>NC_072004.2:15129354-15431451 GCF_028885655.2 Pongo abelii | reverse complement strand
GATCTCTAGTGTTACTTTCTGCCTCCCCACCCTCAGATTTGGCACAGTTCTGGAGTCTGGGAAGTCCAAGATCAAAGTGCCAGCAGATTTGGTATCTGGAGAGAGCCTGCTTTCTGGTTCATAGATGGAACCTTCTTGCTGTGTCCTCACATGGCAGAAAGGGCAAAAGGGCTCCTGGGGCCTATTTTATAAGGGCACTAATGTCTTTCATAAGGGCACCACCCTCATGACCTAATCACCTCCCAAAGGCCCCACCTCCTAGCACCATGACCTTGGGGATTAGGATTTTAGCACATGAATTTTGGGGGTATGCAAATATGCAGATCCTAGCAACGCCCTCTATTTGTATGGAATGCATTTATTCTCAGTGTGTTCACCTTCCTTACTTGATGCCCCAACCACTGTCAGATCAGGAAGACTTATGTTAAGAGAACACCTTAAGTTCACACAACCAGAGAGGCTAATCTGTCCCTCAGGCCTCAGCATGTTTTTAACCAGACAGCATGGCCTCCCCATGCAGGCGTCATCATCATCACCCCTGCCTGTCCCACAATACTTGCTTTTGATCATCCTCGCTGGGAGCTCCCAGCTTCTTCCACGAGGGCATGGTGAAGCCTCTGTGCTCCAGGACACATGCACCTGGCAAACAGCCATAGAATTCTGACCTGTTAGAACCAAATGGGCTGTGGGGTTCCTGATATGGGGCTTCAACTGTCTTCAGGCAGGTGAAGATTCCCTGTTAGTTGGAGTTGGGACAGATCTGAGGATGTGAGGCCTCTTACATACCACCATTACAATAGTAGACCATTCTGAATGTATGTGAGGTTTATATTGTCAATCACCTGCTGAAAATGGTCTTAATAAACACACAAATCTGTAATGGCTACCAGGTGAATGGCACCACCTGGAGCTGTACGATTGCACCACCTGTGCCACCCACACAGGGTAGCTCTGGAAGAAAGTGGTGCTTGATTTCATACCAGAAGGGCAAGCAGGATTTAGCCTAGCAAGTGTGTGTGTGTGTGTGTGTGCACGCACGCGTGTGTGTGTGCTGGGGGTAGGGGGACATTACACTTAGGAAAAACAGCATTGGAGAAGGTGTGGAGGTGGTGTAGTATTTTTTTTTTTTTTTTTTTTAGACGGTGTCTTGCTCTGTCACCCAGGCTGGAGTGCAGTGGCACGATCTTGGCTCACTGCAAGCTCCGCCTCCCGGGTTCACGCCATTCTCCTGCCTCAGCCTCCCGAGTAGCTGGGACTACAGGCGCCCACCACCGGACCAGGCTAATTTTTTGGATTTTTAGTAGAGATGGGGTTTCACCATGTTAGCCAGGATGGTCTCGATCTCCTGACCTCGTGATCCGCCCACCTCAGCCTCCCAAAGTGCTGGGATTACAGGCTTGAGCCACCGTGCTCAGCCGGTGTGTGGTATTTTTAACATTTTGTCCATAGATTATTTCATACCCCTCCCTTCCAGAGGTGGAGCTTAATTCCCCTCTTCTGGAGTGTGGGCTGAACTTAGTGATTCACTTCTGGTGAATTGAATGTGGCAGAAGCCAGGGGATGTCACCTCCAAGATTAGGTTATAAAGAGATCTTGGATTTAATAGTGGGCACCCACTCTTTCTGCCTCAGATCTCTTGCTCTGGGGGAAACAAGCTGACATTTCACCCCAGCAGTCTTCTGGAGAGGCCCATGCTGGAGGAACAACTGAAGCCTCCTGGCAGCAGCCGTGGGTGTGAGCTTGAATGCAGATTGTGTGGCCCCTTCAAAGGGCTGAAGCCCTGGCCAACATCTCTGCAATCTCATGAGAGATCCTGAGGCAGAACCACCAGCCAAGTTGCTCCTGAATTCCTAACCTAACTATGACATAACAAATGTTTGTCGTTTTAAGAGGCTAAATTTTGGAGTAATTTTTCATGCAGCAATAGATAACTAATTCAGGGAGGAGGGAGGTCAGCTCATTCAAGACATTAAAAGGAGGTCAAAATGGCCTAGCGGAAGCAGTGACTTCAGCATTCTTATGAATTGCCTTATGCACATGCTAAAAGTGCAGATTCCTGGGACTCACTTTCAGAGTCTGATTGCTAGATCTGACTGGGGCCCAGATATTTGCATTTTAAACAAGCATCTTGGGTAATTCACAAACAGCTCACCTGAAGAGGACACTCTGAGAGGCCCCTGTGTGGGAGGACTGGTGGGCTGGGTGATCCACGTTGTGGCTGGAAGGTAAGTAGAGGTCTAATGTGCATCACATTAAAAAGCAAAACAAAACAAAAAGACAAACCTTTTTCCTGAGAATAATGAACAGCCATGTAGGGTTTTCGGCAGGACAGCAGCTAAAGCTATAAGCAGAGGATAAAGCCTGCTTGGTTTTCTTCTCTCGTTGACCTGGCAATGTGAATACTGGCTTATCAACAGCTTAACACAGAGCCTTAAATATGGAGAGGTGAAGACAAGTAGGATTTAAGGCCTGCCTTTGAAGGACCCACAGATAATTTTTAAAAGTATACACAAGAACTTGCATCCCCAAGTGAGAGCTTTCTCCTTCAAAGTTACCAGCGTGAAAGGTTGTTCTCATTCTAACCAAGCGGGGACTGCCCAGAGCTTTTGTTGAACCCCACTTCTGGTAATCATTTTCTGAGTCAGTTCATCGTCGACTCCCAAAACCAGCTGCTTTAAAACCATAGAAAGATGAAGTGAGTAGAAGGATTGATTGTTTGAGATCATTTTACAGAGATCCTTTAATCTCACCCATCATTTTGAAGATGATGAGACACGGTCAGAGAGCCCCAGTGATTTTGTTGGTTATTTGGATTCAATACACCCACATTTTTCAAGCTCACTGCTGATGCCTGGTGGCCTGTGTGCTGAGCATCTCCTGGTAGACTGGAGGGAGGCAGGTGGATTTCTTCTGGGATGGCTTCCTGAAAGAGACAGGCATTTTAGTGCTGGGCTTGAAGAAGCAGAGTGACACGAATGGGCATGGAGGGGAGGGTGAGGCATCCTGGCTCAATCCAAAAGTGCATTGCTATCTACAATTTCTTTTCTTAAAAAAATAGTGAACCATAAATTTTCCTAAAGGCATGTTTTCAAAGCTTTTTCTCCCCTCACCAGAGCAGAATGGACAGATAGTGTTTACATGCATGCCCCCGTTCCAGAGCCTTCTTGGTTGGGCTACAGGAGAGGTACAAGAGACTGCTGGTTTATGCAACTCCCCAAGTGCAGCTCTAAGCCCACCCCATTTTCTTCTTATTGTTCCATCTTCGTGTGACATGAATTAAAGAGCAGTGTCTATTTTTTCTTTTTTCGAGACAGTCTCACTCTGTCACCCAAGCTGGAGTGCAGTGGTGTGATTTCAGCTCACTACAACCTCCACTCTGCCGGTTCAAGCAATTCTTGTGCCTCAGCCTTCCGAGTAGCTGGAACTACAGGCACATGCCACTATGCCTGGCGATTTTTTTTGTATTTTTAGTAGATACAGGGTTTCACCATGTTGCCCAGGCTGGTCTTGAACTCCTGAGCTCAGGCTATCCACCTGCCTTGGCCTCCCAAAGTGCTAGGATTACAGGCATGAGCCACCACGCCCGGTCAAAGCAGGGCCTATTTTGGACAGTAGGGTGAAAAGAACTTGAGGTGAAACCATCGTACGTATTTTTAAAAAGGCAAAGCACACCGTGCAGCAGAGAGCTCACGTGCCCTCCATTTCAGCACCTGCCCATGGCGTCCTGGTCCAGGCACCTGACATAATCCACCTGGGAACTTTTCCCTGATCCCCTGGATGGGAAATGGAGCTAAGTTCCCACAGAGCTTCTCTCGTAATGCTTAATATGAGTTGGTGGATAAACAGCCCAGCTTCCTTATCCTTAAGTTGAGCAAATAACTCTGAGGCGTACTCCACACGGTCTCCCAGAGTTCCCAGCAGGACTGTGCCTCAGTTACCCACATAGTAATCTGCTCAAGAATGCACCCCGTTTTGCCCTTTTTGCCTTCTCTGTCTCACTTCCTTACTCCTCTACCAGTGTCTCCTGGGTTCACCTCGTAAACAGACTCCTCACCTGGGATGTCCTCCAGCCCTCATCTCAGGCTCTGCCTTTGGGGAACCCAATCTGGGTCATCATCCCAACCAGCCCTAGATTATCAAGCTATCCAGGAATAAAAAGATCCTTTTGCAGGGGAAGTTCTTTATTTTGCATTGCACATAGCATGATCTTTTTAAAAAAAGAGAAAGCATTATAAAACAAGAAAACAAGGAGGGAACTATGCACTCAGGTTGGGGAAGAGGAGAGCCAAATGAAACAGCCCAGGGAATAGAATGCAAAGGAATTCCCCCACACCTCCCACCTGCCTGCCACCATCCATCTGCCCAGAGGCAACCACTGTCACAGGTTGGTATGCATCTCTTTGGAAGTCTTCTCTGCATATTTTAAAAACTTTAAGTCAGATCGTGTCACATGGCATTCAAGGTGGAAGTCAGAGTCTGTCAAGCCCCTACAAGGACCTCTGCGTTCCTCTTCTGTGGACCTCTTCTCCCATCCTCTCCTTCTCACTCACCCTCCCCAGCCCCCTGGCACCCTCACTTCAATCCTAGCAGTTCCCTTCCTTCTGGCTGGAACTCTCTTCCCCATCTGAGCGCATAGTGCCCTCTCTCACTTCCTACAAGTCTTGGCTCAAATACCCGCTTTCTGGTGAAGCTTTTTTCGAAGAAACTTTTTTGCAGTTGGATTCCTTCACATACTCCCATCTTTATTTTTCCTCATACGACTCTGCACCACGCTGCATATCACAGAGTCCACTTCTTGCTTATTGTTGCTCTTCTCCATTAGAAAATAAGCTCCACAGGCCAGACGTGGTGCCTCACGCCTGTAATCCCAGCACTTTGGGAGGCCGAGGCGGGCGGATCACGAGGTCAGAAGATCGAGACCATCCGGCTAACACGGTGAAACCCCATCTCTACTAAAAATCCAAAAAATTAGCCGGGCGTGGTGGCGGGAGCCTGTAGTCCCAGCTACTCCGGAGGCCGAGGCAAGAGAACGGCGTGAACCTGGGAGGCGGAGCTTGCAGGGAGCCGAGATCGTGCCACTGCACTCCAGCCTGCACAACAGAGCGAGACTCCGTCTCAAAAAAAAAAAAAAAAAAGAAAAAAGGAAAATAAGCTCCACGAGGGCAGAGGGGTTTGTCTTTTTCTTTCTTCTCTTTTTCTTCTTCTTCTTTTTTTTTTGATAGAGTTTTGCTCTTGTTGCCCAGGCTGGAGAGCAATGGTGTAATCTTGGCTCACTGCAACCTCCGCCTCCTGGGTTCAAGTGATTTTCCTGCCTCAGCCTCCCAAGTAGCTGGGATTACCGGCATCCACCACCACAGCCAGCTAATTCTTTTTGTATTTTTTTAGTAGAGACGGGGCTTCACCGTGTTGGTCAGGCTGGTTTCGAACTCCTCACCTCAGGTTCTCCACCCACCTCAGCCTCCCAAAGTGCTGGGATAACAGGCATGAGCCAGCCGGTTTGTCCGTTTTGTTCACTGCTGCATCCCTTGTGCTTAGAACAGTGCCTGGCATGTAGCAGTTGCTCAGTAAAGCTTAGCTGAATGAATACACAAGTGTGACCCCGCCCCCAAACACACAAACATGCACACACACACGCACACACATTATATAGTACACATATTGTTCTGTCCCCCACTTTTTCCATTTAGCAATCTTGGAGATTGTTTCTCTTAGAACATATGGAATCATCTTATTCTTCTAAACACTTTGGAGTATACGGTTGTGTGAATGTATTTAACCAGTTTCTTCTTGAGGAACTTTGAGATTGTTTCTAGTCTTTAGCCCTTGCAAACGATGCTGCAGAGAATCCTAGACCTTTGTGAATTCACTCATCTTGCAGATGGACTCATTCATATGACAGATGCTATCAAGTTGCTCTCTAAAAACATCACACCCATTTATACTCTCCCCAATAGCTGGTCAGAATGCCTGTTTTCATATATCTTAGTTAACATTGTGCATTATCAAACTTTTTTTAAATTTTACTTTAAGTTCTGGGATACATATGCTGAACTTGCAGGTTTGTTACATAGGTATACATGTACCATGGTGGTTTGCTGCACCTATCAACCACCATCTAGGTTTTAAGCCCTGCATGCATTAGTTATTTGTTACGACAGCAAAGACTTGGAACCAACCCAAATGCCCATCAATGATAGACTGCATAAAGAAAATGTGGCACATATACACCATGGAACACTATGCAGCCATAAAAAAAGAATGAGTTCATGTCCTTTGAAGGGACATGGATGAAGCTGGAAACCATCATCCTCAACAAACTAATACAGGAACAGAAAACCAAACATTGCATGTTCTCACTCGTAAGTGGGAGTTGAACAACGAGAACACTCGGACACAGGGATGGGAACATCCCACACTGTTGACAAATGGGATCTAATTAAACTAAAGAGCTTCTGCTCAGCAAAAGAAACTATCTCACGCCTGTAATCCCAGCACTTTGGGAGGCCGAGGCGGGTGGATCACAAGGTCAGGAGATAGAGACCAATCTGGCTAACACAGTGAAACCCTGTCTCTACTAAAAATACAAAAAAAATTAGCCAGGCATAGTGGGCACCTGTAGTCCCAGCTACTTGGGAGGCTGAGGCAGGAGAATGGCGTGAACCTGGGAAGCGGAGCTTGCAGTGAACTGAGATCGCGCCACTGCATTCCGACCTGCATTCCGTCTCAAAAAACAAAACAAAACAAAACAAGAAACTATCATCAGAGTGAACAGGCAACCTACAGAATGGGAGAAAATTTTTGCAATCTATCCATCTGACAAAGGTCTAATACCCAGAATCTACAAGGAACTTAAACAGATTTACAAGAAAAAAACAAGCAACCCCATTAAAAAGTAGGTGAAGGATGTGAACAGACACTTCTCAAAAGAAGACATTTATGCGGCCAACAAACTTTTTAATCTTTGTTAACGTATTCGGTAAAACATTTTTACCAATTTTAATTTGCTGCTGCTTTTCATTTCTTTCATTTGTTCTCTCTCTATGTGAATTGCCTGTTTATGTGTTTTACTCATTAAAAAAATGAGTCCTTGGCCTTTTACTTGTGGTTCACAGTCCTGTTTTTATATTAAACCCTTTATATATTAGTCCTTTTTTCATAATTTGTCTTTCAGATATTTCCCCCACCTTTTCATTTGTATTTTGATATCACTTTAGTATTTTTGGTATATGTGAAATTATAAATATTTATATAGTCAATCTTATCAATATTTTTATGTTTGGCTTTTGAGTTTTGTCTTGATTAGAAGAACTTTCTACTCTCTCGGGATTATGTGAAAAGATTACCTTATGTTTATTTCTGATGCATTAAGACTTAAAAAAAATTAAATATATTTTTTTACCTGTAATTTATTTTAGTGTAAAGACATGAAGGAGGATTTAGTGTGACTTTTTTTCCTCTATGATTGGCCAGGTTTTCCAACAATATTTATTGAATCATCCATCTTTCCTGCAATGAGGCAAAATTTGCTTTATGCATTATTTTATATTTTCCAGTCTCTTTTGGGGCTTTCTGCTTTGGCTCATTGATGCGTCTGTCTATTTATGCACCAGAATCAAATATTTTCATTAACGTAGCTTTGAAATCTCTTTTAATTTCTCATAAGAGTAAGCACACAAGGCCTTTCTGAAGTTGTTTTTTTTTTTTTTTTTTTTTTTTTTTCTGATTGCTACTGAGCCTTTTGGTAAGAATGAAAGCAGTTTTAGGTGGTACAATTTCCCTCTTTTCTTTTAGGTGCCCAGAATAGTGCATGGAATATATGCTTCTTGATCCTATTATTTAACAAGCCCCGTTTCCCTGCTGAAAAGTCAAACTTCATAACAAGGAGATAGTAAAATAAAAGCTAGTCATCTTCATTCCTTCAATTCCCCTGAAGTTAGAACTCTTCCTGCTATCTGACACGTTGAAGTTGGGCTATGGTTTGGACTGTCAGTAGCAGACGTGATGGGACGGGTCAAAACTTGAATTTACCAATGAATATAGCAGTCTGAAGATATAAGCTTTCCACTTAAAAAAGAAAGCAAAATAGAAAAAAAATGCAAAACACAATATCTGGCCCTTGGCATCATTGGCCTGCAGCTGGTGCACATGATTCTATCAAACGTTTAAGAAAATGCAAAGCTCGTGAAGCCTGGGGCTGAGGCCGTGGGGCTGAAATGATGCCAGAGCTGGTGTAGATGTGGCTTCCTCTGCTCCTTCCTGGGCCTCCTGAAGTCCCTGGACACTGATGCAGTGGGAGCTTGGTATGAAGTTAATGTTTTGAGTGGGTGAGGTGTAGGAAGCAAAAACAGATATTTAGACATTTTTTTCTTCTCTGCTTCTTTCTCATGGAATATTCCTGGCTTCCACAGGAACAGGCCCCCATTGTGTACCCCTGCCCTGGGCAGTTTGGCAAGGATGCCATCTGTGGCCTTAGGAGAGACCATCTTTGAGAGTGTGTGAAGAGCTTGGGGAGCAGAACCCAGCTCCTCAGAGAAGCAGCTACAAGACAGCCTCAAGTGTACCTACCCTGACCTGGGTGAGCCACAGGAGTTGTCTGTTGGATGCCTCTGCTGTCCTCCCCTGAGCGTCTATTGCTGCAGAATCACTCAAACTTCAGGGTAGAAAGGTGCCCACAGCTTGGTACTTATAAGCCAAGATGAGCACCCCCATCCTCACACACATACCAGTGAACACAGCTGGGCGTCTTCTCCTTCCTTTCTCAGAGACCACGCTAATGTGTGCCTGCAATGGAGAAGGGCAGGTGAGGGGAACTGGAAGGTTCTGTTTTGAGCGAATGAGCTATGTGTACTGTCCAGGTGGAAAGGAAGTCACCTGCTTTCAGCTCAGTGCACCGTTAGCGTCCTCCCTGCAGTTCAGTGTCAACCGCAGCTCACAGGTGATTTTGCAGGACCTGCTGTAGGTGTGGGGCAGGTGGGGCAGACACCCCTGTAGGAGGCCTCGCCTGTGGGATGTCCTAATGGGCGCTGCTGCTAAATCACACCTGCCTCCTGTTTTGCTGCCCCAGGGCTCTAGCTCTGGCCATTTGAGGTCACTCCTGCCTTGCCCTCTGTGTCTCTCTTTTTAAATGCTCTCCTCTGTCGCAAAAGGTCCCCTTTGTTGCTTCTGTCTTCCCAGAGCACTCCACTTTGTCATCCTCAGGGAGGACTGGGAAATTGGGGGGCAGGGTCAAAAGATGAATTGTGACGTGGCCCTCCCTAGGAGGCCAGAAGACCACCCACAATATTCCAAGCTCTAGCCACACACATGCTTACCAAGGAGGGGCTCTTGTCGGCTGTGGGATGGGCATCTGCTTCCTACGGCCGATGAGAAGATTCAATGCAGGCAGTAATAATGGCAATTCTGGTTGTTTCTGTTTATTGAATGCTCACTATCTGCCAGGCACTGCTCTCAACCAGTTAGTGTGTATGACTTCAATCAATCGTCACAAAACCTGTAAGCACCTGTTTTTATTTTCCCTATTGTTATAGATAAATCATAGTGAAGTTCTAGGATTCAATGAGCCTGAAAGGGTGCCTATCTCATAGTAAAATCTCAGTAAAGGTGGTGGCTGTGGCAGCCACTTGTCTTGGCTCATGGAGCCAACTAGGTAAATCTCTTTCCAACTCTGTGTGTGTACGGTGACATTGCATTGGTAGCTTAAAATTGGCTATGGTGGGAGAATTTACACTACAGGAACTGGCAAGTGCTACAAGCTTCTTTTCTTTTTTTCTGAAGAGACCACTTCACCACCATGACTACTAATATTATACTTCTACTGACATAGGAATAATCTTGGAATTGGTTCCTATTAAAATCAATACACTAAAAGAGGAGATCCTTCCCAAATTTCTTTAATGGTGGAAACATGGTTCTTTGCACCCTTCTGTCACTATATTACTAATAAAATCCAATGAGAGGCTGGGCGCAGTGGTTCATGCCTGTAATCCCAGCAGTTTGGGAGGCTGAGGTGGGTGGATCACTCGAGGTTAGGAGTTTGAGACCAGCCTGGCCTGCATGGTGAAACTCCGTCTCTACTAAAAATATAAAAATTAGCCAGGCATGGTGATGTGCACCTCTAATCCCAGATACTTGGGAGGCTGAGGCACGAGAATCACTTGAACCCAGGAGGTGGAGGTTACAGTGAGCCAAAGTTGTGCCACTGCACTCCAGCCTGGGCAACAGAGCAAGACTCTGTCTCAAAAAAAAAAAAAAAAAATCCAATCAGGGAAGAGTTTTACTGCAATGGACTTCAACTGTGGGAGTCTTAGAGAGGGCCTATAATTAGGGGCAAATAGCCCTGAAAACCCCCAGGTACAGCTTGGAACGCCACATATAGGTTGTCATCACTAGGTAAGTTGGGTGTCACTGTAGCCGCCATAGCATTTTTCCTGAAAGCAAAGATGCTGTCCAACAATCCGATCATTTGAGGCAGACTGTGGAAAGAGAAGTTCATTCCAACTCCAGGAAAGGCTGGGGAGGGAGAGGCAGCTGGACAGAGGAGATTTAGCATGGGATAACCTGGAGCTCCTTGGATCCTGGTTCCAGTCCCATGTTGACCTGCCTGCGGGGACTCAGGAAAGTCACTTGAGATCTCTGCTTTTCTCCACAAATCAAGGGATTTGATCTAGAAAGAGCTGCAGAAGGCATCTCATCCATCATTGGCATACACAAGTGATTTGTTCCAGAATGCCCTGAAGACTGTAAAGCATTGAACAGAAGCAGTCACCGTGATTCTCATGGTAATTTTTCTTATTTTTGCATCAAGCCAAGATGCATGTTGTAAGGAAAGAACGGTGGCCTGGTGTTTGTGTGGAATGGATAATAAGCAGAGGTGGAAGAAATGGGTCTTGTGTGTGTCTTGCTTGTCCAGCAATCTAATGCCTCCTGAGGACCTGTACTTACTGCATCTGACTTCTGGGCTGCCTCCATATCCTGCACATACTCCTCCTGCTTCTTTGTAATTGTTCATTATTGTTTCTCTGTGCCCCTGTATATGATAAGATTTGGGGGAGCAGGGCTCAAATTGTGTACTCATTTCTTCATTCAACAAACATTCATTGAAACCTACATGTGTTTCAAAGAATATCAGAGGTGGATGAAACAACATTCTTCTTTATTAGGGGCTTGCTGGAGGGAGGATGGCAGAGAGGAAACCAATGGAAAATAGCACAAAGCAGCATATAATGGAGAACTTGCTAACAAGGTGTGGACTGCAAGTGTCTTAGAAGTTGT
The DNA here is from genome assembly GCF_028885655.2 of Pongo abelii. Lineage (NCBI taxonomy): Eukaryota > Metazoa > Chordata > Mammalia > Primates > Hominidae > Pongo > Pongo abelii. Next base: position 15,420,180 of record NC_072004.2, on the reverse strand, counting down.
GAAAAAGAGGGATCCGTAGGGGACAAGGGAGTTGAAAGACAAAGTCAGGGAATGTTGGGGTTGAAGGTGGAACTGACATGGATAATATGACTTTACTGGGAAAAGCTCACCAGAGACACAGCCCCTATGCTCATGGAAACGGTAACTTCTGATGCACCTGGAATAGTAAAAGGGGACCTGTAGGCCACGAGAGAAATAGAAGAATGTGAATGAGATTAGAATTCTCCAAAACAAGGTGAGCAGCACGTGGAAACAGAGCACAATGCACTTAGAGGCTGAGCTGAGCTGAGCTGAGGGATGCGGTGCCCAGAGCCCCTGCCTAGGCTTAGGTTACCATAGGTCCCAAGGCTGAGTAAGGGAGCAGACTATCGAGGGCACTGTGTGCTTTGCTCTGACCCTTTGGAATGGGCTGGCTGCCTTGGGAGGCATATGCCGTGCCCTGAGGAGCAGCGTGTGTTCAGAGTGACTGCCAGCAGCTGACTGCTCAGTTACACCACTTGAGATGCAACCTGAGGCCCTGGAATCCCCATGCTTGGAACCCTGTGCCTGCCGGCTGAGCCAGACACACAGAGAGTGTCATTTCTCAGCCTTCACACTCCCCAAAGCTGGCAGCAAGCTCTAAAAGCCAGACGCCTCTCAATGGGCGCCCAGGTAGTCCAAGCACCTCCCCACATGGTAGTGAGTATCCTGTCCTAAAGGCAACTCAAAAAAGCCATTTGGTGGGTGTGTCCTAGAGGGGCTTCCAGCATCAGATCTGTGAAGGGTTTAATGGCTATGAAGGTTACTTCTAACGCTGAAATTCAATCCTTCTGCGAAAGTGCATTTGTGATGGCTAGAGGTATTTATAGACCAATAATCCATAGAGTCCTGTGAGGAAGTGGAGGTGAATTTGCTCCAGAGGCCTTCTCTAGCTTCTGCACTGGACTCTACCTCACTTTGGTGCCCCTTGGTGCTAGAGTGCACTTTTAGGATAGCACTTTCCACGTGACGTTCAGTCATCTGTTCATGAGACTCTCTCCTGCAAATACACCAAAGCCCCTTAAGGGCAAAGATGTTTGTTTTTTTTTAAATTTTCCTCTCACTTTTGTACTCCCAGCTCTTACCACCGTGCTTTGAATGTAGGAGTTCTCCACTAATGATTCGGGAACAGAATCAAACCAGGCCAGGGGCCAGGCAGCCACCAAAGACTCTCCTTCGGGCCACTCTGCTTACTGCCCCCATGTCAAAATATAAGAATTTAAATCCCCCAGGAGGGGAACATCAGGAAAATAACCCTGCAATCTGCTTTCTTGGGAAGCATAGCCTTGAAGCAGGAACACGGAGCTTTCGGGAAGATGCACGGCCCTGCAAGCTCAGATCTTCCTTCCCCAAGAGGTGGTTTCCCACAGAGACAGCCAGATCCATGGAACATTTAGACCTTCATGGCCTCTTTCAGGAAGGAGCTGGTTCTCTTACTTGGCTTCGTTTTGAAATGCTAATTTGGTACACACAGGACTCTGCCAGAGCATCCAAGCCAGAGGTCGATCTGCTTCAGAACACTTCTTGTTTTCAATGGCTGGAACATCCTCTCTGGAGACGACACCCCTCTTAGGTTAAAGTGTGTTCCTTATTGTGTTGAAGATGATCTTTCTCATTAGGAATGAACTATAGACACACATGTCCAACTTCAAGCAGCAGTTACGACCTTGAAATCATGGGTATGTTGAGTATCTGTACTGTATAGTTGAGTACCTGTGTAAATGAGTTTTCCATGCATATAATCTTATAAAAATATATGCATGGAAAACTAATTAGCTAAACCAGTGGAATTAATGTATATATGCTTGTATGCATGCATGCATTTATTTTTTGTAATCATGGAGATCTTTTACCAAATAAAATCCTATGTGGGAGCATGTTGTACCAAACAAGTGATAGATGAGGTCTCTGCTCCAAGCCAGGGTGAGCTGGAGAGGAAAGAGTGGGGTGCTTCTGGCATCTGCTCCACCCCTTTCTCCCCTTTCCCTGGAGGAGGTCACAGGAACCTGTGTGGGAAATCCAAGCATGCCCTGGGGCCTCTGAATGAAAACCACTAGTTTTAACAAGCCCTACAATTATGAATCCTTTAAGACATGATTTAAAATGTTTTTCAAATGTAAATTGCTATTCTCATGAACCACATTCCCCTCAGTATTTCACTCCAGTAACTTGGGTTTTAATGTAAACCTTTTGCTGCACCTAGATGACTAGAAGACGTGGGAGCTCCTTCATCCGGATCAAAGCAGCATGTCCTTCCGTGATAATGCAGTCCCTCCTCTCAACTTTCCTCAGGCCGAACCTCTCTGTGCCCCTTTGTCCAGCTGTCCATCTCCACCCCACCCTTCAGCTAAGTGACTCTGCATGGCCTGATTGTACCTTTCATTCCTCAGTCTCTCCAACTACAGACCCTTCCCCCGGAATCTGTAGCAGAGAACCCATGCTTTAAGGAGCAGATGTGTCCCCATGAGGGTTGGAGGAGTCCCCTAAGAAAATGAATCCATGGCCCAATTCTGTCCAAGGGCAGGACAGGGCAGGAGCAGGAAGCTGTCTGCAGGACCATACACAGCATCCTGGCCCACTTGTGGCCCTCCAGGGAAGCAGATTTAAAGCAACATCAGCTTCAAGGAAGGGGTTTGAACCCACCCATGAGTCTCTCCTCCCTCCTCAATCCCTACTGAATTCACCAGAGAAACAGAAGCCTAGGACAAAACTCTGCACTGGCTGAAAACAGGGAAGGGTGAAATCACCAAGCCTGAGTTCTGGGGAATTTCTGCAAATTCCTCAGATGAGGGCAGAATGGCCTGGACAGCTGCAAAGTGAGCACGTGTGAAAGAAAAGGGAGGGGCCCCCAGAGTGACCGTGTCACTCTGGGGCTGGCACCGAGGGTGTGCGCCGGCCATGGGGCTGTCAGTGGGCGTGATGGTGGAATTGTGTCTCCTCCACCCCAGATTGGCATGTGGAAGTCCGAACCCCCAGTACCCCAGAAGATGACTTCATTTGGAGATAGGGTCTCTATAAATGTGATCAAGTTAAAGTGAGGTCATTCGGGTGGGCCTTAATCCACTGTGACTGGTTTCAAACAAAGGGGAAATTTGGACACAGAGACAGACATACAGGGAGAAGGCCCTGTGGAGATGAAGATGGATCCACACACCCAGACAGGGGCCCGGAACAGCTCCTTCCCACAGTCCTTAGAAAGGACCTGCCCTGCCAGCATCTTGATCTTGGACTTCCAGCCTCCAGAATTGTGACACAGCCAATTCCTGTTGTTAAAGCCAGTCAGCTTGTGTCACTTTTACAGCAGCCTTAGGAAACTAATCCAGATGGGTACCCTGGACCGGCACCCAGGATGCCAGCGCAGTGGAAATACTGTTGCTGGGGCTCACGATGAGATGGTGGAGTCCCTGGAAAGGGGCTGCAGAAAACCTTCAGTGAAGAACGACATTGGTCTTGAGGGCTGGGGCTCTGGTTTTTGTCTCTGGGGATGGATTAGTTGAGATGAGATTTTCAGCTGAAGCAAGAAGGCCCAGATTTAGTAGAATCACACTGGATTAGGGCCCATCCCAATGGCCCATCTGATTGCCCTCCACTGCTCAGCAAAGACAGGGTGGGGCTGTCTCCTGATCTTCCCAGATGAGGTGGAGTCCTAGGGAGTTCTCAGCTGACTGGATTTCCAATTTTGCAAAACAAAATTTCAGATCCAACTAAATTTGGGCCTTCTTGCTTCAGCTGTAAGTCTCATCTCCGCTAATCCATCCCCAGAGATACAAACTGGAGCCCCAACCCTCAAGAGCAATGTCTGTCTTCACTGAAGGTTTTCTGGAGGAGGAGGCAAAGTGCGTGCTCTGCTACAGTTTCTTTTGATGAATGAGGTCTCCGCTTCTTCCACTTCCCTTCTCTCCTCCTGCTCCAAAGGCCACAAGACAGAGCAGTTGCTCAATGCCTTCTCTCTCTCTCTCTCTCCTCTCTACTTCTTTTTCCCCCCTAAAATCCCAGCTGCACCTCTTCTGCCCTACTTTCCCTTCCTTCCCCATTTTGTGTATTTCCCCCATTTTTGCTAGCGTTATGCTCTTCCGTATGTAGATCAATTTAGCTTCTCTTTGCTTTTTCTAGTCTCTTCTGCAGCCTTTGTTTCAGTAAGAACAACAAAGGCAGGGCCAGGAATCAGCTGGACCAGACTAGAAAAGATTCCTTCCTCATTTTAAGGAGGAGGTTGCAAAGACATCATTTTAAAAATATAAAATTATATTTATGTATGTATATTTTTTAGTCCCAGTCACATAGGAAAAATATAAACTTTACCTTTTCTCTTTGTTTAGGCCTAAAATGTTCCCGTACAGAAGCCTTTAGTCTCAGAAAAAACTATGAGTTCCCCAACTGGAAACACATAAACCTCTTTATTTTTATTTATTTATATTATTTTAGACAATATTTCACTCTGTCACCCAGGCTGGAGTGCAGTGGTGTGATCATGGCTCACAGCAGCCTCGACCTCCCAAGCTCAAGTGATCTTCCCACCCCAGCCTCCTGAGTAGCTGTGACTACAGGCGTGCACCACCATGTGTGGCTAATTTTTTTTTTTTTGTCGAGACGGGGTCTTGATGTGTTGACCAGGGTGGTCTCGAGCTCAAGTGATCCTCCTGCCTCAGCCTCCCAGAAGTGCTAGGATTACAGGCATGAGCCACTCCACCCAGCCATAAACCTCTTTAAATGGCTACCAAACTTAACTACCATCTTCTCTCAATGCCACTGTTTCCTTTACAACATTTTCCGTTTTTGATTTAACATATAATATGTGTTTCCTTTAGAAAAAATGCACAGAGAAGCTAAAAGAAAAGAAAATTAATTCCACTACTCAGAGATCATCACTGCTAACACCTTGGCATATATCCTTTTAGATTTTGTTTTATTGAAATATGCACATGAATATATATTTATCTGCCTAAGAATATATATTTATAAAAGTGGAATTAAACACATACTATTTACATATTTATGAAAATGGAATGAAATACATACTCCTTCATAAGCCCTGCCATCTTTCCACATCAACACATTTATTTAAAGCGTTATTTTCAGCGGCTGCCCAAGTCATGGTGGAGGATCAGAGGCAAATCCTTTTCTTGATGAGGATGAGGAGTGAGGACAGGAGAAGGAATTAGAATCTGTGGCATTGCCAAGCCTGGATGCACAGGTGCTCATGAGATAATTGTTGATGGATTAAGCAAAACATTAAAGGAAGATTTCTCAAAGAGGACAGCTAATTTATTTGGGATGAATTATAACTTTTTTAATAGAGGGATTTAGATCATGGGAGAGTTGGCCTGAACTGCCTTGAAGCATAATATTTCCCAGCAACTCTGCTCACTCAGGCATGCAGACTCATTTTAAATTTGAGTTTAAAAGTCCTACATCTAACGGCCAGCTGCCAGAACTCACTAATGAGGGTGTCCATGAGTCTGGAGGGCCTCTTCACGGAGATGGCATTTGGGTGAAACTCTCAGGCTTGTTCTACGGATTCAGGATATTCACTAAATCTGGACATACTTGAGGAGCCACCCACACTTTAGGGAACTTTTTAAACCAAACTTTCTGGGATTTATGCATCACCACACAAAAATTTCCCATGAGTTACACGACCAAGAGGGAAAACAATGCTGGTTTTCATAAACACTCAGATCTCTTGGCTCAGAACACAGTGGCTGAGGAGACACCATGAACTGAGCAGAATCATATGGGCATCCACACATTCTCAGCTGCGGTCGGGTGCAGAGCCATTGGCGCTGCTGTCTGGCACAGGGATGGCTGTGGCGCTGCATCAGAGCAGGGTGGTAGAGGTGCTGCGTGTCTTAGTAAATGGCCTGGGGCTGGAAATTATTGCTGAGATAGCTGGCATTTTTAATGCATATTCCAGGCAGTCTGGGGGCTTCTGGCCAACCTACGTGAACTTAAGGGAAACAAAATCATTCTCTTTTGAAATGCCTCCACTACCAAAAACGGACTCTTGTTATCTTCTACTCAGTCATGATCGGATGAGGGAAAAATCTCAGCCTGGCAGTTCCCTCCTCCTAACTACTGTCTCAGAGATTCTCAATGGAAGCATCACGAAGTTATCTCCTTTGGGTGGCCAACTGCTTGGGGTGCAGATAGATTCCCTGCCCTGCCCTATGCAGGAGGTTCTTCATGCCCTTCCCATGAATTAGGAAAACTGGGGCTGTTTCAATGGTACAACAGGGCTGGTCTATAAAGTCAACCCCTTTAGTTTGCCAAAACAAACAAACAAACAAACAAACAAAAAAACCTTTGTATCTCTGGTGATATGGTATAGAAGAATATGTCCCCAAATGCCCACCGCATCTCGCACCCTAAGTAGATTCGATTTGCTGACCCTGGGATCTGTCCTTGCCTTCTCTATCCCCTTTCAGCCCTAGGCATTTATGCCTCCTTCTAGTGCTTTCACTTCCCTAACCCCCACATTTACCAACAATTTTCATCAAGGCTAACTTTGTAATCACAGGTTTAATTTCACCTTTGGGTGGCACAAGAGCTCCACCTGGGTACTCAATGTGCTGGGGTGACTGGGGTGAAGCGTAGGCACCAGGCACCAACCTGGCCTCCACCTTCCCCAGCACCCAGCACCTCACCAAGGACCACTCTCTGCTCCTGCTTCCCTTATAGGTTATTTACCCAGGTGCTGGAAGTCTGGTTCCTTCTAATGGGCTCCATAGCTTTTTGGTTCGCCTCCTTGAACAGGGTGAGCTGTAAAAGAGAGTCACTGATTTTTAGGTCAAAAGGCTCTGACTTTTTTAAATTTTTAGATTTAAAAAATTGTGGTAAAATACACATGACATAAAATTTACCATTTTAAACATTTTTATTTTTTTAGAGATGAGGTCTTGCTATGTTGCCCTGGGTGGAATGCAGTGGTATTTACAGATGCATTCCCAGTACTGATCAGCATGGGAGATTTGACCTGCTTCATTTCTGACCTGGGCCGGTTCGCCCCTCCTTAGGCAACCTGGTAATCCCCTGCTCCCAAGAGGTCACCATATTGATGTGGAATTTAGTGCGGACACCTGATTGGCACAGCCCAGAACTATATCCTAGATATCCTTGGCCCAAGCGATCCTCCCACCTCAGCCTCCTGAATAGCTGGGACCACAGCTAGGTATGTGCCACCTTACCTGGCCATCTTAATTATTTTTAAGTACATTCATATTGTTGTGCAACCATCACTGCCATCCAGCCATAGAACTCTTTTTATCCTCCCAAACTGAAACACCACAGCTCCTAAACAATTCTGCATTCCCCTCTCCCCCAGGCCCTGGCAACCACCATCCTACTTTCTCTACGAATTTGACTACTCAGTATATATCATATGAGTGGAATCATATAGCATTTGTCCTTTTGGGTCTGGGTTATTTCACTTAACATAGTGTCCTCAAGGTTCATCCAGGTTGTAGTGGATGTCAGAATTTCCTTCCTTTTTTTTTTTCTTTTGAGACAGAGTCTCATTCTGTCTCCCAGGCTGGAGTGCAGTGTGGGATCTCAGCTCACCACAACCTCCACGTCCTGGGTTCAAGTGATTCTCCTGTCTCAGCCTCCTGAGTAGCTGGGATTACAGGCTTGCACCACCATGCCCGGCTAATTTTTGTATTTTTAGTAGAGACGGGGTTTCACCATGTTGGCCAGGCTGGTCTCAAACTCCTGACCTCAGGTGATCCGCCTGCCTCGGCCTCCCAAAGTGCTGGGATTACAGGTGTGAGTCACCATGCCCGGCAGAACTTCCTTCCTTTTTAAGGCTGAATAAGATTCCATTGTATGGATATGCTACATTTTGTTTATCCATTCATTGTTGATGAACACTTAGGGTATTCCACCTTTTGGCTATTGCGAATAATGGTGCTATGAATATGGGAGTATAAATATGGACCTAAACTATAAGATCATTGTAGATTCACATGCAGTTATAGGAAATAATATAGGTGAGTGTGTGTGTGTACATGTATTTAGTTCTGTGCAATTTTATACTTGTGTAGGGTCATATGGACACCACCAAAATCAAGATACAGAGCAAGGATCCTTTGTATTGACAAGGCCCCCAAGTTCAGCCCTAAATTTTAGCTTCCATTTCTAAAGGGCGAGAAGCAATAAACAGCTCAGCCCCTCCTTTGGAGCATCCTGTTCTAGGTTTTCTGGGGGATACCACAGTGGTAGCAGTGGAGAGACCTGGGCCTAGGCTGATGGCTTCTCGTTCCATGGTTTAAACTGGGGCAGCGAATTCAGCAGCACATTCAGGGCAGTGAATGGAGCAGGGGATGGGAGTGTGGCCTTTTGTGTCCAACAGCACCCCCAGCCAGTCCTCCCACTTCACATCCCATGTCCTGGATAGTGACCACCAGGCTCATGCCATCTGTCCCCACACTGCTAGCCAAATCTCAGCCGATGCCATCAGAACTGCACCCCAAAATGAAATGCTCCCACTAGAACAGTGCGGGCTGATGAGAATAAAACGTGAGCCACTTAGGTAATTTTAAAATAGTTTCCTTAAAATTAAAAATAGGTAAAAGTAATTTTAATAATCCATTGTGTTTAATCCAATACATAAAAAATATCATTTCAACATATAATCAACAGAAATATTTTCAGTGAGGTATTTTATATTTTTATATCCTTTTTCCCCCTCCATACTATGTCTGATATCTGGTGCATATTTTGCACTTACACCAACCATGTCTCCGTTTGGTCGAGTCACACTTCAGGGACTCAATAGCCCACATGGATTGGTCAGCATAGTTGCAGGTTCAAGCTCTGCACCATCAAACTGGGACCACCTGTTGTCCCAGGAGCTTCCTAACTCCTCTGATGGGAGCATCTGCCTTGATCAGCACTCAGGTAAGCCATGCCGTGGACCAGCTGGTGGTGGGGAAAAGGCCAACTTTGCTTTTAGGGGTTTGTTATTGTGGGAACCTGCTGCTTATCAGCATCTCTAGTTGGTCCACCTGCTTTGTGGCGCCAACATGGGACCTTGTTTGGAGGGTCAAAGAAGAAGCACTTGGCCCTCAAAGCACGTTGACATCTTTGAGGAGGGCGGAGGCCAAGTCAGCAGGCAGCAGCTTGTAGGGGAATTAAAATGAAATTCTGAACTTTTGGATAAAAGTGGATTTCTGGCACTTGGCATGGTTCCAGAATGAACTCTGGAGGTTGGAGTAGTTTCCTGGATCCAGGGGGCTTGGGAATTCCATATGAGTCATCTGGGCTGACCTCATAAGTGCCCCAGGGTGAGGGGCAGTCCTCTGTCCCCCCAGGCACTTCTGTTCAAGTATTCTGCCCAGGAGTTGGCATGGCCACCCACGTCCAGCCACCTCAAGAGATAGATGGAATACCAGCAGCCCACAGGCGTCCCTTGTCAGCAAAAAGCACCCTGGAAATGGGTGGCTGGATAAAAGGTCCTCTGTCTGCTGTTGGCTGGGACAGCGTCTACCACAGCCTACGCTTTTATTATGGGAATATTTCCCTATATGCTTAATGCTCCTGAGAGAAGTGCACATTTTCTGCTAAATGTGTGGCTTCATGGGCTTGCAGTTGATGGCTTTTCTTGGAGAGGCCTTCATGCTTCTATTTGGAGTCTGACTCCTACCTTTCCACCCTCAGCCTGGCTAGGCCTGAGCAGGTACAGAAAGTGATCTGACTTACTGAATGGGAAGGTGTACACAGACAGAATCTGTATATTTTGCGTATACTGCATTCAACAGAATACAGTCACGCATCGTGACATTTTCATTAACGATGGACCACATATACAACGGTGGTCCGGTAAGATGATAACGGATCTATATCATCTAAGTTTGTGTGAGTACACTCTATGATGTTTGCACAACAATGAAATCATCTAATGACATATTTTTCAGAACATATCGCTGGTGTGACTGTATATTAAAGCCAATTTCATCTGTTTCTTTTTATCTTTTTCATGTGGCTACTTGAAGGCTTAAAACTACATACGTGGCTTGTGTTGTATTTGTATTGGGCAACACTTTTCCAGTGGACATGAAATGTTATGATACACTGGGCTGGGAGTCACTGCATCCGAGTTCCAATGTCATCTGTCGCACTAACAAACCTGGAAAGCTTTGAGTAAATCTCTTCTCTGGGCCTCCGTTTCCTCATCTGCAGAACAGGAGAGTTGAACTAGATAATATCCAACTTACTGGCAACTTTCAACTTTTCTGCTACCCAGATAATGGGTAAGTTAGAAAGCAATGACAGTTTACACAGCCAGTCTCCATTCCTGCAGAAAGACAGGGTGCGTGCCCACACTGTCTGATCAAAGGTTAAACAGCATGGCACTGCTAAACGGAGGAGCACAGAGGGCAGTCTTTGATTTATTCATTAGCCACTGCCCACTGAATTCCCTAGACTACTCTCTTTGGCAACCTGAGCTCCTGAGTCTCCTTACATAACCATGCCCAGGAGGTGCGATGGGCCGAGGGGCTGGGCTGAGAAATCCTCCGTCCCCACGGCCAGCTCACAAATGCAGGGCCCTGTTTCTCAGAAATCAATTTCGGGGCAAGGGGGGCAAGGCATTAACTGTCTGTTCCAGGAACACTTCACAGAAAGTCTTTTAAGAGCTGGAGAGGAGCGGCTGCGTCTGGGCTCTCGCATTGCTTATGCATGCAAACATTGAAATTAATATTTCAGATGAGCAAATAGAAGAATGCAAATCACTCACCGGCCTCTCCTCTGCATCACAGAAGACTGCAACTGTTTCTCCTTCCTCAATCCCAATCTTGTTTCTGGCGGCTTTGTCAGGATTCCCTTCCCATCTTGCCGCTTCCTTGCTTTACAAACCTCTAATGGTTTCTCTTTCCCTGGGAACAGAATCTAGTCTGGTGTTCCAGTTTCCTCTCTGCCATCTTGCCCCCATTTTCCTGCCCAGGCCTCCCTCCCCGGCCCCCAGCTCCCCCAGGTGACTTGCCTTTCCTGTACCTTGCCCAGCCCAACCACAAGCCCTGGCTCATGGGGTCCCCTCTGCTGGACAGGACCTTTCTTCCGCCAGCAGCCCTGCAGTCTCCTCTGTCTCCGGGTTCCCAGTTTAGGTGACACAGGTTTCCTCTGCAAATAGCTGGCCTTATGGTGCCTCACTCTCTGATCCTTGCTGTCCCTGCTTCATTTTATTAATCCTTCCAACCACCATGCCAGGTGGGGACTCTCACGAGGCAAATAGCAGATCAGGGAGGTTGGAACCCAGCCAGTCCACTCTGGAGCCCACACAAGTAACCCCTGTGCTGACTCGCTTCTCCTAGGGATTTCTTTCTCTTTCTTTGCATTCCTGTAGCATTTTCTGTGTCTCTGTTATAGCGCTTGTGTTAGTTTGCCAGAGCTGCCATCCAAAATACCATAGATGGGCGGCTAGGGTATTTTATAAAACAGAAATTTATTCTCTCAGTGCTGGACACTAGAAGTCCAAGAGTGAGGTGTCAACAGGTTTTTGAACCATTTTCTGGAAGCCTCTCTCCTTGGCTTGTAGATGGCATCTTCTCCCCGTGTCCTTACATGCTCTGCCCTCTGTGTGTGTCTGTGTCCTAATCTCCTCTTCCTATAGGGACACCAGTCATATTGGATCGGAGCCCACCCATAAGATCTCATTTTAACTTAATTGCCATTTAAAGACCCTGTCTTCAAATACAGTCACATTCTGAGGTATTGGAAGTTAGAGCTTCGACATGAGAATTTGGAGTATGTGACACACTTCAGCCCATAACAGTACCAATTACAGTTAACTTTAAACCGCAGTGAGTTGGGTGAGTGCCTGTTCCCCTTCTGGCTGATAGAGACTGCATCTGAGTCAGCCCTGTGTTCTTCCCTGGGTTAAGTTCAGCTCAGCACTATTAAGGGGACACTCCCTTTTCTGAGAGTCTGGACCTTACGGGCCAAGATAACCAGGTGGTTATCTTTGTATGGTGGGAGGATGGGTTGTGTCTTTTTGCTTACCTGTCTCTGTGTGATTGAACAGAGGAACGCAGGAGAGGAGGTTCAGGCTGACACAGCATTCGCTGCTTGGCTTTCAGCTAGAAGAGACATCTCAAGAGGCCTGAGAATAGGGAGAGGGTGGCTGGGGGCTGAGCTCCAGGCAGAGGTGTGCACCCACGACTCAGGAGTGAAGAGGCCGTGGCGGGTTTGTAGGCTGCTATGGTGCCTGAGATATGTGTGTGTGTCGGTACAGGGCAGTGAGGGGCCACAGAGTAACACCTGAAGTCATCAAGTATAGCTGGGGCTAGGTTTGGGATGCTGTGGGAGTCAGCCAAAGGCGCTGGGTTTTCTTGACTGCTCATTGTACACAAAATCCAATTATAGAGACAGTTTGAGGAGCAGGGCACTGCACTGGCAGTGAGCAGGGCTGAGAAAGGGCTGGTGAATTCAGGGTGTTGCTGGCCCCTTCTCAAGTTCGTGGACTCCAGTTTCCTGGAAGAGGCATCTTCAGTTCTCACTCGCCTTTTTTTAAGTAAAGAAGATAGAGCGGTGTTTGGTTTTTTGTTCTTGTGATAGTTTACTGAAAATGATGATTTCCAATTTCATCCATGTCCCTACAAAGGACATGAACTCATCATTTTTTATGGCTGCATAGTATTCCATGGTGTATATGTGCCACATTTTCTTAATCGAACAATGAGAACACATGGACACAGGAAGGGGAACATCACACTTTGGGGACTGTTGTGGGGTGGGGGGAGGGGGGAGGGATAGCACTGGGAGATATACCTAATGCTAGATGACGAGTTAGTGGGTGCAGCACACCAGCATGGCACATGTATACATATGTAACTAACCTGCACATTGCGCACATGTACCATAAAACCTAAAGTATAATAATAATTAAAAAAAAAAAGAAAAAAAAAGAAGATAGAGCGAATCCTGCAGAACTGCTCCTGGGGTTCCGTCTTGGTAAATGTCACCACACAGATGCCCAAACCAGAAACAGGACCCCATCCAGCCTCCTCCCTAAACCTCATCCCACTTAGTGAATCCATCACCGAATCCCACTGATTCTCCCCCTCTGAAGATCTCAGAGTCTAGCTCCACTGTATTCCCATGTGCAGGCCACCGTCTTCTCTCCCTGGGACCACTGCTGGGGTCTCGTCTTCCTGCCACGACCTGGACCCCTCTCCCTGCAATTCATTTTGCACTCAGCTATCAGAGACATTTTCCAAAATTTAAATTATGTCCCTATATAGGACTGTCTGGTGGCTCTCCATTGTTCTCTGGGCTAGGTTCACACTCTTTGTTGACCCCTAAGCCTGTGCGAGCTGCAGCTCCCTCATCTCCCATAATTCCATCACAACCGTCCAGTGGGCCACATGGAACAATGCTGGAGTTCTAGGTTCAGCTCCGGCTTCTTTCTGCCTCCTCTGCTTGCCTAAGTCTCACTCATAATTCACATCAGATGCCACATTTCTTGGGAGTCAGCCTTGATCCGTAGACTGGGATCACATGAGAGGGGACTTCAAAAAGTTCATGGAAAGTGGATATGATGAAAAAACTATGTATGAATTCAAAATTTTTTGGCACCAAAAGAAACTTGCACTAACTTGTTATGATGTGCGTGAACACGATCTAGTTTGAGGCACTAAGAAGAGTAAGACATCAGTTTAAAAGGAGCCTCCAGCACAGCAACATGAATTCTATTAAAATTGAAACAAAAAAACAAACAAACAAAAACCCCAAAAAGCCCATTAAATGTATGGTAATGTTTGGGTGTAAAAATGATTAAATCATTGATTTTTTTAATGAAGAGTTTTTGGGAACAATGCCCCAAAGCAATCACCAGTTTACAAATGGATAAATTGTTCTAAGAAGGGATGAGATGATATTGAAGATGAAGCCCACAGTAGCAGACAATCCACATCAGTTTTCAAACAAAAAATTAATATTGTTTGCATCCTAATTGAAGAGGACTGATGATTAACAGCAGAAACGATAGCCAAAGGCAACACCATAGATATCTCAAAGGTTCAGTTTATACAATTATGACTCAAAAATTAAAGTTGAGCAAATTTCCATTTGATGGGTGCCAAAATTGTTGTGCCCAGATCAGCTGAAAACAAGGGCAGAGTTTTCAATGGAAATTTTAAACAGGTGGGATCAAGATCCTGAAGCATTTCTTCAAATACTTATAACAGCAGATAAAACACAGCTTTACTAGAATGATCCTGAAGAAAAATTATAATCAGAGCAGTGGCTACCAAGAGGTGGAAGGGGGCCAGTCAAAGCAAAAGCGGACCAGTCAAGGGCAAAGGTCATGGCAACAATATTTTTTGGATGCTGAAGGTATTTTGCTTGTTGACTTTCTGGAAGACCAAAGAACAATAACATCTGCTAACTGTGAGAGTGTTTTGAGAAAGCCAAAGCTTTAGCAGAAATACGCCTGGGAAAACTTCACCAGAGAGTTCTTTCCACCATGACAATGCTCCTGCTCATTCCTCTCACTAAACAGGGAAATTTTGTGAGGGTTTCGATGGGAAATCATTAGGCATCTACCTTACAGTCCTGATTTGGCTGCTTCTGTCTTTGTTTTTCGTTCCCTAATTTAAAAAAAAAATGTAAAGGGCACCCATTTTTCTTCAGTTAATAATGTAAAAAGACTGCATTGGGGCCGGGTGTGGTGGCTTATGCCTGTAATCCCAGCACTTCGGGAGGCCGAGGTGGGTGGATCACCTGAGGTCAAGAGTTTGAGACCAGCCTGGCCAACATGGCGACCCCGTCTCTACTAAAAATACAAAAAATTAGATGGGCATGGTGATGGGCGCCTGTAATCCCAGCTACTTGGGAGGCTGAGGCAGGAGAATGGCTTGAATCCAGGAGGCGGAGGTTGCAGTGAGCCAAGATCATGCCATTGCACTCCAGCCTGGGTGACAGAGTAAGACTCTGTCTCAGAAAAAAAAAAAAAAAAAAAAAAAAAAGACTGCATTGACATGGTGAAATTCTCAAGACCCTCATTTCTTTTTTTTTCTTTTTCTTTTTTTTTTGAGATGGAGTCTCGCTTTGTCGCCCAGGCTGGAGTGCAGTGGCGCAATCTCAGCTCACTGCAAGCTCCGCCTCCTGGGTTCATGCCATTCTCCTGCCTCAGCCTTCCGAGTAGCTGGGACTACAGGGGCCCGCCACCACGCCCGGCTAATTTTTTGTATTTTTTTTTTAGTAGAGACGGGGTTTCACTGTGTTAGCCAGGATGGTCTCGATCTCCTGACCTCATGATCCACCCACCTCGGCCTCCCAAAATGCTGGGATTACAGGCTTGAACCACCGTGCCCAGCCAAGACCCTCATTTCTTTAAGGATGGACTAAATGGCTGGTATCATTGCTTACAAAAGTGTGTTGAACTTGATGGAGGTTATGTTGAGAAATAAAGATTACATTTTTAACATTTATCTTTTAATTCCATTTTTTCCACGAACAGTTTGAAGTGTCCTGGTACTTGTCTCTAGCACCCTGGCATAACACTTGCCACACAGAGGGTACCCATTTACCTGGTTGCATCTTCTATAGATTCTAATCTCCTGTAGTACAAGGCCAAGGCTACTTGCTTTTCTTGAACCCCCAGCATCTAACCACAGAGTTTGCATAGAGAAGGGACTCAATGCATACATACTTAAGAAATGAGCAAATTGATCATGCACTCCAATGTGAGACCACAGTCACCCTGTTTCTGCTTTCTTGGGTCCGAATTTTGGGATACTGCCCTCTCTCTAATAGACCTAATTAAATCTGTGGTCTGCAGTTCAGGTTATTTATTTATTTATTTATTTATTTATTTATTTATTTATTTGTTATTATTAGTAGTAGTATTGAGAACAAGTCTCACTCTGTTGCCCAGGCTAGAGTGAGTGCAGTGGCAGGACCTTGGCTCACTGCAACCTCCACCTCCCGGGTTCAAACAATGCCTCAGCCTCCTGAGTAGCTGGGATTACCGGTGCATACCACTACACCTGGCTAATTTTTGGGTCTTAGTAGAGATGAGGTTCTATCATGTTGCCCAGGCTGGTCTTGAACTCCTGGGCTCAACTGATCCACCCGTCTCAGCCTTCCAAAGTGCTGGGATTACAGGCATGAGCCACCAAGTCTGGCCAGTTCTGGTTATTTGAATCAAGGCTGAAACTCTCCACCAATAAAGGCCTATAACTCCAACAATATAGGTAGAAGGAAGGAATAACCCACCAACCTGGGTCAGTTCTTCGTTGCCTGTCTCTGGGGCACCTGGCAGGTTAGAGCACAGTGTATACTGGTGTGTGCATGGGGAAGGGCAGGAGCCCAGAGCAGAGCCGGACCTTGGCAATTCTCCTTGATGTTCAGAAATGGATCCGATACCAGGGTGTCATCAGTCAGAGTAGGCCCAGGGGTATGAAGCTCTTCTTACTGAGTGTCTTAACCCCAAGCATCTTCTGTTTTCTCTGGGGGAAATAAGAACATCAGGCTGAGGGCCGCGTTTGTCTGATTGACACTGTACCTCCATATCCCAACACAGACCCAGTGGGAAACATGTGACACGACAGAGGACGTAGCTCAATGTACTTCATAACTTGCCACATGGGAAAGAGTGATGGGACACCATTTTCTCTCCCCAGGGCTTTGGCCAGCCCTGGCAGACAGAACAAGACACTGGAGGAAGCTCAGTGACTCACGTGGCCCTGGGATGGCTCACAGTCAACAGAGGCTGCTGAGGCATCCGTTAAAAGCCATCTCTGTGTGTGTCTAGAGAGCTGCACTCTGTAGTGGCAGGCACAGTGACCAGGAGTCTATTATACAGCCGGGGAGGGGAGGTACATTCAGGGGAGAGAGAACATGGCAGCAAAGAGCAGACGGTCACTTGGGATTCCCAGTTAAAGAGGCAGCTTGGCCACATGTTCGTGGAACTCTATCAACATTACAGAGAGGGGTTAAGGAACAAAAAGGCAGAAAGCTGCGAGGATACAGAAAAGGAGGGTGGAGTCAGTTGCAGCAGCTTTTTGGAAGGTGTAAAGCACATGGACAAATAGTAACTGATTTAGCAGATGTGGGAAACTCGTTGCTAACCATGAGTGAAGAAAGACAAAAAGCCGGTCCAATTTAGACCACAGAACCCTCTAACAGCCCAGGAATGGCAGCACCATGTGCCTTTAGAAGCAGAGGTCGAAAAAGGGAACATGCCTTTAAAAACTGTTGAAGAAAATGTTAGAGACCCCGCCCCCCCCCCCCATTTCCTCCTCCATCTGCACAGCCAGGACACTGCCTGTACCCCGTGCTGATAGGAAACCAGACATTATTTTTCCCTCTGGATATGGTGAAACTGCAGGTCTCTGGGCTGAATGACACCGGGCACAATGAACCAATTCTCAAATGGCTGTTTTGGAACATTTCCCAATGGCGGTGAGCTGAGTCCTGCAGGAGGTGGTGGCCCTGAATTGATGAAGAGGGAGGAGGTTTTATAATGGGGGAAGTGACGTGACTCATGACAAAGCACAGATGCCAGAAAAGACCAGTTGTCTGCAGTGGTTGTTAATGAGATGGGCTTGGCTGGTGCTAATGGAGACAGTGAGAGGTGACAGGAATGAGAGATGAAGGTGAACTGGGATCTGAGGACAGTGATGAGGCTCAGACGGGGGATTGAAGATCTCTGCTGGGTTCCGAAGCAAGAAAGCAAATGACCGAAGCAGCCTTTGATGAAGACGTTTCTGTACCTGAATGTGTAGGTTGGGGTCTGGAGAAGCTGGTGGCAGGGACCCCAGGAAAAAACCTTTGACTATAACCAAGGAATATGGCAACGAAGGGCTAGGACAGGGGTGGGGTGGTGGTGAGAGCAAGCACACTGGCAAACACTTCACCTGGTCATGGCAAGTGCTTGCCCATTCCTGTGACTCTGCTCATTTGCTCTCCAAGGACACTGCTGCTCTTCATAAATGCAAATATTTTTGGTAGGTCAGAACACTAGATTTATGAAAGCAAAATGTCAGTTCTTTGACTTATTGAAGGAATCCTAGCCAAAAAATGAACTCGAATTTAAACAGAAAATACATACGGTCTTAAGAGACTTCTTGATCTGTTATCAGTCTTCAACCACAGAGAACTGAATGTGCTGTTCCCTCACATTCAGAGGGGCAGAGCCTGTCCAGAAAGGCAGGGCGTCACCCTTCCCCCGCCCCAGTTATTAGGTCTGCAGCCTCCCCTAGGTCCTCTTACCCTTCCTTCAGGCCCTACTGTCTCCTCTCTAACGCTGACCGTGAGTCCCCCAGCCCGAGTTAGCACAAGGCTTACCAGAGCACCTTTTGGCAGGTAGTAAGTGCATAAGAAATCCAGTTTTTTTCTTTTTTCTTTCTTTCTGTTTTCTTTTTCTTTTCTTTTCTTTTTTTTTTTTTTTTTTGAGACAGAGTCTCGCTGTGTCGTCCAGGCTGGAATGCAGTGGTGCAATCTTGGCTAACTGCAACCTCCGTCTCCCGGGTTCAAGCAATTCTCCTGCCTCAGTCTCCCGATGAAGCTGGGATTACAGGTGCCCACCATCACGCCTGGGTAATTTTTGTATTTTTAGTAGAGTCAGGGTTTCAACATGTTGCCAGGCTGGTCTCGAACTCCTGACTTCACGTGATCCGCCCACCTCGGTCTCCCAAAGTGCTGAGATTACAGGAGCGAGACACTGCGCCTGGCCCCAGTTGTTGTTTTTAATTATCATGGCAAAATCCCTGATGGAAAAACCTTTGACTTACCAGGGAAGCTGGACTCAGGGTGGCCTGCATCACAGAGTTAATTGCATGAGCTCAGTGAGTGGGCAGAGAATGCTATTGACCAATTTTTTTTATCCTTCTTTATTCCAATTCCAGGACATGGTGTCCAGTCTTGTACCAAAGTTGCTTCTTTTTGCCCAGAGTCTAAAGGATGAAACCAAATAGCCTTCCCTCTTATAACACTGGAAATCACACTGGGCGAGTTTGATCTAGGTGTGAATTTGTCACTTTTCTTCTCCTGACTTTTTTTTTTTAATTGTGGTAAAACACCCACAACATACAATTTATTATAAAATTTACCCGGTCATTTTTTCTTTCTCTTTTTTTTTTTTTTGAGACGGAATCTCGCTCTGTCACCTAGGCTGGAGTGCAGTGGCATGATCTTGGCTCACTGCAAGCTCCGCCTCCCAGGTTCACGCCATTCTCCTGCCTCAGCCTCCCAGGTTCATGCCATTCTCCTGCCTCAGCGTCCCGAGTAGCTGGGACTACAGGCGCCCACCACCACGCCTGGCTAATTTTTTTTTTTGTATTTTTATTAGAGACAGGGTTTCACCATGTTAGCCAGGATGGTCTCGATCTCCTGACCGCGTGATCCGCCCGCCTCGGCCTCCCAAAGTGCTGGGATAACAGGCGTGAGACGCCGCGCCTGGCCTACCCAGTCATTTTTAAGGGCACATTTCAAAAGGCTCTAAGTACCTTCACATTCCATGCCATTTTCCACTGACTTTTTAAGTCCATGTTCTCACCCACGTTCTTCATGAGCAACCTGCTCTCCTCTTGGCTGAAGAACTTTTGCTTTGGTTACGGTCCTGGAGTCAGTAGGGGGATAGACACCAACCTTGTGAAATGCAACCCTCTCCATGGCCTCCTGACATCTGGTCAGGAGGCTTCTGCTCAAACCCGCCCTTGATGTTCAGCCGTTAGTGAAGGGATCATTTCCCTCCTGGGCCACTCTCATGCTGTTGAACCCTAGCGGCCTCTCTGTATGGGTTGCTCTGCATGGCCTTGCTGTATGGGTCAATGGTCGTTGCCCATCCACCCCTACATGTTCCAAAAGGCTCATCAAGTATCCAAACGGCCATGCAGTAGCAAAAACCCCACTAGATCTGCTTGGGTAATAATAATTTGAGCTCAGATAAGACAGATCCAAGCTTAAATTAAAATATAGATTTATAGGCTGGCTAACATGGTGAAAGCCCATCTCTACTAAAAATACAAAATTAGCCGGGTGTGGTGGTGTGTGCCTGTAATCCCAGCTACTCCGGAGGCTGAGGCAGGAGAATCACTTGAACCCAGGAGGCAGAGGTTGCAGTAAACTGAGATCTCACCATTGCACTCCAGCCTGGGCAAAAAGAGAGAAACTCGGTCTCAAAATAAATAGATAAATAAATAAATAAATAAATAAATCTAGATTTAGGTAGCAGAGGGCAAACCAGTTGTTCTGTTCTGTGTGTGCCAGTTTTCTCATCTGTAAAATGGAGCTCATAGCCTCAAGTTGTTGTGGGGCTAAGATGTAACGTCCGAGAAGCACCTAACATCTCTCATGAAACGAGACTCTGGAAACAATTTTTGTTTGAAGACAGAACAGGTTTCTCTGCCTGCACACCATCGGTTATCCTTACCTTCCACTTGTATGACAAGGTTTCTATTGACTTACCTATAATACATCCCCTCACTGTCATCATCTGTACATTCAAATGAGATTCCACGGTTATCTACTCGCATTTCAAAAACTGGTCCGCATTAAGCCTGACTAAATGATCCGGAGAACCAGCAAATTGGAGACAATAATTATCCATCCATCAAATGTTTATCACACCCTATATGCACAGCACCAGAGGCTTTGGGTACTGTTTATACAACAGACTATGATTATTTATGCAACAGCTTATGATTATGTAACCACTTACAAGCCTAAGATGGAATCCAGACATGTCCATGAAAGAGGAATGAGGTGAACCTTGGCAAGAGTATTTTCATGAGAGCCTGAAGGGGATCCTGGGAGGGAGCCCATCCTAAGGCATGAGGACCCAGGTGTGCTAAAGCTTTTTCCAGTTGTTGGAAGGGAGGGGTAGGTCTGTGTGGGTGTCACTCAAATTCATCCACTGTGCAACATGTGAACATGTATCTGAATTCAAGAAAAACAGAGGATCTGAAAGTAAAAATGGATCCATGCTCTTAAGGATGCTCATCTACAGTGGATCAGAATGAGAAGGTTTGCCAACAGCTAGGGAACTGTGGACCACCTTGGTAAATATTGTCCCCTCTCTAGCCATTGGTGGTGAGGACAGGAGGCATTCAAATGAATTCAGCACAGAATCCTGCCCTGCAGATGACCGTAGGTCAGCAGGGGACATAATAAAAGAACATAGGTGGTCATAAGAGGGTAAGAAGTGTCATGTGCTGGGAGGAAAGATGAGATAAACTACTCTAGGTGTTCAGGAGATGGAAAGAAGGCTCGTGGAGGAGGTGGTGCAGAAGCAAAATTGGGCAGGATAGATAGCACTGAACAAGGGTGCAGCAGACATGAATAGCTGTTCTCTCTGTCTACAATGGTAGAGCACATAATTTTTAACTGGGAATATAGTCACCCGGAATCGAGTCATTTCCTAGCCTTCATAGTATCTGGATGTGATCACATGATTAAGTTCCAAAAGATGTAAGCTGAAATGTTAAAAGTGTCAGTTTCCAGGAACTATCCCCAAAAGACAGCTGGCACACACCTTTTCCTCTTTTTCTTTATCTTTTTTTTTTTTTTGCACCCAGATTCATGAAATAACAGATGTAGTGAATGGAACTCTAGGCTCCATCCTGGACTTTTTTTTTTTTTTTTTTGAGAGATGGAGTCTTGCTCTGTCGCCCAGGCTGGAGTGCAGTGGCGTGATCTCAGCTTAGTGCAACCTCTGCCTCTGGGGTTCAAGCAATTCTCCTGCCTCAGCCTCCCGAGTAGCTGGGATTGCAGGTGCACACCACCATGCACGGCTAATTTTTGTATTTTTAGTAGAGATGGGGTTTCACCATGTTGGTCAGGCTGCTCTCGAACTCCTGACCTCGTGACCCACCCACCTCGGCCTCTCAAATGGCTGAGATTACAGGCGTGAGCCACCGCACCTGGCCCATCCTGGACCATTCTAAGGATGATGGGGCAATGGACTAGAAGGAGCCTGAGTCTCCAAATGTCTATATGAGGGGAAACAAACTCTGATCATGGTTAAACCTGTTATTTCTAGTCTCTATTGTTCCTAATGAAGCTTAACTCATACACATGGGTAAGACTTAGATAAACGGAAGTGAGGGTTGGGGAAAAATATTCCAAGCAGAGTGAGCATGAAGCCAAGAAATGGAAAGCTGTGTAAGGAAGAACTGGAGGAACACAGAGGGATGTGCTGGACGGAGGGAAGACCAGTGAAGGGGAAAGAGAAGGAGATGAGACTAAAAAGAACCACTGAGTTCAGGTTGTGCAAGACTCTGCACAATGAATGAAGGAGTCTAGAATCTATTCCATATGCAGTGAGGAGCCACTGACTATATCTAGGTAAGGAAGTGTCCTGATGAGAACAGAGCTGAGTCGGATAGCAATGAAGGCAGTGAAACCAGTTGCAGGGCTGTTTTAATATCTGGGTGTGGAAAGGGGCACGAATGAATAAAGCCAGGGGCAGAGGGAATGGAGAGGAGAGATGAGAGCCTCAGATATTGCCCCCAAGGCCTTTTTCAGATAATTCTTTCTGAGAGACATTTTATTAGGAAAGGAAGAATAAGAAAATATATTGGAGACTGGAGCACAGAAAGAAGAGAAAAGAGGGATCACTCAGAAGAAGGAGGGGTAGAGAATGGGGCATTGGGGGCATCTGAAGATTAATCAGCTACTGGATAAAGAATGGGATTCTATGATTTGCCTCCTTATATATGGTCAGTGTTCATGGTTGGTGGTGCATGAGGCATACTCACTCACTACTTTTCTGAGACAACACTAACCAAAATCACCTAACATCCACTAGATGAGAGAAGCTATCTGCTGCTTGTTGTCATTGAGAAGTAGTAGAGTGAGAAGATCCCATTGGCTCCTCCAGGCAGAGCCTGTGGGGTCACCCTTGCAGAAGGATGGACACAAGGATCATCTCACTCTGGGAAAAGCAATTCACATTTACCAAACTCATAAGGGCCTGATGTGCCAATGAATATGAGGCTATAGTAGGATATCTATCTCTATGGCTTCATATCACTTTCCAAGGAACTTGTGTTCTACGATCAAGACACCTTGGGATCTAGTAGTCAAGAGTGTTTTGTGAACAAATTCTCAGAGCAATGAAAAAATTAGGCTTAGGGATTGCCTTGCATTCACTGGGAGGCATATTACTCCACTATGGGCCACACCAGTGTTGGGTTTGGTTGAAGTTGTCAGATGCATCCCCTCCCTGCCTCCTTCCACAATGGAGAGCCGGATAAACACAAACACACTTTCTAGATGATGTTTGGACCACACATCTTTGGCTACACCAGCATTACTTGGCCAGGGCACAGTTCTTAGCTCATAGAATGAGTCACATCTCTTCTCTGTGCTGTAGCTTCCTCCTCTATAAAATAAAGGCCCCAGCCACATCATGATGAAATCAACTCCAGCCCTAACTCTCTAGGATGTTATGAACACATCTTACTACCTTGTGGTCACAGGGAAAAAAGCGTCATGCCCAGTCCTGAATCCAAGGGAGTGCCCACGGGCAAACCTAAAGGACTGAGTCAGGAGCCAGAGTTAAAGAGTTAACCCACGCCTTCTCACTGGAGCTTGAGGACACAGCAGCTGGGAGATGTCCTTGGCAGTTGCCTCGACAGTTTTCTGGGATTGACAACAGTGTTTTAGCTGCAGCAGCCAGAACACCGTATTCAGCTTGGCTCTGGATAATCTGTCCAGTTTGCCAAATCCAGAGGGCCCCATGGTTCCTGGTCAGGCTCCTTCATGGTTAGACTTCAACTGGAACTTCCCATAAATGAATGAATAGAAGAGGCAGAAGGAGCCTAAGACTTTTCATACCTGGACCCCTTGCTGTATCTCCATCAAGTAGGGTGTGAATGTTCAACTTACTTTCTTTGATATGAAAATGTATTCTTCTTATCTTCTGCCTAAGAGGGATTCAACTTGTGTGTTAAACTGTTACCATGTTACTATAATAAATGTCCGAGGTTGGGTAATTTATAAAGAAAAAAAGTTTAATTGGCTCTCAGTTCTTTAAGCTGTAGAGGAAGTGCAGTGCCAGCATCTGATCAGCTTCTGGTGGGGCCTCAGGAAGCTTATGATCATAGCGGAAGGCATGAGGGAGCTGATATATCACACGACAAGAGTGGTAGCAAGGGGGTGTGTGTCCCAGCCTCTTTTAAACAACCAGATCTTGCATGAACCGACTGGATGAGAACTCACTTATAACTAAGGGGATGATATCAAGCCATTCATGAGGGATCTGCCGCAATGATCCAATCACCTTTCACCAGGCCCCACCTCCAACATGAAAATCATATTTCAACATGAGATCTGGAAGGGACAAACATCCAAAGCATATCAACTTAGCCACAAATTCTCGTCTTCCTCAGGTAATACAAATAGGAAGTCCTTCTCACTGCCAGGATGGAACTGTGCTGGCTGCAGCATGAGTCTGGCCCAGGTAACTCTCTTAGTTGCCCAAGCCCCAAGGCCCGTGGTCATCTATGTGGCATGTCTTTGTGCCCAACACACCCCTGGACTCTGTTCGACAATGGTATGCCAGTTCTGGGTGCTGCCAGAGCCCTCTAGAGTGATATGTTTCTCATCCCTCTTGTCATGCACTGGAGCTCAGGCCAGCTGGGGCCTCCCCTGGGATTCACAGGTGCTGACCACTGTGCGTTTGACCATCTGTCAGTAAAGAAACAAGTGCCCACTCCCCTGTTTCTTGGGTGCTCGCATCATGGAGACAGCATGTCGTCCACCATGTGTTATCATCTAAAAATGAAAGGCTCTCAAAATTAGAGATTAGGATGATCTGGGCAACAAGTCAGGTCTTAGGAAGGCGGAGATAGGTATGGGTGAGCCTGAAGTCAGGAGAGGGAGGGGGAGGGCTGGGCAGCATAAAATGAAGGGCTGGCATCTCCCCTTGCTCAGCCTCTGCTGAGAGCTGCCTGTACCACGTAGATCTCTCCCTCTATCTGTAACCTCTTCTTTCAGGTAGGATAATATGAAAACAAAATAGAAACAATGGGGTGTTTTCTATCTTGCATTTACCAGTAAGGCACCCTCTCACACAGTCAAACTAGCACCCGCGTTCAGTGGGCACTGAGTCCTGTTGTTTCCAGGGCCTCAATATCTCTCAGATCCATCCTTCTCCAATGCTGACCCGTCCACCACCTCTCACTGAGAGCGTCATGGATGCTACCTGCTCCTGGCCTCACCTCTGTGTATCCTCTATGTTCTTGCCAGAAAGATTGCTCTAAAGTGGGACATAATGCTGAGGACTTCAGTTCTCCACTGCACAAATCCTTTCCATGTCTCTCTACTGCCTACAGGTGCAAGTGCAAACTGGGACATAATGCTCCCTGGGCCCTGCTTGGCCTGGCCTTTGTCCATCAATCCAGCTGCACCTCTGACCATCCCTCTTCTTGCCACAATCTGCCTCATTCCGC
Organism: Pongo abelii; assembly: GCF_028885655.2. Taxonomy (NCBI): domain Eukaryota; kingdom Metazoa; phylum Chordata; class Mammalia; order Primates; family Hominidae; genus Pongo; species Pongo abelii. The sequence continues at coordinate 15,394,768 of NC_072004.2, read as the reverse complement.
ATGAGCTCAGACCTTATAGGGTATTTCTCATTTGACTCACATTTGCACAAAATCTTTGCCCTTCCCCTTTTATCCTGGTGAAATCCTACTTGTCCTCTAAGAGTCAGCCTGATTTCCATTGTCTCCACAAAGCCTCTCCCAACTGTCTGGGAAAAGCTTAGGGGGTCCTTCCTCAAGTCCACCACTGTGTGTGGCACTGAGCGCCAGGATAGCTACTGTCCAAGTTGTGTTTTGTTTGTTTACATCTAGTGGAGAAACCCAACTTGGAATGATATTTTTTGTCTTCATATTCCAAGCACCTTGTGCAATGTGAAGCATTAATTGGGTGCCTCCAACATAATTTTATTTAATGAATTCATTTACAGAAAAAAGGAGAGTAGTAAATAAAGAGGTGGAAATGTTGAATGTGGAGCTGATAGAAGAGGAGATAGAAGGTTCAATACCAGGGTAGAAATCTGAGAAGGAGAAAACTATACCACAATCGTGTTTGGATATTTTAAATAAGTGTTGACTTCGATATGCAAGGAATAATGGGAGAATGGAGACTTTTTTTTCTCCATTTCTAGAGTTTTCGTTGGGAACCGAGAGGTCAGAAATGTAATGCTGCACTTTGCCTAAACAAAGCCTTGGCTTTGTCATCTGCGAGTGAGGGGGAAGGTCCTGGATGGGTGGGAGGGGAGCCAACAATGGCTTTTTTACACCCTTATTTCTGGGCCCCGCTAGTTGAGTTTGCCAGCAAGGAAAGCCCTGGGACTGGTCTTCATGAATCGTCTATAGAGGAGCAAGAGTTACCCCAGGGGTGAAAGTTATAGGACATTCCAACTCCAGACAGCTTTTGAATTTTATCTTGGACCTTCTCTCCTTCAAATATTCAAACATATTCAAAAGGTACCTGCTGTGTGCAAGGCAGGAAGGTACCAGGCACCTGTGGATTACTAATATATGGTCCCCTCTGTTACCAAAGCCATAGACTAGTAGAGAAATGTAAATATGTGTAAAGAGATAATCCAGCAGAATCCAATGAGCCACCAAAGGGCTATGGGAAAAAAGAGAGAAGGCTCACTAATTTAAGATTAGGAATAGGTGTATGCAACAGAAACCCAAGAAATAACAGTGACTTACACAAGATAGAAGTTTATTTCTCTCGCACACACATTGTCCAGAAGTGGGTGATTCAGGCTGGAGGGCTCATGGGCATCAGGATGCCAAGCTCTTATCCTCTGCTCCACCGTCTTCAGCAGGTGGCTCCCTCATTATTTAGTCCTAGATGGCTAACAGAACTTCAGCCAAGACCTCCACATTCCAGGTGACAGAAAGGAGGAAAGACAAGCCCCTCTCATCTCAGGCAGCTCTTTTAAGCAGCCTTCCTTCTGTAAGCCCCACACAGCACTGTCACTCGTGTCTCAGTGGGCCAGAACTTGTCTCATGGCCATAGGCCATACTTAACTGCAGGGAAGCCTGAAAGTAGTCTACTTTTTTAAAGTTAGCAATGTACCCAGTTGGGGTTCTGTTACTAAGGAGGGAAGGGTTAATGTAGGCAACTAGCAGCTTTCGCCACACTAACCCCATTTGAGAAGCTCTGAGGAATCCACTTGGATCATAAAGTTAACCTTACTTAAGATTCTGCGTCTCTCTCCCAAAAGGGAAGGAGCGCCCGAACTGCAGGCAAGGCTTGGGCTTTTGGGGGAGTTGGGGCATGGCAGAGCCATGGAGATGTGCACTTAGGGATTCACAAACTGGTTTTTAATGATTGAATTCTGATACACACTCCTTCTCCCTGCCAAGACAGAGTGAGAAATACATAAGAACATACCAAATCCTCTTCACTCCCAAGGCAGAACTCCCCAGTAAAACTGAACAGTTGAATGTAGCTTTGGTCCAGGAGACCTCATTGATTCCTGCTCCTCGGATCTAGGATGGTCTGTCCAGAGTAGATGGGACTGGACATAATCACCCAGGCTTGGAGGCAGAGGACTGGAAAGAGAGCCCGTGTGTGGATATCCTCCACATTTCGTTCAGGGACTACCCATCCTCTTGTCAAATTTGACCCGATGAATTTCTCAGACTCTGACACATCAATTAAATGATCAGCCCCTCCTCTCTTGGGAATCATCTCACAAAGGTTTCAATAATTCCCTGACCTTCCTGGCTCAAGTATGGGGAAAGAAGGAAAAGGATTATCGCTGTTCCATGAGGTGTGCTAGAAAGGGCACTGGACCAGGATGCTTCAGCCCTGGATTTTTATCTTATCCGGATCATTCAATTGCTCTGAGCTCAAGTTTCCTTCTCCATGACAGATGACAGTAGCTTCTGCTCTCCTTGCCTTGAGTCTGTTGGGATGATATTATTATTATTTCCAGTTCTTTTGATACAAACTCCTAAGAGGATCCGATAGGAAGATATAGAAACATGAAGGAAATCCATGCAGTAACAGTTCAACAAGTCAAGAAGCACACACCGCTGTAAGGAACCTAATCCCCAAGAGCTGGGGCAAGAGACACTGGAGAGAATTGAATAGTGCCGGGTATATTGGTGAGATGGAAAACTTCAAGGCAAGCTGTGCTATTGTTATTGTTGTTCATTTAACAGCTTTATGGAGGTATAAGTGATACATAATAAACAATTTGTTAAGTTTCTTCATATACGATACATACATATATATCTGTGACAAAATCAAGATAATGAACATATTTATTACACTCCAAAATTTCCTTGTCCCATTTTGTCATCCCTCTGTCCCACTCTTTCCTGCCCCAACCCTTTCCCCAGGGAGTCATTGATCTGTTTTTTGGCACTATAGATTAGTTTTCATTATGTAGGATTTTACACGAAGAGAATCATACAGTACACTATGTACTCTCTTTTACTAAAGCATAATGATTTTAAGATTCATCTGTGTGGTTGTGTGTAGCAATAGTTTCTTCTTTTTTTATGGCTGAGTAGGATTCCATTGCATGGGTATGCCACAATTTGTTTATCTACTCACCTATTGAGAAACATTTGGATTGTTTTAAATTTTTAGCTATTAGAAATAAAACTGTTATAAACTTTTTGGTACAGGTTTTGGTAGACATAGGCTTTCCTTGATCTGGGATTGTCATGTAGACATAAACTTTCATTGCTCTGGCATAATTACCTAGAAATGAAATGGCTTGTCCATATGGTAAGAATACTTTTAATGTTTTTATGTTAAACTTTTAATTTTTGGAAAATTATAGATTTACATGCAACTGTAAAAAACAATATCTTTCTCATTTTCCCCCAATGGTGACATTTTACAAAGTTATAGTAGAATGTTGCAACCAAGATATTGATATTGATGTAATCCACTGATCTTGTTTGGATCTCCCTAGCTTGTTTGTACTCATTTTTGTAGATTTGTACTTAGTTCTATGCAATTTTATCACATGTGTATGTTTATGTATCCACCTCCTCAGCCAAGATACAAAATAGTTCCAGCCCCACAAGGATCATGTGTGCGCCCATGACATCCACACTCACCTCCCTTCTCCCTGACCCAGCCCTGCCCTTGGCCCTGGAACTCACTAACTTGTTCCCATCTCTCTATTTTTGTTACTCCAAGAATGTTATGTAATTGGAATCATACAGTATGTGACCTTTTGGGATTGACTTTTCTTCATTCAGAATAATTCCCTTAAGATTCATCTAAGTTGCGCATTCATCTCAGTCTGCACATGCGAGTTGTGCATTTTAATCATTCACTAGTTGAGGGACATTTGGTTGTTAGTTTTTGTCTGTTATGAATTAAGCTGTTATGACCATTTGTGTACAGACTTTTGTGAAAATAAGTTTTCATCTCTCTGGGCTAAATATCCAAGAGTGCAGCTGCTGGGTTCTCTGGTAGTCGTATGTTTAATTTTATTAAAAAAACTGCCAGCCGGGTGTGGTGGCTCACACTTGTAATCCAAGCACTTTGGGAGGCCCAGGAGGGTGGATCATGAGGTCAAGAGATTGAGACCATCCTGGCCAACATGGTGAAACCCCGTCTCTACTAAAAATACAAAAATTAGCTGGGCATGGTGTAGTCCCAGCTACTTGGGAGGCTGAGGCAGGAGAATCGCTTGAACCCTGGAGGCAGAGGTTGCAATGAGCCGAGATTGCACCACTGCACTCCAGCCTGGCGACAGAGCGAGACTCTGTCTCAAAAAAACAAAAAACAAAATACAAAACAAAAACAACAAAAAAACTGCTTAATTGTTTCCCATAACAGCTATACCATTTTAGATCCCCACCAGCAATGTGTGAATAAACCAGTTTCTCCAGATGCTTGCCAGTTTTTGGTGTTGTCATTATTTTTTATTTTAGCTATTCTCATAGGCGTGTGGTGAGATCTTATTTTGGTTTTAATTTGCATTTCCCTCATGGCTCATGGTTTTGAACATCTTTTCATGTGCTTATGTGTCTTCTGTCCATCCTCTTCAGTGAAATATCTGTTCATGTCTTTTACCCACTTTCTAATCAAATTGTTTGTTTTGTTAATTTGGGGAGTTCTTTATATATTTTAGATGGTAGTCTTGCCAGATATATGGTTTGAAAATACTTTCTCCCAGTCTCTAATTTATCTTTTTATACGCTTAACATATATTTCAATTCTGAGAAACTGACAAACTGTTTTGCAAAGCGGTTGCAGCATTTGACATTCTATTAGCAAAGTTTGAGAGTTCCAGTTTCTCTACATCCTTGCCAACACTTGGTATACCAGTCTATTTAACCGTAGATATTCTAGTGTATGTGTAGTGATAGCTCATAATAGTTTTAATTTGCTTTTTCATAATGGTTTAATGATGCTGAGCATCTTTTCATATGTTTATTTGCTATCTGTATATCTTCTTTGGTCAAATGTTTGTCCAAATAGTTTGTCAATTTTTATTGAGTCATCTTCTTATTAAGTTACAAGAATACTTTATATAAGGACATACAAATAATTTATGGGATGTATGTATTGCAAATATTTTCTCCTAGTCTGTGGCAAGGCAAGCTGTGCTTTAAGTAAACATATTTTCCTTATGAGAACTGGGTTTTATTTTATTTATTGGGAGAAAAACAAACTATTCTATTCATTTGACTGGAATTAAGACAAGGGAGATTAAATTGTTTAACCAGTAAAGTAAATACTGGCAAGCATTTCCTTCTGTTACTGGAACAACACGGCAAAGAAGCAAGAGAAGCCAAAGATTGATAGGTATTTTCTAAACATTTGCTAATTTTATCTAAAATGAGTTATCATTTTTTTTTTGCTATTTCATCATTTAGTAATTGCTATTATTCTTACTTGAATTTCATTATGAGTGAGACTTTGCTTCTTATAAGGCCATTTGTGTTTCTTTTTTTCTGAAATGGCTGCTTATCTCCATTTGCCATTTTTCATGGGATTATCTTTCAAAAATTTATGTATGACCTCCTTATTAATTAATTTTTGCATATATATCTGAATATGAATTGCAAACATTTTTCCAGTTTGTTGGTGGTTTTTTCTTTTAAAATTTTTATATTATTATTATTTTGTAGAGATGAGACCTCCCTATGTTGCGCAGGCTGGTCTCAACCCTCTGGGCACAAGTGATCCTCCTGCCTTGACCTCCCAGAGGGCTGGGATTATTGGTGTTTTTTTCTTTTTCTTTTTTTTTTTAATAGAGGAGTTTTAAATTGTATGAGCAGGTTTGTGAAGGGTGAGAGATGGAGATAAAAATCCCAGATACTTGACAGGGACCTCGCCTTTCCTTCTCGTACTGGGATTGCCAAGATGAGAAGAGGGCTGGTTATTAGTGGAAAGGGTCAAGAGCCATCTGGGCTTATTCAGAAAAGAATGTATGGAAGGAGAACAGATCTGAAGCTTAAGAAGCCCCGGATTCTAATCCCTCTGCTGCTGTCACTCAGCACCTGACAGGGTGCCAGGCAGCCATTCCCTCTGGGCTTCTGTATTGACATTTTAAAAATGAAGGGTTTTGTGCAGATGATTTCTAGAGTCTGATTCAGTTTCGATATCATATGCCACGGGACTGTAGAGCCATCGCCTTGGCATCTATCAGCTGCTGGGATTCCTCAGGCAGACAGAATCAGGATATCCATGACATTCAAATTAGCCTGGAAGCTTGTAAAGTATCACCCCATTTCAACTTTCTCTTCCGTCAGCTCTTCCCCTTGTTTCCCTTTACTGGCTTTGCTCAAAATATGCAGCTTGTGGGGAAGGGACAGGAAATTGCACAAAAACCTTTGGATACTCTTGGTTCCAGGGGTTGGCAGGGTGGCAGAAGGGCGAGAGCACTGCTTTTGGAGCTGGATGGCTTTAATCCCGGCTCTGTCCTCACCAGCTGCGCGACCTTGGATGTGCTACTGAAACTCACTGCATATCTGTTTCCTGTTCCGTATAATTTTCTTAGCTGCCTTTCTCTTGGATTATTGGAGGACCACTAAACAAATGTATAATTTTTCACCTATTATAATAATTAAAAAATCAGCACATATAAATGCACTATTGTTAATCAGTGCCTTGCTTAATAAGTGCTTAAGTACCTTGTTGATTAAAGGAACACATAATAAAGAAAAGGGAAATTGACACTCATTTATCATTAGTGGGAGTTTTAAATGATAGATTATTTTTGGAGGCCAGTCGATCATTATTTATCAATAACTTAAAAAACTCAGCAAGCCTTTTAATCCAGCAATTCCCCTTCTAGGGACACTGTTTTAAGAAAATAACCAAAGAGTACATAAGGGTATCTGATGTCACAGGTATAATAGTGGAAAAACTGGCAACATTATAAATGTACAACAATGGGGGACTGGCCAAATAAACGATGGTTCAGTCTCGGTGGATACAATGGATACACGATGTAGCCACTGCAAAGGTTATGCTAGAAGTCTACTGTTTGGTTTAGGGAACAGGCTCTGGTGCCTGGGATGAAGCCTGGCTCTGCTGCTTGCTAGCTCTGTGGACTTTGGCAAATTTACTTAAGCTCTCAAAACATTAATTTTCCCATTTTTAAAGTGGTTATAATGATGCCAACCTCACTGGGTCAGGAAAATCTGACAAGTGCTTGAGACAGCTGCGGGCAGGCTGCTGGAGCCCCAAGATGGCAGGAGTGATCAATTAACGGGAAAAGATGGAATACATAAAATGAAATAACATATATTCCAATTATATACCTGATATAATTCCTAAGGAAATCAGTAAAGGAGTTTTGCACCGTTTGGTATAGTTTGATGATTTTTCCATAAAGACATACGATCTGGGCCTGAGGTGCAGTTTTACTTAGTGTGATAAAAGTTTATCCACCAAGAGTGAGCTACATCCCTTTTGGCTGAGTCTGCAATATGTTCCCATCAAGGGACTTTGGATGCTAATTGCTTGGGTGGGGCCAGAAATGCAGCATTAGTGACTCTCAGTGCACCCTGGAAAGATAATAATGGCAATAATAAAAACTGACATTTTTATTGGGCACTTACTGTCTGCCATGCACTATGCTAAGACCTTCCACAACGCTATCGTAGTCACAGCAACCCTGCAATAGGGAACTATTTATCACCTCTATTAAGTGAAGTGGAGGTATAGAAGGGTTAAAGAAAAGTGCCCAAGGTCCCATGGCTATCAAGTGGTATAACCAGGAGCTACTATATTCAAATGTATTGGCTCCCAGCCAGGGGGTTCTGACCAAAGAAACACCTTGACAATGTCCAAGGACATGTATTAGCAATTAGCTTTGTTAATCAATGTGATCTTGTGCATGTTTCTTCCTTAAAATGGCAATCTTAATCATGCCTATTGCGAGGAAGCAATGAGCTGACGCATAAAAAGCATCAGGTGGAGCATCACAGCATAAAAAGCATCACAGCACCCAGGTAGAGTCATAATTTACCAACTTATCTTTTGGCACTGTGTCCCACAGATCTCGGTTGCGGAACCCTTCCCAACAGGGCTCCAGAGATCACCACCAATGAACGCGAGCTGATATGGTGAATTGATGTATTTGCTATCCCTGTGCTACTATTTCCTAGGTGTTCTGATGCTGTAATTTCAAATGAAGATGCAAGCTGTGAATGTATGTGGCTCTTTTCCCATTCCTGAGCTGAAAGCAACTTCCCTTATAAGCCTTGTGCCATTTCCTGCAAACTGTCTTGCCCTCGTCTTTCTTTGATCACCTCAATCATCCTTGGAAAGAGGGACAGGACCAGCTCTAATATTAATAAGGGATGGTGGTAAAAATAAAGTTCATTATTATTGTTATTTTTCCAAACACCAACTCTAAGCAGAAATCTTCTTTCTTTTGATACCTTCAAGAATCTTGTTTACTAGATGAAAGTAACCTTAAAGTGAATATTATTAATTCTTAGTAATAAATCCTTGAAATTACTATTAATGATGTTATTTGTACGTTTTCTTATCTCTTGATTCTCAGCTACTCTCTAGCCATACACATCAGTTTGCAAATTCAATCTTATAAAAACGAGTTTATTTATTCTCTAAGAAAATGGAATTGTGATGTGGATGAGGTGTCACCTGATGGTGGTTCTTCTGCTACATGCTCCACACTGTAAGGCAGGTGCATTCTTGAAGACTTATCTGGGGATTAAACAGCTATGTATGACACAGTGAATCATACCTTTGAGCTCTGGGCCAAGAAGGTATTACCACATGTTGTGTAAATATCAGCCTCGTTCCCATTTCCTACTCTTCCAGTGAGCAGAGTATCAAGCTTCATAAAAAGCAAATGATATACGGAAGTTCAGTGGAAATAAGTTATTACAGAAGTGAATGGTGAAATAGTCTCAGAAACTTCTAGAAACTCACAAGTATGCATATTTATTATCCAACTGAATATTCTAATGCTTTATTTGATTTTTTTCTTTGTTAGATGGAAAATGGGGGAATTGCTTCTGCTTTTTCAAGTATGGAAACCTCAAATGGAGTCTTCTCAGTTTGGGGTTATTTTTCTTTCTCTGTCTCCCTTAAGAAAGGCAGCGCAGGGGAGGGAGGTGACGAAAACCAGCTGATATTTATGAGCATTTATTACATGCTAGGCACAGTTCTGAGAACTTTATATATTTTAACTCTTTTAGTCTTCATGCCAATCCTATGTAGTGAGTGCTTTTAGTGTCCAATTTCATAGGAAATAAAGCCAATACATGAAGGAGAATTTGCCCACTTAGTATGTGGTCAAGCCAGGATTTGAGCACAGGTAGTCTCCCTCTAAAACACTTGCTCTTAACGTGTATATTATTCTGCTTCCTTATTCAAGACCATAGCTTTCAAACTACAATCAATCCTCATTATTTGCAGATTCTGTATTTGTGAGTTGGTCTGGTCACTAAAATGTATTTGTCACCTCAAGATTCAGGCAGGGCACAGTGGCTCATGCCTGTGATCCCAGCGCTTTGGGAGGCCAAGGCAGGCAGATCACTTGAGGTCAGGAGTTGGAGACCAGCCTGGCCAACATTGCAAAACCTAGTCTCTACTGAAAATACAAAAATTAGCTGGGCATGGTGGAGGGCACCTGTAATCCCAGCTACTCAGGAGGCTGAGGCAGGAGAATCACTTGAACCCAGGAGGCGGAGGTTGCAGTGAGCCGAGATCATGCCACTGCACTCCAGCCTGGGCGACAGAGCGAGACTCTGTCTTAAAAAAAAAGATGAGGCCGGGCATGGTGGCTCACGCCTGTAATCCCAGCACTTTGGGAGGCCGAGGTAGGCAGATCACGAGATCAGGAGATCGAGACCATCCTGGTGAACATGGTGAAACCCCATCTCTACTAAAAATCCAAAAAAAAAAAATTAGCCGGGCGTGGTGGCGCATGTCTGTAGTCCCAGCTACTCGGGAGGCTGAGGCAGGAGAATGGCGCGAACCTGGGAGGCAGAGCTTGCAGTGAGCGGAGATCGCACCACTGCACTCCAGGCTGGGCGACAGAGCGAGACTCCGTCTCAAAAAAAAAAAAAGATTAATACTCATGCCCTTTGTTCGGCTTCACAGACACACATATGCAAAAAAATGGAAAAAATGTGAGTGTCTGAGATGTAAACAAAGTCTTTGCTTTCCTGTTTTGGCTCTCAATATTGTAAATGAGTGTCCTTTGTGAAGTATTTTAGGTATTTTAGTACAATATTTTAACTTTTTTTTGTGCTTATCATTGGTGATTTATTGTTTTTCATGGCCTCCAAGCGTAGTGCTGAAATGCCGTCTAGTGTTCCTAAGTGCAAGAAGGGTGGGATGTGCCTTATGGAGAAAATGCGTGTGTTAGATAAGCTTTGTCTGGGCATGAGTGATAGTGCAGTTAGCCATGAAGTCAATGTTAATGAATCCACAACATATATAAACTAGGTGTCTTTAAAAGAAAACATACGTGAAACAAGGTTTTGTACTTATTGCTTGGCAAAAATGTCAAGATGACAAGAATTATCTGTATTTATTATTGATTATCAATATATTAATGTTTATAAAAATAACTGAACTTCAACAGTATCAAAATGTTTCATTACGATGAAAACTCTAAAACAGAATGGGAGAGTTACTCCTCAATTGGAACTACCTTTAAACCTTCTCCTGGCCCAGCGTGGTGGCTCACACCTGTAATCTCAGCACTTTGGGAGGTCAAGGCGGGTGGATCACCTGAGGTCAGGGGTCTGAGACCACCCTGGCCAACATGGTGAAATGCAGTCTCTACTAAAAAAATACAAAAAATTAGCTGGGTGTGGTGATGCGTGCCTGTAATCCCAGCTACTCAGCAGGCTGAGGCAGGAGAATTGCTTGAATCCCGGAGGTGGTGGTTGCAGTGAGCCGAGGTTGTGCCACTGCACTCCAGCCTGGGCAACAAGAGTGAAACTGTGTCTCAAAACAAAACAAAACAAAAACAAAAAAAACCAAAAACTTCTTTGCAGAATTACGTAAGGATATTTTAGGCACCTGAGACACAGTGACCAACAGATGACAGCTATTATGATGGTGACAGTGACAACATTCTGAGTCATTTCAGGTGGATTGGGATGGAACAGAGAGGTGATTCCTAATGTAAGCATTAAACCCACACCCTGCTCCTACCCTTCCACTAATAAAAAGTTCATGCTTCATAAAAATTAAATGATGTGCCCAAGTCACTGGAAACGAATCATTAAAGATGAAAATCTTTTTTTTTTTTTTTTTTTTGAGATGGAGTCTCCATCTGTCACCCAGGCTGGAGTGCAGTGGCATGATCTCAGCTCACTGCAAGCTCTGCCTCCCGGGTTCACGCCATTCTCCTGCCTCAACCTCCCGAGTAGCTGGGACTACAGGCACCCGCCACCACGCCCGGCTAATTTTTTTTTGTATTTTTAGTAGAGACAGGGTTTCACCGTGTTAGCCAGGATGGTCTTGATGTTCTGACCTTGTGATCCGCCCGCCTTGGCCTCCCAAAGTGCTGGGATTACAGGCATGAGCCACTGTGCCCGGCCAAAGGTGAAATTCTTAAAAAAAAATTCTGTACTAGGCAAGAAAGTGAATTCACCACGTAAGAACTCAGCTGTGTCTTACTGTAATCTGTTATTATTTTGCAAAAGTTTATTCTTGCTGTTTCTGGTCTGACATCTTAAAGTTTTTTCAATTCAATTTGAGATGTCATTCATCATTCAAAGATTGAAATTTCTAAGTTGTATGGTGGTTGATTGGAGACTGGCCTTGAGATAAATGAGGTTCATTTTTTTTGCAAAGAAACAGAACTGCAGAATTATGTATTTCTAGATTTATGAGAAAAACAAGCAATGGGGAAAGGATTCCCTATTTAATAAATGGTGCTGGGAAAACTGGCTAGCCATATGTAGAAAGCTGAAACTGGATCCCTTCCTTACACCTTAGACAAAAATTAATTCAAGATGGATTAAAGACTTAAACATTAGACCTAAGACCATAAAAACCCTAGAAGAAAACCTAGGCATTACCATTCAGGACATAGGCATGGGCAAGGACTTCATGTCTAAAACACCAAAAGCAATGGCAACAAAAGCCAAAATTGACAAATGGGATCTAATTAAACTAAAGAGCTTCTGCACAGCAAAAGAAACTACCAACAGAGTGAACAGGCAACCTATAAAATGGGAGAAAATTTTCGCAACCTACTCATCTGACAAAGGGCTAATATCCAGAATCTACAATGAACTCAAACAAATTTACAAGAAAAAAACAAACAACCCCATCAAAAAGTGGGCGAAGGACACGAACAGACACTTCTCAAAAGAAGACACGTATGCAGCCAAAAAACACATGAAAAAATGCTCACCATCACTGGCTATCAGAGAAATGCAAATCAAAACCACAATGAGATACCATCTCACAGCAGTTAGAATGGCAATCATTAAAAAGTCAGGAAACAACAGGTGCTGGAGAGGATGTGGAGAAATAGGAACACTTTTACACTGTTGGTGGGACTGTAAACTAGTTCAACCATTGTGGAAGTCAGTGTGGCGATTCCTCAGGGATCTAGAACTAGAAATACCATTTGACTCAGCCATCCCATTACTGGGTATATACCCAAAGGGCTATAAATCATGCTGCTATAAAGACACATGCACACGTATGTTTATTGCAGCACTATTCACAATAGCAAAGACTTGGAACCAACCCAAATTTCCAACAATGATAGGCTGGATTAAGAAAATGTGGCACATATACACCACGGAATACTATGCAGCCATAAAAAGTGATGAGTTCATGTCTTTTGTAGGGACATGGATGAAATTGGAAATCATCATTCTCAGTAATCGCAAGAACAAAAAACCAAACACCGCGTATTCTCGCTCACAGGTGGGAATTGAACAATGAGAACACATGGACACAGGAAGGGGAACATCACACTCTGGGGACTTTTGTGGGGTGGGGGGAGGGGGGAGGGATAGCTTTAGGAGATATACCTAATGCTAAATGACGAGTTAATGGGTGCAGCACACCAGCATGGCACATGTATACATATGTAACTAACCTGCACATTGTGCACATGTACCCTAAAACTTAAAGTATAATAAAAAAAAGAAAAAAAAAAGAAAATTCCAGTGTGAATTCATTTCTCCTCCCTATTTATACAGATGAAGAAATTAAGACCCCCAATTAGTGACTGAGATGGCTTCAGGTCTAGATCCTACAACTTTTGCTCAAGGTGCTTCCTAGCACACTCTGTCCCTAGATTCTATGAAACAAATCTTATCTTCTCAGAAGAAAGGAAAGCAAGACCAGGGTGTTCTCTGTCCATATTCGCCACTCTGCCTGGCGGTGGTCAGCACTTAAGATGGTATCTGAGCTCAGTTAATGCCTGAGTAGAAAAAGCACATCATTCATCTGACCAGCCACCTTCTGATTGTATGTAACTAATCCAAAGTGACTCAAAATGAATGCATCACTGCAAATGCTTCCAAGCTGGAAAAGTCTTTCAAAGCTCATCCTACTGATCCTGAGTAGGCTTTTCCTCTGTGGCCCTTGACACAATTGAAGTAGGTCCATTTGCTGTTCACCAAGTACCAGGTACTGTTTGTTCTATGCCTGCCACATCTTACATCATTAAATGCTTCCAGAGTTCTATGTTCCAGTGATGATGGAGGCACGACCATCATATCTATCATAAAGTTGGGAAAGGCAAAGTACAGAGATGTGCTTGTCTCATAGCTTTTGGGCAAATGCGGCAAGATTCGTACCCAGGCAGTCCCACCACTAAGCTAATATTTCTTTTTAACAGTGAGGCTCCTGTGTGGTAGATCTGGAATGCAGGTAGTGCAAGTAGACAGATCTGGGTTAGAATTTCAGCTCTGCCAGCTGACCTTCTTCCAGGTACTTAAACTCTTGGATCTTTCATTTTTCCCAGTTCTAAAATAGGAGTAATAATACATACCTAGTGAACAAGTTTTTCAAGTATATCTGTAATTCCAAAGATGTAACACAGTTTTAAGATTATTTAGCTGGCTTCACATGTCTGTGTGTGTATGAGAGAACTAAGGATAGGCGTGAGGGTGAGATAAAGGGGGGAAGTGCTTTTCTTTGGCTGTATCTATACACCTCTAATAAAAACTCACCCAATTTTCTAGATACCAAGTTCTTAGTAAGCAATAAATCCTCAACCATAAAAATCAACTTTTTTGCAAGTGGCACCTTTTCTTGAGGAGGTATTTGCTTTCCTCCTCCTTCAATAGACCACGGTCCATGAATTCCTGGAATAGTTTCACTGTAAAAGCCAAAATCCAGGGCATCTACAATCGACTCTCTGGACTGTGTCTGTGTTCACTCCCACTGGCTGGAATTTTTTTATGGGAGTTCAGACAAAGGCCATTTTGTGGCTACTCCCTCTGCCCCCTGCTCAGAACTGGCTCTCCTGGAATGCAGTAATTGCAGCTGAACAAAAGGATGCCTTATGTCTCTCTGTACTCCATGGCTGTGCATTGATTCTTTATGGCGCTGGTATCAAAACTGCCAGTGTTTCCTCTCACGGTGCCAGAACACGTTGGTCTCCTTGCAGTCCCAGGAAAGTGCTTGAGAAGCTGCAGTATGCAAGAAATGACAGGCTTCATTTATCCAGCAGCTCATGGAGAAAAGCACCTTCCATGCATTGTAAGGATCCTTTTTGTCTGTTTGGGCCCTTGTAGTTGTGAATGACTCAAGTGTGGAGAACTATTCAGCACTATTCCTAAGTATGAGTTCTACCAGCTTGATGTGGAGCTCAGAAGCAACCTGGCCTGACTCAGAGAGCTTTCAAGAAGTCATTATGAAGACTAATGAAGGGCACCACAAGGGGGTGGACTGAACACCCAGATAAAAATGACTTGAAATATTAAGTTCATGACTGCACCAAGAAATAAGATGAGTACCATTAGTCAGTTCTCCAAGGTGGGGGCAAATCAGAAGAGCAGAAGATGTAAACCAGAGGGCATCCCAGAAAAAGGATGCTGTGCAGATGTGGTGGGGCAAGGAAGCCCCAGGCCCAGAGTCCAGGTAGAAACAAGGGCACAGGCGGGGTCCTGGGGCTTTCTTCAGGGCAGTTAGTTGGAAGGCCAGGCAGGCAAGGCAGCCCCTTCCCTCAATCTCAACTTCTGCTATGCAGCAAGAAGCCATGACTGCAGATAGTGTGGTGGGCAACTGGGGCTCAGAAAGAAGGAGGTACCCTGGAGCCTACTACTGCAGCTAAAGAGGGATAGAGACCTGTCCACACACATTAAACCCCTCTGCACATTCACCAAGAGCAAGAGACACAGAAGATAAACTGTGTCCACAGACAGGCAAGGAAGAAATTCCCAATACAAAGAGAAGAGCAAAAATCATCAGACACTCCAGAAAAACAAAGCACATGAAACAAAACCACTAAGCTGGCTGGGCGCGGTGGCTCTCACCTGTAATCCCAGCATTTTGGGAGGGCGAGGTGGGCAGATCATCTGAGGTCAGCCGTTCGAGACCAGCCTGACCAACATGGAGAAACCCCGTCTCTACTAAAAATACAAAATTAGCTGGGCATGGTGATGCATGCCTGTAATCCCAGCTACTCAGGAGGCTGAGGCAGGAGAATCACTTGAATCCAGGAGGCGGAGGTTGTGGTGAGCCGAGATCACACCATTGAACTCCAGCCTGGGCAACAAGAGTGAAACTCTGTCTCAAAAAACAAAAACAAAAACAAACAAAAAAAACAACAAAACACCAAGCTTAATAAGGTGGAGAAGGAAATTATCTTCTAAGGAAATAGTGAAAATGACCAAATACTTTAAAGATTATTAACATCTTACGGTAGGTTACTTGGGGGGAATCGCCACAAAATAAGAATAGTTGGTATAAAACAAGAATCAAGTAGAAACTTTACAAATATAAAATAAGTGACTCTTAAAAAACTTCAGCATAGTGAACGAATAACCAAATGTGAAAACTAAATCAGTGGGCTAAACGTCCAAACCAAGAAAGTCTTCCTAATTTTTTCTTAAGTTTCAAATTAAACAAGTTTAATTTGTTGTAAAATACATTACCATCTTAATTATTTTTAAGTGTACAGTTCAGGGGCATTAAGTACATTCATATTGTTGTGTGACCATCACCACCATCCATCCAGAGAACTCTTCCTATCTTGCAAATCGCAAACTCTGTAGCCATTAAAAAACCTCCCACCGCAACTCAACCCAGCCCCTGGCAACCGCCATTCTACTTTCTATCTCTATGAATTCAACTATTCTAGGTCTCTTATGTAAGTGGAATCATTCAGTATTTGTCCTTTTGTGGCTGGCTTATTTCACTCTGCATTATGCTCTCAAGGTTCAGCCATATTGTAGCATGTGTCAGAATTTCCTTTCTTTCTAAGGCTGAATAATATTGCCTTGTCTGAAATACCACACCTTGTTTATCCATTCATCTGTCAGTGGATACTTGGGTTGTTTCTACCTTGTGACTATTGTGACTATTGATGCCATTCCCTGATTTTTATGCCGTAGAACAAACCATTGAAAGAATAAAATAAAAGGTAAGATATGTATAGATTCAGGAGCTCCAAATACCAAAATTTGAGATGGTTTGAGGAGAGGTAGAAAACTTAAATAAAACAATAACCACAGAAAAATTGAAAAGGCAGTCAAAAATCTAATCCTTAAAAAGATAGAAGGCCCGGATCCTTTTTTGGACACATTCTACCAGAGACTATGTGATATTAACTCTCCCAGAGCATAGAAAAAATGCAAACATTCTCAATTCATGCCACAGGCATAACTTTGAAACTGGACAAGAGCAGAAGGAAAAGAAAACACCTGTTAAAACATGGCAGATCAAATATCTATGTGTATCTTTTTTTCTTTTCCCCACTCTCCACCCAAGACCACTCTAACATAACATTATAGAAACACAAAAGATTCTGAGTCCTCCCAGGAGGGCTCAGAAGACAAGACAGGAGCCACCAGTGCGTGAGAGATTTAAACCAATTTCTGGAATATGGAAAACAGATGGGAGAGAGGAACTGACTTAGCAAAGAGGCAAAAACTTCATTCTAAAATTAGTTGAGTAGGGGATAGTGGAAGAAAACAGGTGACTTCATTCATAGAGTCCATAAAACTCTTTGGTCTTGAAAGCATCAGGTCCCACAGAAAGTGGGAGGCAAGCTAGGGGCTGCAAAAAGGCTACAGGAGCACAGATTTCATCCAGAGTTGGGGGTCTCCAGATTGCTCTAGCCTGACCTCCGCTCCATGTATAAAGTTGCAGGTTTATATTACAGGCAGATTAGATAGAAGGAGTTCTGGTCTTGAACATTTTAGGCACAATGAGGTGGTGTGGTACAGGGATGAAAATGGGTATGAAATGAAGCTCTGCATCCTTCTGCTCTCTTCTCTGGCTCTGCTCACAACATGCCACAGCCACAGACAAGGACATGATTTGGAAAATTCTGACCCAGAGAAAATAGCTCCATTCACTGAAACCTGGAGGTGCCCAAGTGTGGCAGCTGCTGCTTGACAAGTCTTGGCTGTGTACTTTGAGCCTGCAGTCATCTTCTTCGTGCCCCTAAGACTCTGAAACATACATGGGCAGTCAACTTTTATCAGACATTTGGGGGAAGGGTCCAAAACAAACATAAGAAACCAGGTAAGAAATTATTCAGGGCAGAGGAGAAACCTTCAAAAATACTGTAACACTGATGTCTCCAAAGAGGTGAGAGGTGACATTGCATTCATACAATAAGAACCTCATTCTCAGAAAAAAAAAAATCAGACAACAATAAAAGCTCTTGGAAATTTGAAGTATCACAGCAAAATAAACATTAGAGGAAGACTGGGAAATACAATTGAGAAAATCTTCCAAAATGTAAAGATGTCATGCAAAGAAATGGAAAATCGTAGAGAAACAATAAGAACATTAAAATATATATATTTTATATTTTAAAAATATATATATATTATAATATATAAAATATATATTCTATATTATATATATATTATAATATATAATATATATTCTATATTTTATATATTATAATATATAAAATATATATTCTATATTTTATATACATATATATGTTTTTTTTTTTTGAGATAGAGTCTCACTCTGTCTCCCAGGCTGGAGTGCAGTGATGCAATCTCGGCTCACTGCAGCCTCCGCCTCCTGGGTTCAAGTGGTTCTCCTGTCTCAGTCTCCCGAGTAGCTGAGATTACAGGCATGCACCACCACACCTGGCTAATTTTTGTAATTTTAGTAGAGACGGGTTTTCACCATGTTGGCCAGGCTGGTCTTGAACTCCTGACCTCAGGTGATCCACCCTCCTCAGCCTCCCAAAGTGTTGGGATTACAGGCATGAGCCACTGTGCCTGGCCTAAAGGATCTATTTAAAAAAAACAAAATTCATCAATAGGAGATCCAGAAGAAATGAAGAGAAGGAAATTATCTAAGACATGGTATAAGAAAACTTTCTAGAACTGAAGGACGTGACAGTCCAGGTAATAAGAGATAAGCAAGGATCAAAAACTGTTACAAGTAAAACAAACAAAATGAACAAATAAAAACAACAACAACAAGCTCATGACAAGTCTATCTTTTATGAAATTTCAGAACAATAGGAATTAAGAAAAGACACTGAAAGATGAAGGAGGGAAACCAGATCTCATGAAGAAAGAATTAGGAATCAATGTGGTTTCACACAACCTTGGAAGGCAGAAGGAAAAATATTTTCAAACTAGAATTTAATAGTGAGACAAATAGCTAGTTAAGTGTATAAGTGAAGAATAATGACATTTTTAGATATACAATTATTTCCCACATAAACACATTCCAGTCAACAATGAACCTGCATATAACAGAGGTCCCATAGGATTATAATGGAGGTGAAAAGTTCGTATTACCTAGTGGCATCATAGTCTTTGTAATGTCATAGCACAACACATTACTCATGCAAACCTATGATAAAAAAGTAAACCAGGCAAATCACTATGAACATATTTATGAAAAGAGTGACACTTCTTCCAAAAGAGCTTCAGGCAGGTCCTGCAGGAAGTATTCCAGAAGAAGACATTGTTATCATAGGAGATGACAGCTCCCTGTGTGTTAGTGCTCCTGAGGACCTTCTAGTGGGATAAGACATGGATATGGGGGACAATGATATTGATGATCCTGACCTTGTGTAGGCCTAGGGCTAATGTGTGTGTTTGTATCTCAGGTTTTACAAACAAGTTTAAAAAGTAAAAAAAAAAAGTAGAAAATGAAAAATGAAAAATAGCTTATAAAATAAGGATATAAAGGTAGAGAATTTTTTTTTTTTTTTTTTTTTTTTTTGAGATGGAGTTTTGCTCTTGTTGCCCAGGCTGGAGTGCAATGGAGCGATCTTGGCTCACTGCAACCTCCGCCTCCCGGGTTCAAGTGATTCTCCTGCCTCAGCCTCCCGAGTAGCTGGGATTACAGGCATATACCACCATGCCCAGCTAATTTTGTGTTTTTAGTAGAGATGGGGTTTCTCCATGTTGGTCAGGCTGGTCTCGAAGTCCCAACCTCAGGTGATCTGCCTACCTTGGCCTCCCAAAGTGCTGGGATTACAGGTGTGAGCCACCACGCCCGGCTGATAATATTTTTATATAGCCTTACAATGTGTTTGTGTTTTTAGTGTTATTATAAAAAGTTTAAAAACAGTAAAGTGTACAAAGTAAAAAAAAATTAACAGTAAGCTAAGGTTAATTTATTATTGAAGAAAAAAATTCTTTAAATGAATTTAGTGTAGCCAAAGTGTAGAGTGTTTATAAAGTCTGCAGTCACACACAGCAATGTTCTTGGGCTTCACATTCACCCACCACTCACTCATCAACTTACCCAGAGCAACTTCCAGTCCTGTAGGCTCCATTCACAGTAAGTGCCCTGTACAGGTATACCATTTTAAATCTTTTATACCATATTTTTGCTGTACAGTTTCTGTTTTTAGATATGTTTAGATACATAAATGCTTACCATTGTGTGACAATTGCCTGCAGTATTCAGGACGATCACCTGCTATACAGATTTGTGGCCTGGGAGCAATAGGCTAGACCATATAGCCCAGGGGTGTAGCAGGCTGTACTATCTAGGTTTGTGTATGTCACTCTGCGACGTTCTCACAAGGATGAAATCACCCAGCGACACATTTCTCAGAACCTATCCCTGTCGTTAAGCAATGGATGAGTCTACAGGAAATTGCAAATTTTGCTGACCACATACCCTTGCATAGGACACTATAAGGATTTATTCCACTAAAATGGGAGAAAAAAAACAAACAAACATGAAGAAGGCAAGGGAGCCAAGAAACAGGGTATTTAATAGAGAAAAAAAAAAAGGCAAGTGGAAATCCTTGGATGTAATCTGTGTACAGGCCTAATGAGCAGCCAGTCTTGAGAACTTGGGGGGACAAAAATGGAATTGACAGATGACCCAATACGTTGAGCATTTGGAACACATGGTTTGCAGGCGTGCAGCAGATGTGAACAAAATGGAACAGAGTCATATAGGGAAATTATGTGAAGAAAAAATAAGCAAGTAAAAATATGCAAGTTTAAATATTTTAATATATTAAAATTACTACTTGGCTTTGCAGTGAACAATATTTGCTTAATTGAAATCATGTAAACATCGATTAATGTATAATAAATTTCTTGGTAATAAAATTCTACTGTGAGAATTCGTGGATGGGAGAGTTGTCCTAAAGATGTAAGATGCAAATATCATCAGCTACTATTGCAGGACATCAACAAATCACACACAAAATTGGTCCATTAATTAACAGGTAGAACTGGGAGGTGAAAAGAGATGGGTAAAGGAACTGCTTTTCATTATTATAAATCTTTTCATAGAATTTTATTTTTCGGCCAGGCGCAGTAGCTCATGCCTGTAATCCCAGCACTTTGGGAGGCCAAGGCAAGCAGATCTCCTGAGGTCAGGAGTTCGAGACCAGCCTGACCAACATGGTAAAACCCCATCTCTACTAAAAATACAAAATTAGCCTGGCATGGCAGTGCATGCCTGTAATCCCAGCTACTTGGGAGGCTGAGGCAGGAGAATTGCTTGAACCCGGGAGGCGGTGGTTGCAGTGAGCCGAGATCATGCCACTGCACTCCAGCCTGGGCAAAAAGAGCGCAAAAAAAAAAAAATTTTTTTTAAACTTTTTATAAACATATAAAAGATAATTCAAGATAAGAATATTTATTAATGTATTTCATCTTATTAACCAAATAAAAGTTAAAAATCAAACGTGTATGCTAAAAAGACATTTGAAATATTCAATATGTAATCGTGCTGAAACTCTTAGGAAAATGGGAATTGGTGAATACTTACTCTATCAGGGGTCTCCAACCCCTGGTTGTGGGGGTACCGGTCTGCAGCCTGTTAGGAACCAGGCCTCAGAGCAGGAGGTGAGTGGTGGGTGAGCGAGCATTACCACCTGAGATCAGCAGCGCCATTAGATTCTCAAAGGAGGGCGAACCCTATTGGGAACTGTGCATGCAAGGGATCTAGGTTGCATGCTCCTGATGAGAATATAATGCCTGATGATCTGAGGTGGAACAGTTTCATTCCCAAAGCATCACACCGCCCCCCACCACTCCCCATTCGTGGAAAAATTGTCTTCCACGAAACTGGTCCCTCTTGCCCAAAAGGTTAAGGACCACTGCAGATGACAAAATATGTTAAATCCACCCTCACACCTAAGAGGATGCATGCATAGTGGTTCAGTGCACAGACTTGGGGCTAAATGTTTCCAGATTGTGGCACACACAGAATATGGGCTTCTCAGGCTGGCTCAGTCCCACTGGTCACCCTGGGGCCAGAGGTCAGTACCCATTTGCAACTCTGTGACTCACTAGGTGGGAAATGCTGGTATAAAGAATGACAAACAAAGAAACAACAACAAAAGACCAGCAACTCAGCAGAAAAGCAGACAAAGGATATGAACAGACAATTGATAAAAGAAAATAGAAATAGGCCTTAATATACTCAAGCTCATTAATTATAAGAGAATCACAAATGCAACTACCTATCATATTGCCAAAATTCTAAAAGTTGAATGACACATAATGTTGGTCATGGGTGGGGAAACATACAATTAATTCAATCCCAATTATATTATTAACAAATTTGGAGGGAGCGGCAGGTGCAGGCAGGACCAGGAAATCCTAGAGGGAAATCAAACTGAAACAATGTCTTTAGGGGGGAAACAGAATAGATATCAACATTATGAATGTACACTCCTTTGATACAGAAATTCTACTTCCAGAAACTTACTCTACAAATATTTCCGTAGATTTGTAACGTAATTTTAAAGTTTGAAAGCAATCTAAATATCTTTCAACATGGCAGGTTAAAATAATGATGACACCAATGAAAAGAATGAGGTTGCTTTACACACATCAATGGGAAAAGACTATCAGTCTGTGAGAATAAAGAAAGATTCGGAGTAGTATGTAGAGAACACTAATAATTGTGTGAAATATGTAAATAAATAAATACTTATCAGGCTATCTCTGGAAGGACTTAAAAGAACTGATAAAAAAATTGCCTTCTCCATTCAAACTGGGTGGATAGTGGGCAGGGAGACAGCTACCTTTTGGATTTTGCACATTTAGAATATCTTTTTTTTTTTTTCTTTTTGAGACAGAGTCTTGCTCTGTCACCCAGGCTGGAGTGCAGTGGCATGATCTCGGCTCACTGCAAGCTCCACTTCCCGAGTTCACGCCATTCTCCTGCCTCAGCCTCCAGAGTAGCTGGGACTACAGGCACCTGCTACCACGCCCAGCTAATTTTTTGTATTTTTAGTAGAGATGGGGTTTCACTGTGTTAGCCAGGATGGTCTCGATCTCCGGACCTCGTGATCCACCCGCCTCGGCCTCCCAAAGTGCTGAGATTACAGGCGTCAGCCACCATGCCTGGCCAGAATATCATTTTAAAAGTCCATTAGAATGACAGAAAGAGAAAACAGACTGTTAATGGTGCTCACTTTTGAGGAAGGGGTGAGAGAAGAGGGGGAATAATGAGAAAATTGTTAGACTTTTCTTCCATGAGCTGATGCGTCGCTTGACTTGCTACAAGGAGGATACAGACATGTGCTAAGTTTAAATTTAAAAAGAATTAAAAAGTCACATAGCCAGGTTGTTCAAGACAGGGCACCCTCTAAGTGCTCTTTAAACACAGTTTACTCTGCTCAGTGTTGTGTTTTGTGTGGTTCAAGTCTGAGGTCACCGGGTATTTCCTTATTACCCTGAAGTTTATTTCAAAGTGAGCCGACACTTCATCCTCCTGTCATTTCCAGCTGGATCTGCACCTAGTTTGCATTGGGACCTCTTTTTGTGGAGGATTTCTTCATGAAGCTTGTCTGCACATTGATAAATCTGAAAGTTCAGAGCAAAGCCTAGATGTCCATCCCCAGGTGTGAAGATAATGAACTCCCACACAGTCTTGATACCATCAGGTGAAGCCCACGTGTACTCCACGAAAGCCACACTAGATTGGGCTGGGAATGTTCCACCCTGGAATCGGAGTACCTGGATTCGGGTCTAGATTCTTCCAATTGTGTGGTTTTAAGAAACTTGTTGAATGTCTCTAAGCTTTACTTTGGTTTCCTCGTTTGGAAAGAAATGGGATTGAACTGGATGAGTTTTAGTTTCCTTTGATTTCTAATATTCTTTGCTTTGTGGAACAAGAGGAAGAGGTCAGTGATTAATCTTTCCCAGAAAATAAAAGTGCAAGCATGTATACTTTTCACTTCCTGGGGAACAAAATATTCATGCAAGGATAAGACATTAATAAAAATAAAGCCACTTGGCCTCTTTTCCAGTTCTAAAAGTCTATTATTCTTTCTGTTGTGTGAATAATCATTGACACTAAATAGAGGGTTGCCTGTGTGTGCTGCTATTGTGAGACAGAACTAAGTTGAGAAAAAATGTTCTAATTATCAAAATGTTCTAATTATTATCTTTCTTGAGGTCCTGAAATGACTATTCTGCGGCATCCAGAGGCCCCTCTGGTGAAGCTAGCAGACACTGAGGCAACTATACTAAATATATTACTCATTAATATTAGCTAATATTGGCTGGGCGTGGTGGCTCACGCCTGTAATCTCAGCACTTTGGGAGGCTGAGGATAGCGGATCACCTGAGGTCAGGAGTTCGAGACCAGCCTGGCCAACATGGTGAAACCCCATCTTTACTAAAAAATACAAAAAACTAGCCAGGTGTGGTGGCAAGTGCTTGTAATCTCAGCTAATCGGGATGCTGAGGCAGGAGAACTGCTTGAATTTGGGTAGCAGAGGTTACAGTGAGCCAAGATTGTGCCACTGCACTCTAGCCTGGGCAACAGAGTGAGACTCCATCTCAAAACAAACAAACAAAAAGTTAGCTAATATTTAATTCAAAAATATGTTCTTAAATATTATTTGTAGCCAAGCAAACACACTGGGGAGAAAAGCAGGTAAAGTGCCCTCTGCCTCAATATATGCAAACCCTGAGCCTGTGATATTTCCTAGGTCATGTTAGTCCCTGTAGATTGGTGTTGCCACTTGGAGCCCTGTGTAAGAAGAAACCTGTAGGCCAGGCATGGTGGCTCACGCCTGTAATCCTAGCACTTTGGGAGGCTGAGGCTGGTGGATTGCCTGAGCTCAGGAGTTGGAGACCAGCCTTGGCAACACGGTGAAACCCCATGTCTACTAAAATACAAAAAATTAGCCGGATGTGGTACCATGCACCTGTAGTCCCAGCTACTCGGGAGGCTGAACCAGGAGAATTGCTAGAACCCGGGAGGTGGAGGTTTCAGTGAGCCGAGATGGTGCCACTGCACTCCAGCCTGAGCAACAGAGCAAGACTCCGTCTCAAAAAAAAAAAAAAAAAAAAAAAGGAACCTGTAGTTTTTGGTGTACAGATTTTTCACATTCTCGATTATTCCTGGGTATTTTATTCTTTTGGATGCTATAATAAATGGAATTGTTTTCTTAATTTTCTTTCAGATTGTTCATTGCTGGTATATAGAAGCAGCATAATGTGTTTTTGAGTGTTGATCACACTTGCAATTTTGCAGAATTGATTTATTTGCTCCAATAGGTTTTCTTTGGATCCTACATACAGGGACCTGAGATTTTCCATATGTATAGGATCATGTTACCTGTGAATAGAAATAGTTTTTTACTTCCCTTTTATTTGGCTGCCTTTTATCTCTTTTTCTTGCCTAATTGCTGTGGCCAGGACTTCCAGTACAGTGTTGAGTATCAATGGTGAAAGTGGGCATTCTTGTCTTTTTCCTGATCTTAGGAAGAAAGCTTTCAGTCCTTCACCGTTGAATATGATGCTAGCAATGGGCTTTTCACAAATACCTTTTATCCTATTGGGAAGTTACCCTTTATTTCTGGTGTTCTGAGCTTTTTTACCAAGAAAATGTGTTGTATTTTGTCAAATGCTTTTTAAGCATCAATTCAAATGATCATGTGGATTTTTTCCTTTCATTTTACTAATGCGATGGATTATCTCTATTGTCTTTTTAAAAAATGTTGAACCACCCATGAATTCCTGGGAGGAATCCCTCTTAATCGTGGTGTATAATCCTTTCAGTATACTGTTGGATTTGGTTTGCTAGTACCATATTGAGGATTTTTGCATCTATATTCATGAAAGACACTGATCTGTAGTCTTCTTTTCTTGTGACACACACACACATTTTATGTGTTATATGTGTTTGTGCACACAGGTACTCTAACACGTTTATGATTTACCAAAAATCCAAGCTGCTCCAAGTCATTTGAAACAGAATGTTTGTCCAAATAAGCATATTGTTGTAAGACATCCCAGCAAGTATGGCAACTGAGGGTCTAGCAGAACTTTCAAACCTTCCCTCTGGAGGTGTGCCACAAATGTGATCTCGTTTCCCTTGCCATTATTGTTTCTTAATTAAGATTCTCAACGAAGACTGTGGTTGTGGCACAATTTTCTTCAAGTCCTGCTCACCCTGAATCTAATGAGCTAAATCTAGAGCAGTGATGCCATGTTGTCAAGTGTTTCTCAAACCGTAATGTGCATGCAGCTCACCTACTGGTATTGTTAAAATTCTGAGTATTGGCCCGGCGTGGTGGCTCACACTTGTAATCCCAGCACTTTGGGAGGCCGAGGCGGGCGGATCATGAGGTTAGGAGATTGAGACCACGGTGAAACCCTGTCTCTACTAAAAATGCAAAAAATTAGCCAGGCGTAGTGGCGGGTGCCTGTAGTCCCAGCTACTTGGGAGGCTGAGGGAGGAGAATGGTGTGAACTCGGGAAGTGGAGCTTGCAGTGAGCCGAGATCGCGCCACTGCACTCCAGCCTGGGCGACAGAGCAAGACTCCGTCTCAAAAAAAAAAAAAAAAAAAATTCTGAGTATTCAGATCTGTCATCAAGGCAAAATTTCAGGTTCTGCAGTTCTTATGAGCTCTTAGGTGATGCCATTGCTGCTGGTCCATGAACCACACTTTAAGTAGAAAGAATGTGGCCATGGGGCTGGGCATGGGTCCATTACTGGAGGCAAAACAGGGGAGTTGCTTTAAAAATCAGGACCTAGGCCGGGCGTGGTGGCTCATGCCTGTCATCCCAGCCCTTTGGGAGGCCGAGGCGGGTGGATCACAAGGTCAGGCATTCGAGATGAGCCTGGCCAACATAGTGAAACCCCGTCTCTACTAAAAATACAAAAAAAAAGAAAAAATAATTAGTCGGGCGTGGTGGTGGGTGCCTGTACTTGGGAAGCTGAGGCAGAAGAATTGCTTGAACCTGGAAGGCAGAGGTCACAGTGAGCCGAGATTGTGCCACTGCACTCCAGCCTGGGAGACAGTGCAAGACTCTGTCTCAAAATAAATAAATAAATAAATAAATAAATAAATAAAAATAATCAGGGCCTATGCAGGTATCTACCACAGTCAGGGAATATCTGTACTATTATTTGTATTACATCATTTCTAAATTTTCTGATGTTTTGATTACTAAATTACTTGTGAGCAAAGTTTTCTAATCATGAAGGCAGCTACATGAAAGTGAAATTCTTCAGAATCCGTGTGTGGACTATGAATATGTATGTATGCCCATGTGCTGTGTAAGAAGAGCAAATATTGCATAATATAGTCTACTTGTGACTCAGTGCGTGACCTAAGCCACCAGTCTGTACAATTTCTACTTTCTTCAACCCAGCTGAGAACACAGAGGGCCAGGCCTCAGCAATCCAGCTGACAAAGTTTTCCTCCAGCATGTCCAGCTTCTGCTTTTGGTGGCCTATTTTGGTAAATGAAGGCCCCTCCCTGACCTCACGAGGCTCAGGGACTCCTGCCTGATACTTCCTGCTCCTTTCTCAACATTGGGATGGGTCTGCTGCCAGATGGTTGCATTAGCTCTAATATCCACTTTTTGGCAGGGGTTTTCAACTTTGTGGCATGCTCCTGCCCAGTTTCAGGCGTGCAGTTTTGTCCTGGACCCATGTTTGTTTCCCTTCAAGTTGGACAAGGATCTTATGGTGATGGCCATGCAGTTGTCCTTACAGGTCAAAAGGGAGTCCTGACCCATGGTGACACTGGGGAGAGGGCAGGCTTGTCTGCAGGTGATGGAGCCCCTGAGTGTAGGTGGAGGAGGGACACATAGGTGTTGGGAACACCACTGTCTCTTCTCTCTCTACTCTAGTTCCCACCCAAGCACAGGTGGGTGCCACCTACCTTCTCCCTGCCCCTGAGTAATCTTTTTTTTTTTTTTTTTTGAGACAGAGTCTTGCTCTGTCACCCAGGCTGGAGTGCAGTGGGGTGATCTTGGCTCACTGCAAGCTCTGCCTCCTGGGTTCAACTGATTCTCCTGCCTCAGCCTCCCAAGCAGCTGCGATTACAAGCACACACCACCATGCCCAGCTAATTTTTGTATTTTTAGTAGACACGGGGTTTCACCATATTGGCCAGGCAGGTCTCAAACTCCTGACATCGTGATCTACACACCTTGGCCTCCCAAAGTGCTGGGATTACAGGCATGAACCACTGTGCCCGGCCCTGAGTAATCTTTTCTGCTACCCCAGATGGAGCTCATGTTTCCTAGGAACTACCCTTGTTTTATCTAAGACCTGCACAACATTTTTGTCACCTATCTCATCTCAAAGTTATGCCTTGAAAACCAGCCCCGCAACCACACATATTATTTCTACCTTTTGTAGAGAGATATTGACCAATAAGTATAATGTGAAAATGTGTCTTCTTCATGAATAGGATATTCCTGGGCTCCCATCAAGTCACAGAATGGTAATCAGTTGCCTCAAGGTAGAAAGCTAGGATGTGAACCCAAGTTCTTTGGGAGGCAGGAACAGGAGCAGCAGGGACAGGAAGGGCCAGGTCACCATTATCTGGGTACATGAGAACTGCAGTCTTCAAAGTTTTGGGCTCTTGTCAACTTAAGAATTTTGCAAAGCTTCATATTCTCTTTTACTTTTGAAAATTTGTTTAAATTGTTTAAATTTCTGTGCATACATAATAAGTGTATACATTTATGAGGCACATGAGATATTTTGGTACAGATCTCCTTAAGCATTTATCCTTTGTGTTACAAACAATCCAATTACTCTCTTTTAGTTAGTTTAAAATATATAATTAAATTATTATTGATTGTAGTCCCTCTATTGTGCCATCAAATACTAGGTCTTATTCATTCTTCCTAACTATGCTTTTAGTTCTTAAAGTTGACATGTAAAATTTTTTTTATAAGTTTAAGTAGTTACAGAGGAATCATTTTCTATGTTCTGCAAATATTGGTATTTAAAAGTAAAGCTGTTACTTTATTCTTTTCAATGTATTCAGCTACATAGCATAGTGAATGATACCTACCAACATCCACTTAAAAATAAAGGACCTCCTGTAATCCCAGCACTTTGGGAGGCTGAGGTGGGCGGCTCATGAGGTCAGGAGACTGAGACCATCCTGGCTAACACGGTGAAACCCCATCTCTACTAAAAATACAAAAAATTGGCCAGGAGAGGTGGCGGGCGCCTGTAGTCCCAGCTACTCAGGAGGCTGAGGCAGGAGAATGGTGCAAACCAGCGGGGTGGAGCCTGCAGTGAGCTGAGATGGCGCCACTGCACTCCAGCCTGGGTGACAGCGAGACTCCGTCTCAAAGTAAATAAATAAATAAATAAAGGACACAGCTTTTCTTAGTAGTCAGTTTTACATCATTCTTTGAATTTACTTTCTTATTCTACTTCCACCACAGAATTTCATCTTAATGAAATATATATTTAAGCTTGAAAATCTGCCATTGAACAACCTATCATAATTCTCTGCTGCAAAAATATGTATATAAAAAATTCAAAAACATTTAATTCTAAAAAAATAATTTTAAACAGGAGTCTTTAATAGGCCTTTAAGTAAGGGTCTAAGTGCAACAATTTAATATTTTTCATGTTCAGTATATTCTGATCTAAAAAACATAAATTCATTTTGTTAATAAATTCCCAAAGCAAAACTGCATTATTTACATGCCTCTCAATAAGATGGATGAGACATTTATGAATTTACTCATCACAGTGTTGTAACATATATCTCTAAACTACTGTTGCTAAACTGAGCTGTGTTTCAGTATCAATGCCTTATTTTTATAGATGTCGGTGCTTTGAAACTCCATTCACAGATCAGTAGACAGAAAGCAGTATTATTATGTGAATGCTACTCAATTTAAAATATAACTCCTTCTGAGTTATATGCCTCAAATAACAAGATCATCTATTGTCAAAAATTATTTCATGAAAAGACAACCGTCTAGGTCTTCCTTCTATTTTGTAGAAAACAAAGTAGAAACCACTTCACTGGCAAAAGAATTCATAACTAGTCATGAGAGTGATATACTTTCTGAACCCATCACTAAGTTTTTGAATTGTCCCTTTGTTTGTCACCCAGGAATGTTTTACACCTGAGGGCAACTTGTGACCATAAGTGGGAAGTAGAGCTTTTGTGACAGGGACAGAGAACCAGGGAGACTCCTGACTCTGCTCCTCCTGAGGCAGATTAGATGTAGGAATGGATATGTACTGAAGCAAAACTGTTGCTCCCGAACCTTCCCAGTGCCCACAGGTCCCTTGGAAGGTGTTCCAGTACCTCCAGTGGCCTTGTCCCATAGCTCAGTAATCTCCACTGGGCTGGAGAAGGGACCTGCACTGTGTCTCAGATGATGTCCCAGACCTAGCTGAGACTGCTCCCCTTTCTTCTCACTGCCCTGCAGTTCCTAACAACCACCTTCAAAGTCAAGGCAGGCTCATCATGCCTCTGACCTTTGCAGTCTTTTCTTGGATACTCTGGATAAAGAATATAGTAGTGGATAAATGAAACCTCCTGAGTATATATGTCAGGAATCAAGTGGTATGTTTCTATTACTATTTATAAGCCATATGCTTGGAAGTGCATATAAACTTTAAGAATATAGAACTGGGGGAAGAAAGATCAGCTATGTGACTCACAATAGACCCTGATCTAAATTAGATCTTGGGCCAATCTGCCTTAAGCTGAGAGAAGAGAGAGGAAAGTGTTTTATTTTTTAAAGTCTAGGTATTTAAAAATAGTTGTCACCTTTCAAGAATCCCTGGGTCATTTTCTGTAAGAACCGATGAGCTCATCCAATGTTGCGGCTACACTGCAGCCACATATAATTAGTTCTGTCTTGCCGTGGTTCAGCAGCGAGATGACACAGCCTCTCCTTCCCGCCACACTGCCGTGGGAGGAGGAGACTAGGAGAAAATTGTTGCTGTATGTGGCTGTGTAGGTTCACAAACATCCCCCTCCCCACCCCAGCTATTCCTCTTTTATTCCATGGGAACAACAATATGCTTTACCTGGAGGAAGAGAGAGATTATTTCTCCTGTCTTCTTATTTCATTTGCATAGCAACTTGTGATGTTGGTATCAGTAACACAATTTTATAGATGAGGAAACTGAGTCTCAGAGAGGTTTTTTTTTGTATTTATTTTTGCCTTTATTTTGAGTCATAATTTAGGTATAAGCTTTTATGTTAACAGCGCTTCAGTGGTTTTCTGGCAACTATTTTTATTGATAAGAATATTGCTCATTATTTAACTTTTTCTTCTAAACATTCTGTTTTTCTGCCTTCTTTATAGATTTTTTCTTTATATATATATGTATTAAACTTTAAGTTCTAGGGTACATGTGCACAACATGCAGGTTTGTTACATATGTATACATGTGCCATGTTGGTGTGCTGCACCCATTAACTCAAAATTTACATTAGGCATATCTCCTAATGCTATCACTCCCCCCTCCCCCCATCTCACAACAGGCCCCAGTGTGTGATGTTCCACTTCCTGTGTCCAAGTGTTCTCATTGTTCAATTCCCACCTATGAGTGAGAACATGCAGTGTTTGGTTTTTTGTCCTTGCAATAGTTTGCTGAGAATGATGGTTTCCAGCTTCATCCATGTCCCTACAAAGGACATGAACTCGTCCTTTTTTATGGCTGCATAGTATTCCATGGTGTATATGTGCCACATTTTCTTAATCCAGTCTATCATTGTTGGACATTTGGCTTGGTTCCAAGTCTTCGCTATTGTGAATAGTGCCGCCGCAATAAACATACATGTGTATGTGTCTTTATAGCAGCATGATTTATAATCCTTTGGGTATATACCCAGTAATGGGATGGCTGGGTCAAATGGTATTTCTAGTTCTAGATCCCTGAGGAATTGCCACACTGTCTTCCATAATGGTTAAACTAGTTTACAGTCCCACCAACGGTGTAAAAGTGTTCCTATTTCTCCACATCCTCTCCAGCACCTGTTGTTTCCTGACGTTTTAATGATTGCCATTCTAACTGCTGTGAGATGGTATCTCATTGTGGTTTTGATTTGCATTCTCTGATGGCCAGTGATGATGAGCATTTTTTCATGTGTCTTTTGGCTGCATAAATGTTTTCTTTTGAGAAGTGTCTGTTCATGTCCTTCACCCACTTATTGATGGGGTTGTTTGTTTTTTTCTTGTAAATTTGTTTGAGTTCTTTGTAGATTCTGGATATTAGTCCTTTGTCAGATGAATAGATTGCAAAAATTTTCTCCCATTTTGTAGGTTGCCTGTTCACTCTGATGGTAGTTTCTTTTGCCGTGCAGAATCTCTTTAGTTTAGTTAGATCCCATTTGTCAATTTTGGCTTTTGTTGCCATTGCTTTTGGTGTTTTAGACATGAAGTTCTTGCCCATGCCTATGTCCTGAATGGTATTGCCTAGGTTTTCTTCTAGGGTTTTTATGGTTTTAGGTCTAACATTTAAGTCTTTAATCCATCTCAAATTAATTTTTGTATAAGGTATAAGGAAGGGATCTAGTTTCAGCTTTCTACATATGGTTAGCCAGTTTTCCCAGCACCATTTGTTAAATAGGTAATGCTTTCCCCATTTCTTGTTTTTGTCAGGTTTGTCAAAGATCAGATAGTTGTAGATGTGTGGTATTATTTCTGAGGGCTCTGTTCTGTTCCGTTGGTCTATATCTCTGTTTTGGTACCAGTACCATGCTGTTTTGGTTACTGTAGCCTTGTAGTATAGTTTGAAGTCAGGTAGCCTGATGCCTCCAGCTTTGTTCTTTTGGCTTAGGATTGACTTGGCAATGCGGGCTCTTTTTTTGTTCCATATGAACTTTAAAGTAGTTTTTTCCAGTTCTGTGAAGAAAGTCATTGGTAGCTTGATGGGAATGGCATTGAATCTATAAATTACCTTGGGCAGTATGGCCATTTTCACAATATTGATTCTTCCTATCCATGAGCATGGGATGTTCTTCCATTTGTTTGTGTCCTCTTTTATTTCGTTGAGCAGTGGTTTGTAGTTCTCCTTGAAGAGGTCCTTCACATCCCTCGTAAGCTGGATTCCTAGGTATTTTACTCCCTTTGAAGCAATTGTGAATGGGAGTTCACTCATGATTTGGCTCTCTGTTTGTCTGTTATTGGTGTACAAGAATGCTTGTGATTTTTGCACATTGATTTTGTATCCTGAGACTTTGCTGAAGTTGCTTATCAGCTTAAGCAGATTTTGGGCTGAGACGATGGGGTTTTCTAGATATACAATCATTTCATCTGCAAACAGGGACAATTTGACTTCCTCTTTTCCTAATTGAATACCCTTTATTTCTTTCTCCTGCCTGATTGCCCTGGCCAGAACTTCCAACACTATGCTGAATAGGAGTGGTGAGAGAGGGCATCCCTGTCTTGTGCCAGTTTTCAAAGGGAAT
Organism: Pongo abelii; assembly: GCF_028885655.2. Classification (NCBI taxonomy): domain Eukaryota; kingdom Metazoa; phylum Chordata; class Mammalia; order Primates; family Hominidae; genus Pongo; species Pongo abelii. The sequence continues at coordinate 15,361,607 of NC_072004.2, read as the reverse complement.
GCTTCCAGTTTTTGCCCATTCAGTATGATATTGGCTGTGGGTTTGTCATAAATAGGTCTTACTATTTTGAGATACATCCCATCAATATCTAATTTATTGAGAGTTTTTAGCATGAAGGGCTGTTGAATTTTGTCAAAGTCCTTTTCTGCATCTATTGAGATAATCATGTGGTTTTTGTCATTGGTTCTCTTTATATGCTGGATTATGTTTATTGATTTGCATATATTGAACGAGCCTTGCATCCCAGGGATGAAGCCCATTTGATCATGGTGGATAAGCTTTTTGATGTGCTGCTGGATTTGGTTTGCCAGTATTTTATTGAGGATTTTTGCATCGATGTTCATCAGGGATATTGGTCTAAAATTCTCTTTTTTTGTTGCGTCTCTGCCAGACTTTGGTATCAGGATGATGCTGGCCTCATAAAATGAGTTAGGGAGGATTCCCTCTTTTTCTATTGATCGGAATAGTTTCAGAAGGAATGGTACCAGCTCCTCCTTGTACCTCTAGTAGAATTCGGCTGTGAATCTGTCTGGTCCTGGACTTTTTTTAGTTGGTAAGCTATTAATTATTGCCTTAATTTCAGAGCCTGCTATTGGTCTATTCAGAGATTCAACTTCTTCCTGGTTTAGTCGTGGGAGGGTGTATGTGTCGAGGAATTTATCCGTTTCTTCTAGATTTTCTAGTTTATTTGCGTAGAGGTGTTTATAGTATTCTCTGATGGTAGTTTGTATTTCTGTGGGATCAGTGGTGATATCCCCTTTATCAATTTTTATTGCATCTATTTGATTCTTCTCTCTTTTCTTCTTTATTAGTCTTGCTAGTGGTCTATCAATTTTGTTGATCTTTTCAAAAAACCAGCTCCTGGATTCATTGATTTTTTGAAGGGTTTTTTGTGTCTCTATTTCCTTCAGTCCTTATCTGATCTTAGTTATTTCTTGCCTTCTGCTAGCTTTTGAATGTGTTTGCTCTTGCCTCTCTCGTTCTTTTAATTGTGATGTCAGGGTGTTAATTTTAGATCTTTCCTGCTTTCTCTTGTGGGCATTTAGTGCTATAAATTTCCCTCTACACACTGCTTTAAATGTGTCCCAGAGATTCTGGTATGTTGTGTCTTTGTTCTCGTTGGTTTCAAAGAGCATCTTTATTTCTGCCTTCATTTCCTTATGTACCCAGTAGTCATTCAGGAGCAGGTTGTTCAGTTTCCATGTAGTTGAGCGGTTTTGAGGGAGTTTCTTAATTCTGAGTTCTAGTTTGATTGCACTGTGGTCTGAGAGGCAGTTTGTTATAATTTCCATTCTTTTACATTTGCTGAGGAGAGCTTTACTTCCAACTATGTGGTCAATTTTGGAATAAGTGCGATGTGGTGCTGAGAAGAATGTATATTCTGTTGATTTGGGGTGGAGAGTTCTGTAGATGTCTATTAGGTCCACTTGGTGCAGAGCTGAGGTCAGTTCCTGGATATCCTTGTTAACCTTCTGTCTCGTGGATTTGTCTGATGTTGACAGTGGGATGTTAAAGTCTCCCATTATTATTGTGTGGGAGTCTAAGTCTCTTTGTAGGTCTCTAAGGACTTGCTTTATGAATCTGGGTGCTCCTGTATTGGGTGCATATATATTTAGGATAGTTAGATCTTCTTGTTGAATTGATCCCTTTACTGTTATGTAATGGTCTTCTTTGTCTCTTTTGATCTTTGTTGGTTTAAAGTCTGTTTTATCAGAGACTAGGATTGCAACCCCTGCCTTTTTTTGTTTTCCATTTGCTTGGTGGATCTTCCTCCATCCCTTTATTTTGAGCCTATGTGTGTCTCTGCACATGAGATGGGTCTCCTGAATACAGCACACTGATGGGTCTTGATTCTTTATCCAATATGCCAGTCTGTGTCTTTTAATTGGAGCATTTAGCCCATTTACATTTAAGGTTAATATTGTTATGTGTGAATTTGATCCTGTCATTATGATGTTAGCTGGTTACTTTGCTCATTAGTTGATGCAGTTTCTTCCTAGCATCAATGGTCTTTACAATTTGGCATGTTTTTGCAGTGGCTGGTACCAGTTGTTCCTTTCCGTGTTTAGTGCTTCCTTCAGGAGCTCTTGTAGGGCAGTCCTGGTGGTGACAAAATCTCTCAGCATTTGCTTGTCTGTAAAGGATTTGATTTCTCCTTCACTTATGAAGCTTAGTTCGGCTGGATATGAACTTCTGGGTTGAAAATTCTTTTCTTTAAGAATGTTGTAATATTGGCCCCCACTCTCTTCTGGCTTGTAGAGTTTCTGCTGAGAGATCAGCTGTTAGTCTGATGGGCTTCCCTTTGTGGGTAACCCGACCTTTTTCTCTGGCTGCCCTTAACATTTTTCCTTCATTTAAACTTTGGTGAATCTGACAATTATGTGTCTTGGAGTTGCTCTTCTCGAGGAGTATCTTTGTGGCATTCTCTGTATTTCCTGAATTTGAACGTTGACCTGCCTTGCTAGGTTGGGGAAGTTCCCCTGGATAATATCCTGCAGAGTGTTTTCCAACTTGGTTCCATTCTCCCCGTCACTTTCAGGTACACCAATCAGATGTAGATTTGGTCTTTTCACATAGTCCCATATTTCTTGGAGGCTTTGTTCATTTCTTTTTATTCTTTTTTCTCTAAACTTCTCTTCTCACTTCATTTCATTCATTTGATCTTCAATCACTGATACCCTTTCTTCCAGCTGATCGAATCGGCTACTGAAGCTTGTGCATTCGTCACATAGTTCTCGTGCCATGGTTTTCAGCTCCATCAGGTTATTTAAGGCCTTCTCTACATTGGTTATTCTAGTTAGCCATTCATCTAATCTTTTTTCAAGGTTTTTAACTTCTTTGCGATGGGTTCGAACTTCCTCCTTTAGCTCAGAGAAGTTTGATCGTCTGAAGCCTTCTTCTCTCAACTCGTCAAAGTCATTCTCCATCCAGCTTTGTTCCGTTGCTGCATTTCTTTGGAGGAGGAGAGGCACTCTGATTTTTAGAATTTTCAGTTTTTCTGCTCTGTTTTTTCCCCATCTTTGTGGTTTTATCTACCTTTGGTCTTTGATGATGGTGACGCACAGGTGGGGTTTTGGTGTGGATGCCCTTTCTGTTTGTTAGTTTTCCTTCTAACAGTCAGGACCCTCAGCTGCAGGTCTGTTGGAGTTTTCTGGAGGTCCACTCCAGACCCTGTTTGCCTGGGTATCAGCAGCAGAGGCTGCAGAACGGTGAATATTGCTGAACAGCAAATGTTGCTGCCTGATTGTTCCTCTGGAAGCTTTGTCTCAGAGGGGTACCCGGCCGTGTGAGGTGTCAGTCTGCCCCTACTGGGGGGTGCCTCCCAGTTAGGCTACTCGGGGGTCAGGGACCCACTTGAGGAGGCAGTCTGTCCATTCTCAGATCTCAAACTCTGTGCTGGGAGAACCACTACTCTCTTCAAAGCTCAGTTGGAAATGCAGAAATCACCCGTCTTTTGCGTCTCTCATGCTGGGAGCTGTAGACTGGAGCTGCTCCTATTTGGCCATCTTGGAACCACCTCAGAGAGGTTAAAATGGCTTGTTCAATGTCTAGCATGAGTAGGGGGCAAAACCAAGGTGATCAGTGCAGCAGGTCTGTCTCATTCCTGAGCCTGTGTTCTTTCCTCTGTGCCACGGGAGCCACCTTAGATAGAAAAACATCTCCTGCCACTCTCGTCCTGCTGGAGCACACAGCTCCCTCGCTGCAGTGGGGACCCCAGAGGGGGGATTGGGGAGCTGCTACAGCAGGTGACTGTGGCCCTCAGGAATGCTTAGCAGATGCACATCCTGGGCAGCACTTCCCAGCCCTTTCCACACCATGGCACATGGAGAAAAGGAAGCATTTAGTTGGCAGGTTGGGTTATACAGAAAAGAAGAAGCTGTTCAAAACTGGGAGCAAAGGGTTGACCTTGACCTGGCTACTGAACAGCTGGGGCATCCATACGTCAACCCACTTGTCGCCTGCCCAAAACATGGAAGCTGGGGCTCTGACACATGGCAGAGGGCAGGGTGCGCATGCACTTCAGACACTGTCTCACGGGGGCAGCCGCTGTCATGTCTGGACCTCTGCAGTACTAGGTTTCTACAGGGGCTAAGCAGTAGATGATCCCTTTTGGAATTCACATCAATGACACGCCTAGTGTCCTCAGAGCATCGGTGACTTTGAAGGGTGGGGTAGAAGCAAGGGGAATGGCACTTGGCTTGTGGGCAGCTATGAGTAATCTGCTTGGCCCTGGACATGGAGAGGTGGCATAAGATTGCCTACAGATCATCACAGTGCCAACTATGTTTTCTGTTTATTTTTCAGTTGAATGACAATCCAAAGGTGGTTGTGCTGGATGAGATAAGAAGAACTAATACAGTGTGGAGTTTATGACTCTTACTTTGGACTCAGAGAAATAATTTACAGGGAAGTAGAGATATACATGTAGATATGTAGGTATGTAAGTGTGTGTATATGTGTATATATGTATATATAAATATCTACAGTATTTATATAAATACCTTTTATATATGTATATATAAAGAGAATGTCTAGGTAGATATGCTCAGCAGATATGTGTAAGCAGGTCCCAGAGATTTAGGTAAGTGAGAAACGTTACAATATTTTGAGGCATGATAAAATTTGCTTTTTTTTTTAACTTAGAATTTTGAAGGTTCTTCCTTAAGGAAGGCTATAGGCAGTGGTGGATAGATCCTTTGTAGCAGATGGGAGATGGAGCTGCCTAGATGGGGTGATTTCAGGGATAGTGCACTCACATCTGCTCAATTTGGCCAGAAAGTGCTGTTTGCAGAATGGCACCAGAAATAAAATTCCAATGAAAATATTCACACCAGGCCTCCCGGGTATAAGGGAGAGACCAAACATGTTGGAGACACTTGTCTCAAGCACTTGGCTGACTTTGGGCAAATCAATTAAACTTTTTGGCCTCAATTTTCTCATCTAATGAGGGGGCTGAACTGGGGAGCTATTAAAATCCCTCTAGGTTTCACTTTCTGTGATTTGACTAACTTCAATTCCATTATCTGAAACCTCTTCTCCAAGACAATGTGTGCTTCATAGAGCAGATGAGGGAGAAATAGGAGAGATTTGAAGGTTCCTCTTAGAGACTTTAAAACATTTAAACTTAAATTAGACCTATAAATAACTACTTTTAAAATCTCACTAGCCAAAAATTGGCAACTGTTTATAATATAGTTCATGAACACATAGAAATATCCACCTCAAACAAAGGAAATCAATAAAGAAGATAGTTTCTTTGCCTTTAAAAATCTTTAAGATTAACGTACAGTAAGATCATCTGTATAAAATTTAAGATCTAGTATCATTGCTCAAATCCAAGTAAACTGCTCATTTGTAATAAAGTTTGTATGGGTTCCCAGACCCCACCCTTGGCTTACTGAATCAGTTCTTCTTGGGATGAGACCCTGAAATCTACATTTTAAAAGCTCTCTGGGCAATTTTGATGTGTCTTGTCCTGCACTAGGGAATGTACTAGCAGAGGAGATATGTCTGTGTAGTGTGACTCTGATGAGCTAATTGTTGGCTTTTGAGGAGCACTTAGGATTTTTATGAGTATTTCAGAGAAGTGCAGAGTGGGAGGGGGGAGGTGATGTTGATTCCAGGAAAACATGAATCGTATTTGTTTGCATTTGCTTGTGGCTATAAAATATTGACTTTCCATTTTCAATATGGAGAATTGTAGAGGTGGTACCTCTCATCTCCATACCCTACATGGCCTGATACCCCAAAGATTGTTCGACCTGCATTTCTGAACAAAATATCTGCCCTGAATTCCTGTCTCTTTTTTGCCCCTAGTGATCTGGGCTGGGTCAAAAGCTCCTTTTTAATCTAGATAGAGAACAAGCCCTAGACAGCATGCCTCAGTTTCTGGTCTAGCCTGATTCTTTCATCACTAGAACTAAAGTGCTTTCTTGAGTAAAAGACATTGAAATACTTAAAAGGCAACTGTAAACTCAAGGGCTCCAACACTCCTAGTACATAGCCTCTTCCCTCATTGTTTCTACTCTCTCCTCCCCAACTTGATAGCCCCATCTTGGCTGCTGCAAATGAGAGGAAGACAGAAGATATGGAAGACAAAAGGAGGTTCAGCTGCTTTTTCTACCTCAGGTAAGAACACTAGTCTGCTTCCCTTCAGCTTTTTAATATCTCAAATAGATTCCTCCTATCTTCATTATCCAACTTACTTGAATGCTAATTTGGCTCCATGTTGCTTCTACTCAAATCATCATGGACTCTTTGATAATTTTCAGGCCCTTTCCCTAAATAATTCAGCAATAAATGGCCAGAAAATTGGGTCCCTCAATGAGGTGATTCCTAGCTTGTATTTTAGGCTTCTTGAGGACCAGAGACATCCCATTACCTTGAGTAATGAGGATTATAGGAAGAAATCACACAGAATTAAGAAATACCATGGAAATGGGAGCAAGTTTGCAAATGGCAAAGTCCTTCAGAATGCAAGAAGGCTCCGATGAGAGTTATCTCATTGCTTCTTGGCATACCAAGTCGTGAATCTCAGCCAGAGTTTTGCAATATCAAATATGATGACTCAGCCACTTTCTATATGACTCAATATCAAACCCCACGAGAGAGAGGATCTGCATAGCTTGGCTTTTGAGCTACGCCACCTCAATCCACTGGCCAGTCCACAGAGGGGCCACCTTTGAGCTGGGTGTGTACCTGTGGTCCAAACATTCATGGCCAATAAATGGGGGTGGGGAACACACCACATGAAACATGGCCACTGTCTTAGGTCAGGTTGGCCAGAAGAAGACTCCAAGGATTAGTGTGAAAGTGATTTATCAAGAAATGTTCTACTGGGGAAAACTGGGAAAGAAATGGGGAAGTAGGATCTATTATAGAAGGGAAGTTGGGAGATGCAGGAATGTGGTATCCAGCAAAGTCCCAGGAGGGTAACTTTGATTCATTCCCACAGGAGGAGCTCTGGAAACAGGGTAGGTCATGCTTCAGAGGGTCACGCCTCAGGAGAAGAGCATCTGGGGTATTTATACCCCGGAACTCATTAGTCTTTGGTTATGGATTGGCATGAGGCACAAATTCCCAAGCACTTCCAGGCTTCCTTGCGTAAGCAAAGTAGATTCTGGCAGCCTGAGGACAGTTCATCTTCAAGGAGATGTAGGAATAAGCATATGGGGAGTCTGTGCTCAGGAAAATGATCAAAGGGTCCGAGGAGACATGGGTTGAAGTGTGGACAGCGTCTGCTATAGCTTCATAAAGAGATAGCTAGAGAGGCTTCCTTCCCCCAGGGCCCACAGTCAGCATGCACACCCTAAGCTGAATAGATTCTTCCCTATATAGCCTGACAAGCCGTGTTGGAAGCTTGCGCTCAGGTTGTGGAAGACTCAGCCCACTATCTGCCACCTTCATCTACACAGCCTGGCAACCTCATAACGGGCTGACTGAAGCAAACGTAAATTAGACAAAGACCAGCACAAATCAGACTCAAGTTAACACATGCCAGACTCTGGCTGTTTCTAGTTTATAAATAAAAGATAAACTATTTCCAACAATGTCAACAAAAATAAATTAACTTTCTTATTAAATCACTGAGAAATGACATTCAAATATTTTATAAAAATACAGCACATCTATCTATATCCAACTCCGCTTTTGTTTCCACAAACTCTTGTCAGTTTAAAGATCTACACAATTTTCTCTATAGCCCGTAAATGAAAACTTTCAGGCTTTCCTGGCTGGCAGTGGTTTTTCCTCTTCTGAGCTCCCAAGAGACTGGGTTTCTTTCTGATGGCTTTGAGCACACCAGAGCCTGCACTGTAGGATTTTTGCCCACGTCCCACCAAATGTTAACCTCTTAAGGACAGAAACAGGGGCCCATTCACAGTGATGCAAACATTTAACAGCTGAATCTCTGGGGAAAAATCTATGTATCTGTACATAATGTTTATTATATTTTAATGATATTAAACAATTCTTAGCATATAATTTATAAATAGTAATAAAATGTACAAATACTCTGTATTATAAATTCAATATAGCCAGTTGGTTTTTACAGAATTATTTTGTTGATTTTTGCCAAACTCTTGTATTTCTAACCAACCTGTAGTTGCAATTAATGAATAAGAGGAGTCCAACATGAATGTTGGTTGACAGCTCCGTTTACATTAACAAGACAAAAATGAAGATGTATATGGAAACTTTAATGACACGAATGACTTCTTTGCTGAATAAGATAATTATTTTCAAATAGTGGGAGAATGTAGCTTCAATTTTGTGTGTGTGTGTAGTGTGTGTGTGTGTGTGTGTGTGTGCCTGTCACAATTTCATGGCTACAAACAGGAGATACTTTAATGTGCATTATACTTTCCATCACTTTCTTGAGTCTAGACAATCAATGAAACTATAAATCAAGCCTTGCTTTGTGGCTGTTGATCATTTCCATGATGTAAATACTCCCATTGTAGTCATTTTCAAGCTACCAATGTTGCTGATGTCAGAGTTGGGAAGAAATGCTCAGTAGTACATCATGATAAAGTATTTCCAATATAAAGATACAATAGATGAAAATAAACTTCAAGACATAAAATAGTAAAATATTGTGAAATAATTAGGTGATAAATTTTGGGTATCTGTTGCCATTGTTTTAATGTAATTTACTAAACAGTAAATTTATATAATGTAGTTTTTAATAAAGGCTGTGCTTAATGAGCTTACAAAATTCTTGAAAATTTAACAATAGCCTTGCCAGCCAGTATGACCCAGTTCCAGTACACCACTGTCACTCACATTTCATAATTCATAGTCTTGCATGCTACTGAGAGTTCCAAAATGTTCAATGATTGCATGACTGATGGTAAATTAGAGATATTGACTCTCTGATTCTATCTGACATGCTCTATCTTCCTCTTGAGAAAATTCTAACATCTTACTAGTGGTAGTAGCTGAGCTCAAAAGGTAATTTTTCTAAACTAATAAAGGTCCTATTGGCTTATCTGGATGAAACACCATGTACCTCTGATAAAATATCAGCCTCCTTAGACCAGTTTGTGTCCTTCTGTTAGTAGTAGTCAATGTTTCTTTATAATACTCGGTTTCTACAGAACCATAGAGAGCATATTATAAATGCCCTCAGATCTTAAAATGTCAGATCTTTTTAGGTAGCCTTGGTATAGTTTCCCGTTTTTTAAATACATAGTACAAAATACAATCTATAACACAACACTATCCATAATCCAAAAGTTACCATTTAATGACTCTTAACAACATTAAACCAAGCACTTTTCCCCACTGTAAGTATCCCATCTATGTCTCTATCTGCTTCTTTAGGTAATAAGGATCTCCCTATAATGCTTAATATGAGTCATTTTTGTTGTTGATGATGATTAATTTATGACATAGGACTGTCGGTGAATAATACCAGGACCTTCTAAGTGAAACTCTAAGGTTAAAGTTCAGGGTAGTCCCAGATGGTATAAGAAAGTCTTCAGGCACGAAGACTGATTGATTGTCTAGCCATCTTGGCTGCTGGGGAGGTTGTTGATTACTCATAACACACCTCACCTGATAACTCCAACCTTGATTTCTTTTCCCTTGAGTTACATTTCTCCCAGGACAAAAAGAAAAGCAGCCAGTTCCTATAGAAATAGGTGCCGTGCCTGATGGGCTCTCCAAGAACCATTCACAAGTGAGCATCCCAGCTTCAGTCTATTTTCTGGAAAAGACTTCGATAGAGCATCTGATTCATTATCTTCCCTTCGGACTAGTGAGGCATTATTGTTATCTTCTTATGGAGAGATCCAGTTGATCTGGGGATTTGCCCAATACCACACCACCAGTAAGTTCCAGAAGGAAAGCTGGTCATAATTTCCCAAGTTATGGTTCTCAACCATCCATGTATTCATTCAATAAACACATAGCAGAAGTGCACCACAGGCCAAGCCCGATGGTCGGTCAGTGCTAAGGACTAACAAGAGAATGCACAGGAAAAATGTACAGCCATTTGAGGTAGGGGAAAGATCACAGGCTTTGGGGTCAGACATCCTAGGTTGAATTCCAGGTGTATCACCTTCTAGCTAATGTGGCCTTGGTCGGGTTACCTAACCTCTAAGTCTCTGTAAAAGAGAAATACTGTTATAAATCTCATGGGGTTACTCTGAGAGATATAAATGAGGTATATGAGGCTTGCACAGAGCAGGTGCTTCAAAAGTGGTTCCTGTGATGAAGGCTGGAAAAACACTTGCCTTATTCTCATGGGACTCATAGTCTAACAGGAGTGGCAATCTGTGAAAACAGACAACAATAACATAATGGCTCTCAGAGAAGCATAAAGAGAGCACTGTGGAAACCCACCACTTTCTACTTGGTCAGGAGACTGATCATGAGCAAAAATGTGACTGTGACCTTGGGCATATCACTTAACCTCTTGAATCACAGCTCTTCCATCTACTAAACACGGGATAGATATTCAGATAAGAATAGTCCTGACTGAGTTTACACATCTTGGCTCTCTGGAAGCATTCCCAGCAAGGCGTGCCCTGTAATTTCATGCTCTGAAAAAGTCTATTCAATTGAAAAAGCTGACAGTGATACACACCCCTTTTAATAGCTTAGTAACATAAGCAAAACACAGCCGTGACAACTGATATCACCTTGCCGTTGTAAGTGATAAAAATTCTCAATGAATGCATTACACACCCAGTTGAGGTTCTTAACCAATCTTCCATGAAGCCCTTTTATGTAAATATTAATGTCATATTCTGCATGTTAAGTCCATTCAGATCCCACATCCAGTTCACAGATTGACATTGCTGTTTCCAAAAGTACGGATTCCCAGCGCAGAAATCAAGGAAAATAATACCATTCATATTGATGATGCAAATGTGAGTAAAATACCACTTTTTTCTAAGTGATTTGCAACAAGTGATAAAAAACACATGTCTAGAAACTATATTACTATAAAATTGAGATGGAAGACATTTCTGTTACCTCTCCTACAATGCAAATATTTCCAATTTTCTGTTTAAATAGCTATAAATGTAAGTATGGACTTAAAAGGTTTTAGAAGAAATAAGCAAGTTAGAGACAGTTTGGCTATAAAGGCAGTGTTTTCTTTTTCCACTTCCTAACATTCCCCTTTCACTCCTCACTCACACTCCCATATACCAGCAGCCCTCCCCTTACCCTCCTCACTCACACCCCCATATACCATCAGCCCTCCCCTTCCACTCCTCACTCACACCCCCATATACCATCAGCCCTCCCCCTCCACTCCTCCCTCACACCCACATATACCATCAGCCCTCCATATCTATAGATTCCATATCCTTGGTTTCACCAACTGTGGATAGAAAATATTTTTTAAAAATAAAGACAACAATCCAATAATAAAAAATAATACAAATAAAAAAATAAAGTGTAACAACTATTTACATGGCATTTACATTGTATTAGGTATTATAAGTAATTTAGAGGTGATTTAAAGTATATGGGAGGATATATGTGGGTTATGTGCAAATACTATGCTATTTTTATATAAGGGATTTGAGCATCTGAGAATTTGATATTTATGGGGTCCTGGAACCAATTCCCCGAGGACACCAAAGGATAACTATACCTCTTTCACCTCTCTTACTCTTTTTTTCTTTAATTTTCCATGAATCACCTTCATGCACACACACACACACACACACACACACACACACACACATACACACTTCTAGACAAGATACTTAATAGGGAAACTGTCATCAAATCACAATGGAGTTTTCTATACTGAATACACAGATAAGTCAGTTATTTCTATATTGCTTTAGAGAATGTCTGAAATAAGCTAGATATGGGCAAAAATTTTTTTTTCTGACTGAAATATATTTTTAGGGCACGTTAATGCTAAAATTTGGAACTGCTGCATTATGCTAAAGCAGGTTCCCCAAACTGTGTTCCATGAGTGTCCTGGAGGATGTTAAAATGTTCTGAGTTTTAAAAACTCTGTGGTTAGAATTCCATGGGAAAACACAAATTGACACATTACAGACTCTGAGGATTCTTGTGTTAAAGAAACATATTTAACTTTTTTTGTGTTAGAAATTCACAAATTTATTTGATGATGGAACTATTATTTTATTAGCGATTAACTGATTGAATAGTTCAGGGAACACACTTCCGGAAACACCAATCTAATGCAGTAAGAATTGTCTTTTTTGTGTGCTACAGAGCTGAAGAATGGAACTTGCTGACTCCATTTCAGCCCCGAGTGCCGCCCTTCTTCTGATGGAAGCAGACTGTGCTGGGACTCCCTGCTTGCTTTCTCATCCATTTGTGTCTCTAACAAGCTTCCCATTCACTGTCTCCTGCTCTGCCATCCAGAATGAGCAGAAGTTTTTCCATTGCCCTATTATAATCTTGCAGATCTTTAAAGGATCTCATAAAGTAGTTGTGACCACCTTCAGCTGTCTCAGCCAGTACTCTTGTGGTTCCACTGGACTTTGTGCTAACAGCAAACATCGCCTGTAAGGACTCCAGTCCTAGAATCTTGGGCGGCAGCAGGGCGGGAGTTGGGGGGGGCGGTGGGGTGGGGTGGGGGTGGGGTTTGTTTCAACCCCCTTGGACCAGCCACCTGCTCTGTGGCCACTCTGTGGACCACTCACTCTCCTGTCTGGAGAGTGTCATTATTCCGACTGCCTTTTTAAAGGTTTTCATCCCTACAAAAGTTGACTTTAGGACCTCCTAACAGGGGACCTCTGTCCCAGTACTGGCTTTGTCTGCTGTTGTCAGTCTCACACAAAGTAATTCAACAAGCCATTAGTATTTATTGACTAGGTGCTAGTGAAGTAATACCTGCCTCTCAGGGCTGTTGAAAAAGTTGGAGGAGTTCATGGATGGAATGAGTGGTTCCTGGCAATGGCATAATCATTAAAAGCTACTTCTTCATGGTTGGTACTTTGCACTTGTAGTATAGAGGTGAGGAGCACAGACCTGAAAGCCAGAAATAACTGGATTCAAAGCACTGCTCTTCCTCTTGCTGTCTGTGTGGCACTGGTCAAGCTACCTAACCTCTTCAAGGGAATCCCCACTTCATTTCGACAACGGAAATGATAATGGCCTATCCCATTGTGGTATTAGGAGCCATAAATGAAATACTGTATGTAAAGCTAGCACAATATATGATATATGGCACAGAGTGAGGGTTTAATAAATAGCAACTATAATTTGTATTAGTGCAGAGCAATGGTGGGGTGTGTGTGTCTGTGTGCAGATGCAAGGACTGCTCAGTCTATGGAGTCAGAAACATCAGTAAATAAGTATAACATCAAGTGGATTGTACATGCTACACAAATATACACAGGGAAAATAAATTAATTTTGACAGACAAAACAAACAGTATTTTGGAGGTAGCATTTGACATTGACATAAAAACATGAGTAGATTCTATAAATTTGGGGCAATATTAAGGAGGAAGAAGATGCTAGGTACAGGGAACAGCATGAGCAAGTCAGGGATCAGAAAAATCACAGGATGTTAGAGGCAGGGTTGTGTGTTCACTCATGTTTGGGATCATGGAGCGGGGAGTGTGGACATGGGGCTGCACTGCCAGACTAGGACCAGGTCATGGAGAGCTCTGGATGCTGATCTGAGGAGTTGAGACCTCCTTTTTTAAACTCTGAGGAACCAGCAAAGGTTGGAAGAGGATAATTATAAGATTCATTCCTGAATGAACTTGCTCCCCATCTCACCAGCAGCGCTGTGGTGGAGCCACTGGGGTTGTGACCCCACTTTGTTTCTGTTCCAGCACTTGGCAAAGGGCCAGACACGTAGCAAGGACATCAAATAAATGTATAGGGGGCTCCTGTCAGAACATTTGGGTTTTGGGAACACTGGAGCGGCTGTGACAGAGCCGGGAGCTTTCCTCTCGTCATCCACATCAGAGTTTGGAACCAGAAAGTCTGGCTTCTAATCCCTCTGTTGAATTGTGAGCTCAGCTGTGGGAGAGGTGTTTTTGGTTTTGTGTTTTTGTTTTAATCCCCCTTAGGAGGTGTCAGAGGTAAAATGCGCCTCCTCACAGTACTCTGCCCTCCTCAGCACCACCAGGTGAACTGCTGAGTTTTCAGTGGTGAACAAAACAGCCCTGCTTCCTTCCCTCCCCTCCGTTGTTGACACTCATATTCTGGAAGGGAACTTAGAAGTTAATTAAATAATCACACAAAATAAATAACTGGAAACTGGAATGTCACAAAGGAAAGGAGTTAGGGGAGTACATCAGGGCAGCCCAACTGAGTCTGGGTGACCAGGCATGACATCTCTGAGGTAATGACATTTGAGGGGGAAAGAGGGGTCCAGCCAGCGGGAACGGCATGTGCAAAGGCCCTGAGGTGGCAAAGAGCTTAGAGCATCAAGAAACCTGAATAAGAGCCAGTGTAGGCTGGGTGCAGTGGCTCACACCTGTAATCCCAGCACTTTGGGATGCCAAAGTGGGCGGGTCACCTGAGGTCGGGAGTTCGAGACCAGCCTGACCAACATGGTGAAACTCCGTCTCCACTAAAAATACAAAATTAGCTGGGCGTGGTGGCGCATGCCTGTAATCCCAGCTACTCGGGAGGCTGAGGCAGGAGAATTGCTTGAACCTGGGAGGCAGAATTTGCGGTGAGCAGAGATTGCACCACCATTGCACTCCAGCATGGGCAACAAGAGTGAAACTCCATCTCAGAAATAAACAAACAAACAAAAAAAGCCAGTGTAGCTAGTATGCAGTGAGTGAGGGGGAGAGAGGCATGGGGTGAGGTCAGGGGAATAGGAAGAATGGGATGATTAACTTTAGTGCTGGAGGAGAAATGGAGAAAGCAGGCTGTGGATGTGAGTCACTGTGAGGATGGGAATGGGGGTGGAAGTCCAGGGGTGAAGATGGCTAGGCCCACACTTGATTTCTGATAAGGATAGACAGCTGAAAGGGGCTGATAGCATCTTGATGAAAGGCGATGGCTGAGTGATAGGAAGACTCAGAAAGACTGGAGAGGAGGTTTGGTGACTCTAAATAGAGTGAAAATGTAGCAGCTAAGGAAGTTATAAAAATGACTTCAAGTTATGAAAATGACTAAGACAAAGTTATAAAATAGGCAAAGTCTGCTTTACTGCTTCTCCACTTCTGTATCTTTGATAGTTTCCTACCCCACTAAACATCACACTTCATGCTTTCATTTAACAAGCATTGACTGAGTCCCTCTTTCATGGAAGGTAGGAAGCCCTGTGCTGGGGATACAGAGATGAACAGAAACAGACACATTCCTGAACTTGTGGAGCTGCTGAGAAAGTAAGGTTGAATAGCTGAATCCTAGTGGTTTTGCTTTATTATTTTTTTTATAAGCATTGTAGGAGGTCTCTATTGTACCGTAAAACTGAAAGGTGAGCATTAACCTCTTAATTCTGGCAAAGACTTGATAATCATGAAACAATTTTTTTTGAGAGGGTATCTAAATTATTTCCAAAACATCATTCATTCCTTTCTGTGGAGAACAGAGTTGACCAATTTAACCTGAAATTTTAATCAGGAGGTTTTTGAAATTCACTGACTCAATGTATCATTGAAAAGATCTAACTCTGCTATAATTTCACCTGTTTATTTTTAAATCAGACATTGAATGAATTTCATCTTCAATTAGCAATGCTATTGGGCATCTTGATGTGTGCAAAGCACAAAGACTGCTCACCATCTTTAAAGAGTTTGCGGGCAATTAGATCTACTTTAGAACAGTTGCCAGTCTTTTGGCCCAAAGAACAAACATGGCATCATTTGCTGCATTGTCTACAGATTCTAGGCATCTGCAAAGCCCGTCCTGAATAGTGAAAATACAAAATGCAGAACACTATGCATGAGAAAAAAGTAATAAAAAAAGACAGCTCAGAGTAAAATGTTTCTTAGGCCGAATGTAGAAAAAGTTGCTGATAAGGAACATAGTGGGAAAACTAGTCAGGATTTGCAGTGCCCTGGTGTGGGGTACGGGAGCTTTGTCTAGTCTTGTGTCTAGGCAAATGAGTAGCCTCTGAGCACTGGGTGTTTTCTGTGGTTTTCCTCCTTGGGGAAAATACTCTGGGCTTATCTCCACAGTTAGAGGGGTCGTGTTGCTTAATGTAAACACTTGAGGCAGCATTCTAACTTTTCTAGATTAGGTTCCCATGAGTTCGGTTGGCCTGAGTCAGCCTCTAATAAACCCAGGACACTGGCATAACCAAGAGTCTGAATTGGCAAAGCTGAGGACCAGCCCCCAACTTGAAGTCACTTCACCGAGGTCTCTTAGGGGCTGGGCAGCCTGCCTTATCCTGGCAAGCCCCTCAGCCTCACCCTTGGGTGGAGTGCCACACAGTAATTCCTAGAAAAGCCAAAAATAATTAACTGCGGGCTTTATTTTCTTTAGCATTACTAGTTACCAAAGTAACTCAGTGAATTCTCTTGCCGCTCACACGGTTAAACTGCTGCCTCATGGAAAGATGCCTTGAAGTTTGACTGATTTGAGTTTTAGTGTTAGCTCTGCCACTGAGTCACATTGTCTAAGTCAATTAACTTCTAGAACTTCAGTTTCTTCATCTGTACAATATAAACCCCTCTTACAGGGTTGGAAGGAGGTTGCATGGATGAGCAATGATGTATGTAAAAATGTGGGCCAGCACCTGGAAGAAACAGTAAGGGCTGCTGTTTACAGAAATATTTGCTGAAGAGAGAGAGGGAAAGTCCAAACCATTTTCTTAGAGTGAGGAAGGAGGGAAGGAACACTAGATAATTCTGTCACAGGAGAAGCTCTGCTGGAGAGAGGAGAGGCTTGTCAGGAAAGATGGGGGCTTGTCAACACCTAGGCAGGTGTTAAGATTCCAGGCAGCCCTGATGTGCCTTAGAATCGGCCAAGTTCTTCGCAGCTGGAAGAGTTCCGAATCAGGCTTCACAGGAGAGGCGGGGAAATCACCGAGGCCTCTCTCTTGGGCTACTCTTCACCCCTTTCACCTCCCAGACCAAGCAGGTCTCCCGGAGGGCGGGGAGCCTCGGTTACTAAGCGTGAGCGCGTCCATAGTAACCGCCGCCCGACGGGTTTCCCTCCTGGCCTGACAGCTCCCGCCTCTCCTATAACTGGCCAATCAGCTTCGGCGAACCGGCCGGGGCGGCCGCTGAGTGGCCCTCAGGCGCTGCTATCGTCACAGATAGGAAAGGCGGGGCCAGGGCCGGACTGGTCTGGGCCCCAGTCGAGGGCTGCAGGTAGTAGGCTGCGACCCCTTCCTCCCACCGCCCCTTCCCGCCCCTCGCCGGGCATCCGCCGACAGGTGAGTGGTCTCGAGTCAGCCTGCCTCTAGGACGACCCCAAAGGATCCCCCTTCGCCAACCAGGACTCCAACTTCTGGCCTCAGGATCGCGGGAGGTCGCGGACACCCTGCAGTTCCTACCCGCGATCTTCACTTTTCTTTCCAAATAAAAACAGTACAAATCCACAGGCACCTCCCACCCAGACGTCTATTTCCTCGTAATTTACCTTTCTGATGCTTTTCAAGGGTTGAGAAGTTATTTCTAAATGTGGAAACAGGGAAGGGGCATCCGAACCCCCGGCACTATGCTAATTCGTTTAATTTCTTAATTCTAATTATTACCCGTTAGCAGCGCTGTGCCTTTCCACTGCGGTGCTGGCCGCCCCGCACGCTGTTCCTCGTCCCCTCTGCTTCAATAGCCGAGCCTTCAGATCTGCAGCCACGGGGAGGAGAGTTCAATCACCTGGTCTTGTAGACAGAGCTCTTGAAATTCAGATCAAAGCTGTTCTCTCACCGCCCAAAGCCGTTTCTGTTTAGCTCTGGCTGCAAAGCTTTCGCTTGTGTTTGGGCAGTTTAGACCAAACTCCTTTATGTTTTCTCCTGGATGTATATGGTATTGTAGAGAAATAAACATCCTGGGAATGGGTAAAATTATTTGTTTGATTATTGTGAAAAAAATATAGTTTTACTAATAGGCGAAAATGTTTTGAGGTAACTGACAAAATATTCTACTTTTTTCTTCTTTAAAATAAAATACTTCACACAATAAGTAGAGTGAACCCAGGGGTGGATCCATGTACCCGGTCCAAACTTAAACCAACAAAAAATCGATTACAGGCACAATTGAGGTCTCTTACGTAACCCTTGGAAATCCCATTCCCCTCTCTCCTTCCCTATCCTTATTAACCAACAGAATCTAGCATTTACTTATATTCTGCATATTTTTATACTTTTACTACTCATATGTTTATCCCAAACCAATGTATACTTTTTTTTGAGACAGAGTCTCGCTCTTGTCGCCCAGGCTGGAGTGCAATGGCATGATCTCAGCTCACTGGAACCTCCGCCTCCTGGATTCAAGCGATTCTCCTGCCTCAGCCTCCTGAGTAGCTGGGATTACAGGCGCCTGCCACCACAACTGGCCATTTTTTTTTTTTTTTGTATTTTTAGTGGAGACGGGGTTTCACCAAGTTGGCCAGGCTGGTCTCGAACTCCTGACCTCGTGATCCTCCCAAAGTGCTGGGATTACAGGCATGAGCCACCGCGCCCGGCCTATTGTTACTTTTTAAGTTGATGGAATGGTTATGCTGTACGTATTCCAGGTCATTCATTTGAACTGTTGTGTGGTGATTCTTGTATGAATCTACCACATATTATGTATGAATTTACCACATATTATGTATGCATCCTCCTGTTGATGGACTTTTAGTTTGCTCCCTTTAAAAATATTAGAAAGGAATTCTTGTACATTCTAATTGTAAACATTTGAATTTCTCTAGGTACCAAGAAACTGAATTGCTGAGTCACAGGTAATTTACCATTTCAACTTTACTGGATACCACCATGTAGCTCTCCAATGTGTAATAATTTATATACCATTAATGAATAGAGTTCCTTAACCAAACTTTTTTTTTTGAAGAGATGAAGTTTTCCTGTATTCTTATGTAATATATGCATAAAGAGAAATTAAACATTGATGTCTGATATGATTTCTTCTACTTCTGGTATTTGTTAGTGTATTGGCAGCACTGTTTTATTTCCGCTCCAATTTGGAACTGTAATTAAGTGGCTACAAAGGAACTAAAGGGGTTTGTACGTGAGCCCTTCAAGCTTATGCTTGCCCCTGATCTAAGGCAGGGTGTGGGGCAAGTCATGTAAACTTGTGTCTTCTGCAGAAAATGGTCTGTAGATTTTTGTACTTTAAAATATTTATGATCTTCAAGTCTTGCTTAAATATGCTAATAAAATGTTTACCCAATATGAAGCCAACTTTTGGATTGCAAATGGAGCTTTCTGGTTCTTAAAATCTCTGTGTGATTGATTCTATATTTAGTATGTTAAAATTTGTAGAAGACTATTATAGCATTTTTTTCAGTATGTAAATAACTGTTGACCGTAAATTAAGTGCACCTAGTCAAACATTGTATTTGACTTTGTAGCCCATGTCTCATTTCTTAAAATTCTGTTTGGGCACATGTCTTAGTTTTCTGCTGCTATAACAGAATACGAGAGACTGGGTGATTTATTAAGGCAAAGATTTATTGGGCTCATAGTTCTGGAGGCTAGGAAGTCCAAGATCCAGGGGCTACATCTGATGAGGGTCTTCTTGCTGCAACATAATATGGCAGAAGGACAAGTGAATGAGACAGAGACAACGGGGGTGAATTTATTATTTTATCAGGAGCCCACTTCTGTGATAACAAATCCACTCCCACAATAATGGCATTATTCCATTCATGAGGTCAGACCCCTTATGACATAATCACCTCTTAAAAGTCTCACCTCTTAATAATGCACAATGGTAATTAAATTTCAACTTGAGTTTTAGAGGGGAACATTCAAACCAAAACATCATGATTAAATGTATAATAAGCAATTGCCTAATTTAGGGGATTTTTCCAGAGCTATTTTCAGTTATTTTTCCAAAGAATTTGCTCAGTTTCTTTGTGAATATGAGATATTTATAGCATCAGTTAATGATCTTAGTATGTGCTGCACATGCTCTCTTAAGAATTGACTGCCTGGGTGCGGTGGTTCACGCCTGTAATCCCAGCACTTTGGGAAGCGGAGGCGGGCAGATCACGACGTCAGGAGATCGAGACCATCTGGCTAACACAGTGAAACCCCGTCTCTACTAAATAATACAAAAAAAAAAAAAAAAATTAGCCAGGCGTGGTGGCGGGCGCTTGTAGTCCCAGCTACTCGGGAGGCTGAGGCAGGAGAATGGCGTGAAACCGGCAGGCGGAGCTTGCAGTGAGCGGAGATTGTGCCACTGCACTCCAGCCTGGGGGACAGAGCAAGACTCCGTCTCAAAAAAAAAAAAAAAAAAAAAAATTGACTAAGTTAGAATTTGGAGAGTAAGTTAATCATTGTAAAAGATGTACACCACCAAAGTAAGCCATAGGCTCCCATTGGAGCTTGAAGTTTTCTTTGAGGAAAGTTTTTAAACTGTAGATTCAATTTTTAAAAAATACTACAGGGCTACTTAGGTTTTCTAACTCTTCTTTAATCAGTTTTGGTTATTTGTATCTTTCAACAATTTTGTCCATTTCATCTATGTTGTCAAATTTCTTGCCATAAAGTTGTTAGTAATATTGCTTTATTCACTTTATATAATGTTTGCAGGATCTGTGGGAATATTACCTCTCCCATTCCTGATATTAGTAATTTGTCTTCTCTTTTCAATTTTGATAAGCCTATCAAGTGGTTTATCAATTTTATTGACAGAGTTTCATTGTTTTTCTTTTCTATTTGTTTATTTTCTATTTCATTGATTTTTTTTTCTCTTTACTATTTTCTTCCTTCTACTTTGGGTTTACTTTTTTTTTTTTTTCCTTGCCTTTTAAGATGAAAGCACAGATCACTGATTTTACCTCATTCTTATTTACTAATGTAAGCACTTAAAGCTATAAACTTACCTCTAATAACTATTTTAGCTGCATCTCACAAATTTTGTTATGCTGTTTTCATTTTCATTCAGTTAAGAATATTTTCTAATTTCCCATGTGATTATTGATTCATGAGGTATGGAGTAAGATGTTGTTTCATTTGCTACTATTTGGGGATTTTCCAAATATCTTTCTATTATTGTTTTCTAACTTAATTCTGATATGGTCAGTTAACATACTTTGTATAATTTTGATATCTTAAGTTTATTGAGACTTGTTTATGACTCACGATATGGTCTACACTGGTGAATGTTTTCCGTGTAGTTGGGGATAGTGCATATCTGCTATTTTGGGTAGGGTGTTCTAAAGATGCAAATTAGGTCCAGTTACTTGTAACGTTGTTCAAATATTCTATGTATTAACCAATTTTTTGTTTACTTGCTCTATGATTTACTAACAGACAAATGTTGAAATATTGAAATATAATGTGGATTTGTGTATTTCTCATTTTAGTTCTGTCAATTTTTGCTTTAGGTGTTGAAAGTTAGGTAAATGGTTACATAAACATTTAATATTGTTATATCTCCTTGACTGATTCCGCTATCCTTATTTTTCTCTTTATCTCTGATATTTCTTGTTTAGAAGTCTACTTGATTTGATATTAATATAGCCTCTTCCGTATTCTTTTGATTAGTGTTTAAACAGTCTATCTTTTTTCATACTTTCATTTATTTCTTATTGCTTTTTTCTTTTCTCTTGTGATGGAGTCTTGCTCTGTAGCCCAGGCTGGAGTGCAGTGGCATGATCTCGGCTCACTACAACCTCCACCTCCCAGGTTCAAGCAATTCTCTGCCTCAGCCTCCCGAGTAGCTGGGATTATGGGCACCTGCCACCATGCCTGGCTAATTTTTGTATTTTTAGTAGAGTTGGGGTTTCACCATCTTGGCCAGGCTGGTCTTGAACTTCTGACCTCGTGATCTACCAGCCTAGTCTCCCAAAGTGCTGGGATTACAGGCATGAGCCACCGTGCCCAGCCCATACTTTTATTTTTAACTTATTTGTGTTTTATATTTAAAATGAGATTTTTCCTAGACAGCTTATAGTTCAATATTGCTATTTAAAAAAGATTTCTAACAATCTGTGCCTTTTAATTGGATTGTTTAATTATCAGTATAGTTGGGTTCGTATCATTTTTCTCTTTTTTCTTTGTCTTATTTTTGGTTCTCTTTTCTCTTGGAATAATTATGAGTCTTTTTTGTCTTCTATTTTTTTTCTTCATTATTGGTCGAAACTCTTGTTTTTTAGTCTTAGATATTGCTCCAGGTCAGTGGTTCAAAAACATTTTTATCTCAGGACCCCTTTACATTCTTAAAAATATTGAGGACCTCAAAGAGCTTTTACTTATGTGGATTATACCTGTTGTATTTATTATACTAGAAATTAAAAACTGTAAATTATTTTAAAATAACCATAATAATCCATTATATATTAACATAATGTTTGTATTAAAATATTTTCTGAAACAAAAAATAATTTAGTAAGAAGTATTTAGCATTGTTTTATATTTTTGGCATAGTAATTTTTCGCTTAGTAGCTGGGCTCTCATCCTCATTCAGCCTGTTGTGATAGTATGTATCATGTCACCTCTGAAAAACTCCATTGTAAATTTGTGAGAAAGGCAAATAGCATCTGAGTATTTACTATGAAAACAATTTTGACCATTTCACCTCCAAAGAGGTCTTAGGCATGCCCATAGGTCCTTAGTTTACATTTTGAGAACTGGCTACTCTAAAGTTTGCAATACATATTTTTAACTTATCACAGTATATGTTTAAATGACATTATTTCTTTTCAGTTATAAGACCCTTATAATCTAATATGGCCATCTAAGCCCTCCTATCATTTGTGCTATGGCTACCATATAATTTACTTCTATTTTATTAATGCCACAATTTTTTATTTTTAGTTTAAATAATGATCTTTTAAAGAAATTTGAAAGAAAGATTCTTTTTTTCTTATTAGCACACATGCTTACCATTTCTGACATTTTTATTTCTTTGTGTAGATCCAAGTTTCCATCTGGTATAATTTCCTTTTGCCTGAAGAATTTCCTTTAACAATTCTCTTATTGCAGGTCTGCTGCTGATGAATTCTTTTGGATTTTGTTTTTATGAAAAGATTTTATTTTACCTTCATTTTTTGAAGGATATTTTCACTAGATATAGAATTTGAGGCTTACACTTTCTTCCAGCCCTTTTAAAATGTTGTTTGTCTTCTGGTTTGGGTAGTTTCTGATAATAATTCAGCACTAATTCTTATCTTCATTCTTTTTTTCCAAATATGTCCTTCCTTTCTGATTTTCAAATTTTCTCTTTATCACTGTTTTTCAGCATTTTGATTATAAGCCTTGGAGTGGTGGTGGCAGCAGGGGGTTGTGTGTGTGCATGTGTGTGTGTAGGTGTATTTATCTTCTTGGAGTTTGTGGAGCTTCTTGACCTAGGTATTTATAGTTTTCAGCAAATTTGGGAAATATTCAGCCATTATTTCCTCAAATATTTTTGTCCCTCTACTTTTTTTATGGCACTGCAAAACCTTAATATTAGAACCTTTGCTGTTGCACCATAGGTTACCAAAGTGCTTTTAATTTTCTTTTTTAGTTAAAAAAAAACCTCTGAGCTCACTAATTTCTAATGTGTTGTTAATCTCATGTAGTGAAGTTGTACAAGTATACATTGTATGTTTTATTCCTGAAGTTTATTTGGTTCTTCTCCAGTCTTCCATTTCTGTCTTCTCAATGTCCTTGTATCAAATACTTGTATGTAGTTTACTAGTTCCATCATCTCTGCCATTTCTAGGCCTCCTTCCATTGACTGATTTTTCTTTAGGGGTTACATTTTTGAGCTCCTTATTATGTCTGGTCATTTTTGACTGGATGCTGGACATTGTGATGTTACATATTTGAGTGTCTTGATGTTGTCACGTAGTTAAGTTACTTGTGGATTAGCTTGATATCTTTGAGACCTGTTTTCAAGCTTTGCTAGAGTGAGTCTTCATTATCTTCACTCCAGGAATAGTTCAGCCCTACCTCTAATGTGTGGCCTGTCTAGTGTCTCCCTTGAATGCTCCAGGTGATTGTCAATGACCCTCCAATCTAGTTAGTCTGTGTTCATAATGTATCTCCACCCTCTGTGAGTTCTAGAAATTGTTCAGCTAACAGCTCTGCTATCAGTCTTTGCCAAGGTTTGTGGAGTGTTCCTTGATGCATGTGCAGCCTATTCTCAGCAAAGACTCACAAAGATCTCTTTGTAGATTTCTGGATCTCTATTTCTGCATAGCCCACTTTATTCCAGAAACCTGCTTTACAATTTCTAGCTTTCTCAGCCTCCCTGAATTCTGATCACTTTCTCAACTCACAAAAGCTGCCAGGCTGTGTTCAGTTTTCATGTTTTTTCTCATTGTTTGAAAATTGCCTTTAGGCACAATGCCTTGACAATCAGAGGGCTCACCTTATTTGTTTCCCTTCTCTCAAGGATCAGAGTCCTGTGATGCCTGTTGTCTGAGGTCTGAATGCAGTTGTTTCATATATTTTGTCTAGATTTTTAGATATAAGAGGCTAAGTCTGGTTTTTATTATGCTGTCATGGTTGGAGGTAGAAATCAGTTTTCAGTTTTTAAGTATTTCTTGGTTCATGAAAGTCTTGGTTTTCTTGACTATTAATGGCCCAAAATGCATGACAGTGGAATATTTTGGTGAAACCATCCCCACGTGATGTCTTTTATTCAGTCTTCCTGAATGACTTACAAGTTGGCTGGTGAAGCTAGAACTTCAGGTGGGGCTGTAAAATATTGTCTCTCTGTATGAAACTGACTGCCGTACATGAGGAGTTCTACTTCTGTGATCTGTAAACCACTATGCTTTATGCTTTAGATTCCAGATTCTAAGACAAATCTCACCTCTAATTAAAAAACACATCACCAGGTGCTTTTGTAAACTATATTTGTTTTTCTCAGTCCACATATCTCATCTGGTGTATAAACCTCTGCATCTTCAGATATTGCCCCCAGAGCAGATGACTCACGTTTCAAACATGGGTTGAGACGTCTCAAGATGCCAATATAACAAATGCTGGGAAAACTCATGTGGCATTCTACACGTGAAATTCCATGGTTGAAGGATGAAGTGAGCTATTGGTTTCTGGATCTCTTATTGTCAAGAATAAAGCAGGCTGGGCATGATGGCTCATGCCTGTAATCCCAGCACTTTGGGAAGTTGAGGCAGGGGAATCACTTGTGGCCAGGAGTTTGAGACCAGCCTGGGCAACATACTGAAACCTGCTCATCTCTACTAAAATAAATTAATAAAATTAGCCAGGCATGGTGGTGTGTGTTTGTAGCTCCAGCTACTTGGGAAGATTGCTTGAGCCTAGGAGTTCAAGGCTACAGTGAGCGGTGATCATGCCACTGCATTCCAGCCTGGGTGACAGAGCAAGTTTCTGTCTCTAAAAATAAAATAAACCAGCCGGGCGTGGTGGCTCACACTTGTAATCCCAGCACTTTGGGAGGCCGAGGTGGGTGCATCACAAGGTCAGAAGATCGAGACCATCCTGGCTAACATGGTAAAACCCCGACTCTACTGAAAATACAAAAAATTAGCCGGGCATGGTGGTGGGCGCCTGTAGTCCCAGCTACTTGGGAGGCTGAGGCAGGAGAATGGTGTGAACCTGGGAGGCGGAGCTTGCAGTGAGCCGAAACCATGCCACTGCACTGGAGCCTGGGCGACAGAGTGAGACTCTGTCTAAAAAATTTAAAATAAAATAAAATAAAATAAAATAAAATAAAATAAAATAAAATAAACCAAAGCCAAGTAGGAGTGGTCCATCACCACTTGAAGTTTCTTGCTAGAAGTAAACCAGATTATGTATTGATCTGACATAAGGAAGGGGTTGGAACTAAAGACAACTTTAAGGACCCTAAGGCCTCAGTACTTTAAATTTCCTTTTTCAAAAAGTAATGTTTAAGTTTCAAATTGAAGCAAAGAACTGCAAATGGTAACTAAGGCTTTTGTTTTCACCATCAGTCTGTAAGTTTGGCCAGTATAACATGTTTGGGGGCTGTAGGAAGGAAGAATTTAGCAGAAAGAGAACTAGGGTTCTATAAGCACAGGGCCATGGGCAGCTATTTTATCATGTGATCTGTGTGGATTTTGACTTGAACGCAATTCTACAGATAGATTATTTTGTACTTGGGTTCCAAAGTCCTCAAGACATACCTATTTAAGTAGTCACTAAAGAATTTTTATTTTTCTGAGCAGTGCATAGAATTGGATCTGATTGTATTTTCACTTTTTAGTAAAAAAGTCCATAGACATTAACCCCAAAACAGAATGACATTTAAATGCTAAAAGATACGTAATGATCTGTGGCATCCTTGGCTTTCTGGAATAATAATGACCAAAAATTTCAGACAATGGAACTGGTAAAAAGAATGAAGTAGATCTGTATGTTCTAACAGGGGGAGTGGCCCAGAAAATATACTTAAGTTTTTAAAAAAAAAGCATGATCTACAATGATCTATACAATGATTCGGTTAATTCAGTTTTTGTATTAAAAAGCTTTATATATAGGTATAGATGGTATATAGGTAGAGGTATATAAAATATAAATAATACATATGTTGATATATGAATAGGAAAAACCTGGAAAGATACAACTATTAATGAACTATTCAGTGGCTACTTCTGAGGAGTTCACCTTTGCGGGGAGGAAGGATATTTTTCTTTTACTTTATCTACTTCTCTGAGGTAGCAATTTAAAAAGTTAAGATCTATTGCACACTTTCTATGTGTCTGACACTGTGCTAAGCCTTCTAAATACTTAGCATTGTCTTAGCCCTCATAACCCCATGGCTTCCCTAGGATTTCTATTATACATTGGAGGTGCTTACAGGTTGCAGGTTGCCAGGAAAGGAGATCCAGGTACTTGCCTCGAGCTGCATTTGCATATCAACCACACCATTGTTATCCAGATGGAGTGTTTATTTAGGATGACTTGTGGGGACAGGGGTGGGGAGTTGCCAAGCAATCCCCTGCTGCTACCACTGCTCACAACAGTCCAAAGAAGGAAGTGCTATTATTATTCCCTATTATTTCTAAGTGAAGCAACCGAGGCACAGACAGGTTAAGTAATTTGCCCAGTGTCACATAGCTAGTAAATAGGTGGGCTCACCTTGTTTCTCTTTTCTCAGGGCTCAGAGTCCTGTGCTGTCCATTGTCCAATGTCTAAAATCGGTAGTTTCTTGTCTAGATTTTTTAGATATAAGAGGCTAAGTCTAGTTTTTATTAGTCTGTCATGGTTTGAGACAGAAATCTATTTATTTATTTATTTTTTAGACAGAGTCTCTCTGTAGCCCAGGCTGGAGTGCAGTGGTGCGATCTAAGCTCACTGCAATCTATCTGCCCCCGACTGCCGCCACCGGGTTCAAGCGATTATCCTGCCTCAGCCTCCTGAGTAGAAGGGATTACAGGCGCCTGCCACAATGGCTGGCTAATTTTTGTATTTTTAACAGAGATGACATTTCATCTTGTTGGCTAGGCTGGTCTCTAACTCCTGACTTCAAGTGAGAAATCTGTTTTGAATCCCTATCCGTTAAGATGCATAGTTTAGGCTCCTAATCTGAATTTGTTACAACAAGACAATATTACTCTCATAATTTTCACAAAAATTCAAAAGTTAAAATGGCCAATAAAAATGTGATCTTAATACATTCTAGAGACATAGAGATTAAAAAAAAACTTTGTTGGAATATATTATCAATGGTGAATGTGGATAACAAATGAGAAAAGCATCTAATGTGTTCGGGGCCTCTGCAACTGATACTAAGTCAGATGTGGCCTTTTATCTGTATGTTTCACCAGAGATTATTTTATGTGACTGTCTTATTTTACTTTTTATTTTTTAACAGGAGAGATTTACAAATAGTGTTTTGGCATCATGGAACGCGTAGGTTGTACTTTAACGGCAACTTACGCCCACCCTAGACCAGCACCAACCAACTTTCTACCAGCCATCAGTACCATGGCCTCAAGCTACAGGGACCGCTTTCCCCACTCCAATTTGACCCATAGCCTGAGCCTTCCTTGGAGACCCAGCACATACTACAAAGTCGCCTCCAGTACCCCAAGCGTGGCCCCGTACTGCACCAGATCACAGAGGGTGTCCGAGAATACCATGCTTCCCTTTGTTTCCAACAGAACCACTTTCTTCACAAGATACACACCGGATGACTGGTACAGGTCCAATTTAACCAACTATCAAGAGTCCAAAACTTCCCGACATAATTCGGAGAAACTAAGAGTGGATACATCTCGCCTGATTCAAGACAAATATCAACAAACAAGAAAAACCCAGGCAGACACAACCCAAAATCTGGGAGAACGTGTCAATGACATAGGGTTTTGGAAATCTGAAATCATTCATGAGTTGGATGAAATGATTGGAGAGACAAATGCACTTACTGATGTGAAGAAAAGACTGGAGCGGGCTTTGATGGAGACTGAAGCCCCTCTTCAGGTAAGACCTTATGATAGAATGCACTGAATTTTTATTATTATAACCCACTGGTTGAGTTACTGTGGTTATTTATATATTGACTTATGTTTTACTTCATCTGTTGAAGCCAACCCCCTATCAATAAATCTGTGACTGGTTTCAGCAATGGCAAAACCACTGCTTATTTTTTTTTTTAAATGCATTATACACTTTAAGAACAACCACTTTAAGAGATAATTCTGAATGCAAAGCAAAGAAGGCCAATTAAAGAGACACCATTAGGACACACAATGTTTTAAGGTGAACATGCCATCTGTATTCCGCCATTCTCACATTGCTATAAAGAAATACCTGAGACTCAGTAATTTATAAAGAAAAGAGGTTTAATTGGCGCCTGGTTCTACAGGCTGTACAGGAAGCATAGTGGCTTCTGCTTCTGGGGAGCCCTCAGGAAGCTTCCAATCATGGCAGAAGGCAAAGGAGGAGCAGGTATCTTAAATGAAGGGTCCAGGGGCAAGAGAGAAGGGGGGAAGGTGCCACAAACTTTTAAACAACCAGATCTCCAGAGAACTCATTCACTATCCTGAGAACAGCACTGAGGGGATGGTGCTAAACCATTCATGAAGGATCTACCCCCACGATCCAATCACCTCCCACCAGGCCCCACCCGCAACATTGGGGGTTACAATTTGACTTGAGATTTGTGCAGGGACACAGATCCAAACCACGTGACCATCTTATCTTTTAAATAGGCTGCTTCATCACTGCTGTCACTAAGTTAAAATAAACAATATTTGAGACCAAAAACTTTATTTTTTTAATCTGCATCATGAAACGCCTCCTGTGTATATGTTATGATTCCCTTTCAGGACGTAGTGACATCATCAGATGAGACCATCTTAGGACATGGAATTTGCTTGATTAAATAGAAAAATGGGGCTGAGATTAGGCCAGTTGCCATAGTAATGTAGGGAGCATTTCAGTTGGTTACTGGCCTCTGACCAGGCTTCTGAATGGGCTCAGGTCACCTCTAATCCTCAGGCTAAGCGATGGGCACTCCAAACCCATTCCACCCTCCTCCATTGAAAGAAGACATTCCATGTTTGAAGATGTGCAAATTATACAAATTATTTTAGAAGTATACATTTTGATGAGCACAGCTAGCACCATTTTTCCTCATGTTTGCATGACTTATTCCCATGTAATGAGCACTTGCCATAGGTCTCTACCACGGCATCTGTAGTAGAAGAGTTTAGAGAATCAAGGAGCTGGAAGTCTGGTGGGTGGAGGAGTTTCTTGGGGCACCCTGTGCACTGTCACTTCCTACTGCAACCCTTCCCTGCTGTACGGAAACACACACAGAGGCACACAATCCCCAGGAATCCTGAGAACGGCTGATAGTTCACTAATGATCCTTTTGAATTAATTCTTCATACATTTTTGTTTAGAATCAGAAGGGCTTCTACGCTTTTCCTGAGCGTCAGATTACTCTGAAGTATTGGTTTATTCTACAGTTCTTCCTACCCTTGACTGCCTTTAAGAATTGAAAATATCCTTAAAATGATAGCTACTTTCTTAATTTCCAGTGGAGATTCAGTTTCTTCTCTTAGTAACCCTTTCAGTGATGACTACTTTCAGAAAGATGGTTCTAATTTGAATTTTTTCTGCAGTTTTTGTCCAGATATTCTTGTGTGTTTGAAAATTTATTGTCAACACAGTATTAGAGGGTCCTTTTTAAAATTAGTCACATGAACAGATAAGCCTCCAAAGAGAAAATACAGGCGATCAACAAATATAAGAAAAAATGTTAAAGCTTAATGATAAAATACAAATTAAATCAATGAAATAACTACCTTTGGTCTATCAAATTTGCAATAATGAAAATGCATAACATTTAGAGCTGGCATAAGAGCAGAAAATGGGCACTTTCATATATTACTGGTGGGGCTATGGATTGGTAGAAATTTCCTGGAAAGCAGTTTGGTAATACCTATTAAAATAATCAGAGTTCCCCTCTACCCATTAATTCTTCTTCTGGTAAGTGATACTATTAAACAATTAGAGATTCACTCAAAGATTTTGTTCAACGATAGTATATCTGGATTATAGTATATATACCATTATATTTTATGCTTTAAAAAATTTAACATTATTTGGGAGTCCTATGTTATGGAATAGTCTTTGAGAAAAGCATTTTAACTGCTACATAATGTTCTTTCATACATAATTTATTGTTAGAAATTTAAGCTGTTTTCCATTAGAGCCACTAACATACTTTATCTCAAAGAATATTTCATGATTTGGGTCTACTATTTAATGTCAATACTAAAAAGTATAATATAAAGTTGTAAGAACATTATAACCTCTATCTTGTTAAGATGAACAAACAAAGTAGTAATAGGAATATGGCTAAATCACGTTTTCTACTTTTCTATACTTTTTTCTCTTTAGTGAGTAAAGGCATATTATTTTGATAATTGGGGAAACAATAAATGACACTTTAAAATAATCACTGGGACTTTTGGCAACACAAATATTTTGATGTTTTTAAAGATAATCATTCATTTCTTCCTATTCTCAGTAGAAAATATTTAGAAATAATATCTTGAAGACTTGTGTCTCATGTTATTGAACTAACTCACCTGAAGAAAGTAATGCCAACTAATGCCCTCAAATGCTAATTTGTGGGGATCAAGTAAATGCCATCTGCTTCATTTTGTCAACTTTCCAAGTTAAGAATATTTTCAAACTATTTTAAGAGCTACCTCTTTACCTTTTAACTAGCAGCAGAGATTCATTTAGTTGTTACAGTCTGTTTCAGGCTAGATTTTCACAAAAGGGCTGGAAAAGTTGGTATTGGGAGTATCTATTGACTTATTTTTGAAACAAATTATTAGAGCTGCTAGTCATGGATTGTCAGTTTTTATTAGTGCTTTCCGTTATCTGTGTATCTGTAGGTAGCCCGAGAATGTCTATTTCATCGAGAAAAGAGAATGGGAATCGATCTAGTTCACGATGAAGTCGAAACACAACTGCTGACGGTAAATATGGGGGAGATGCATCAGTCACAGGCAGCTTAGTTGTA
This sequence comes from Pongo abelii, assembly GCF_028885655.2. NCBI lineage: Eukaryota > Metazoa > Chordata > Mammalia > Primates > Hominidae > Pongo > Pongo abelii. The sequence continues at coordinate 15,330,091 of NC_072004.2, read as the reverse complement.
AATGTGTGTTGAATATGTAGAAGCAAAAAAGGATGTTACACAAAATGACTTATAAGTAAAGCATTATCATATCAGATGCTGATAGCATTTAGCAAAGACATGTTTTTCTTGGTTATAATATATATTCAATGAGAATATGAAAATGCAAACGAGAGTAAATAAAGATAAAAATCACTTGAAGCTTTATTAGATAGAAATCACTATTAATTTTGGAGTATTTCAGTCTTTTTATTAATCATGCTTTTTTTTCTACCATTCCGTTGCATCTTTTTATTAATCATTCTTAGATAGGCACCACCTAACTCACACAATGATGCTCAGATATGTCCCCAAGATTCAAATCATTGTATTTATAAATTTGAATAGTGTATACTCATTTAAAATTATATTGGGGTAATTTTTACCATATCATTAGATACTTTTTTTTTTTTTTTTTGAGACGGAGTCTTGCTCTTATCGCCCAGGCTGGAGTGCAATGGCACAATCTCAGCTCACTGCAACCTCCGCCTCCTAGGTTCAAGCGATTCTCCTGCCTCAGCCTCCCAAGTAGCTGGGATTACAGGCACCTGCCACCATGCCTGGCTAATTTATGTATTTTTAGTAGAGATGGGATTTCGCCATGTTGGCCAGGCTGCTCTTGAACTCCCGTCCTCATGATCTGCCTGCCTCAGCCTCCCAAAGTGCTGGTATTACAGACGTGAGCCACGGCACCCGGCCTAGATATTCTTTTAAGACATGATTTTTAATGGTTATGCAGTGTTCTACAATGTAAAGGTGCTATCTTTTTTTTTTTTTTTTTCAATCAATCCTCTCTTATATAGTTAGGTTGCTTCCCTATCCCACTCATTTGTTTTCCTATTTTAATAGCACTGCAGTATACAGAAATATGATTATTGATAACTCTAGGTACTTCTGATTATTTCCTTAGAATGTATTTTGGGAAGCGTAATTGATGTGCCAAAGGTTCTATGCATTTGAAAGCTTTTGATATGTAGCCAAATTGCCATCCAGAAACTTACAGTTGCATCTGCACTACTCCGCTGATTCTCCCACTAATCTCTCTTCCACCTTCCACCAATTAAATCTGGTTTAGTTCTAATTTCTCTGATCTTCACTTCTTAGACTTGTTACCACAGATCTCTATCATTTCTTAAGATTTCAGGTATCATGTACCTGGAGCCATTCCCAATCTCTTTTTTCAGCCCGGGCACTTTATAAAGTATTAGTTCTTCATTCCTAAGTACTTGCCAAACATTTTTTAGTTTGGTAACTTTTTTTTTTCTGGTTCACATTCATAAAGCCTGCTTAGCCTATTGCCTGTCCCTTTCTATTGATGGTACCAGTGTTCCTTCATCACCATGGCTTGCTGCCTGTTGTCTCCCAAACTCCTTTAATCAATTTCCAGCTCTTTTAAAAAATATCTGATTAATAAGAAATTCCAAAGCACCTTTCCTTCCCCAAGTTTCCCTTGGATCTATCCTATACATTCTCACGAGTTTCTTTTCTCTGCTATCAACTCTTCCTTGACTCCCTATTTTCTGCAGGAGAAAAATCCACTAAGGCCTCTCTTGTCTGACTCCCTCCTCTTTTCTCAGCTTCATTTCCCTGTCTGATTTCACAGAATTTCTCCTGCAGTGAATCCATCTTCTCTGTCCCTGCACAAGCTTTGCAGGGTCCCACCTCTTTGCCTTTTTTTAATTGGTCCTTGGTGAGCATTGAGTCCTTGGTAGGAAAGTAAGTATGACAAGGTAGCAGCCGAGTCCTCAGAGTAATTTTATCCCAACACGGCTTCAACACCCTGCTTTAACATCGCTTAAATTTTCTTAGTGACCCATGACATTAAAGATGACAAGCAGACTTTTTTTCTTTGCTCTTTCCTCTCCTCTACTGTCTGGTTCTCTGAGAGAACTCTGAGTTGAAATAATATACTCAGGAAAGCTTTGGCTACTACAGAAAGGTTTTGTAATCTACTGTAAAAGTCACTGTCCCTATTGCTGGACAGGAGTGGTTAGAAATAGAACATTCTGAATGAAATAGTTTTGCAGTGATGGGTCTCCGCTCTTCTGTTTCTTCTTTCCCAGCCTCTGATGAATCTCATAAGCCTTAAAATAATCTGTCATCTACTTTGTCATCCTAACTGGATAGGAATTTACTATCGTCTCTCCTATGGCTTTTTGTTCTCACTAATCCTGAGATGTTCTGTATGAAATAAATTACAAGGCAGTTCTAACAGTTTAACTTCATCAACTTGCCACAAACACGCTATGATATTTCCAACAGATTTTTTTTGGTACTTGGCTACATTTAGTGTTTCCATTACTTGAGTAGTGGCTCTCAAACCTGGCTACACATTAGAATCACCTGGCAAAGGTTTTAAAAATATCAATGGCTGGGTCCCACACCCAGAGATGCTGATTCAAATCTGCAGTGGAGACTAGGCATTGATCTTTTTAAAATATCCCCCAGGTAATCTTAATGACTAGGCAGAGTAGAGAACAAGTGCCTCAGAAATTCAAAATATTGCTGAAAGAAATTAAAGATGACCTAAATAAATGGGCATATCATGTCTATGGATGGGAACATCCATAAACATGGATGTTCGTGTTAAGATGGCAATATTTCTCAACTTGAGTCATAGACTCAACACAATTCCTATCAAAATCCCAGCTGACTTCTTGTAAAAATTGGTGAACTGATCCTAAAATTCATATAGAAATTCAAAGGATAGTGAATAGCCAAAATAATATTGAAAAAGAAGAAAAGTTGGAGGACTCACACCTCCTGACTTCAACACTTACTATAAAGCTGCAATATGTAAGACAGTGTAGTACCTGCATAACAATAGACATAATTTGAGAGTTGAGAAATAAACCGTCACATTTACCATCTATTGATCTTTGACAATGGTGCCAAGGCAATGCAATGGGAAGAGTGTCTTCAACAAATGGTATTTGGACAATTGGATATCCACATGCGAAAGAATGAGGTTGGATTCCAAATCACAACATACAAAATAGTTAAGTCAAAAGGGATCAAAGACCTATACATAAGAGCTAAAACTGTAGACTTTTAGAAAAGAACGTAGGCATGAATATTCGTGACATTGGAATAGGCAACAGTTTTTTAGATGTGATATCAAAAGCACAAACAACACAAGGAAAAGCAGATAAACTGGACATCATCAAAATTAAAAATGTGGTATTTTGAAGAACACTAGCAACAAAGTGAAAAGAGTTGTATGTAGAATATATAAATAACTGTCACAATTAAAAAAAATCAACCCAATTAAAAATGGGCAAAGGATCTCACAATGAAATATGACTTCATACCCACTAGGATAGTTATAATAAAAAATATAGAAAATAACAAGTTGGCTGGAATGTGGAGGAAGCCTAATCCATTGAATGTATTAGAAGCCTCATACATTGCTGATGAGAGTATAAAATGATGCAGATCCTTTGGAAAATCGTTAAGCATGAATGACTCTGTATGAACCATAGGATCCAGTAGTTCTACTCCCAAGTGTCAGCCCAGGAGAAAAGAAAACATATGCCCAAACAAAAATTTGTGCATGGATATTTATAACAACATTATTCTTAGCAGCCAAAAAGTAGAAACAACCCAAATATCTATCAACTGATGAATGGAAAAGTAAAATGTAAGATAGCTGTACAATAGGTTATTCTGCCAAAAAAAAAGAGATGTGCTGATCTGTTGCTATAACATGGATGAATATTGAAAACATTATGCTACATGAAAGAAGCCATCACAAAGGACCACATATGGTAATTCCATTTATATGAACTTTCCAGAATAGGGAAATCTATAGAGACTATAAGTAGATTTGTGGTTGCTTATTATGAAAGGAGGCTCGCAGGATTGGAAATTGTGGGTGACAGCTAATGGGCACATGATTTCTTTGGAAGGTAATGGAAATGTTTTAAATTTGGTTCCGGTGATGATTAGACAACTCTGTGAATATACTAAAAACCATCAAACTGCACACTTTAAACAAGTGAATATATGGTCTATGAATTCTATCTCAACAATGCTGTTTCTTAAAAACAAGAACCACTGCATTGGAGATTTCTAGTTTCTAGGTCAGTAGCAGTGGGGGGCTTTATCTCAAAAAACTGACAGGGGTGGCTTTATCTCAAAAAACTGAATGTGCAATTAGAGTAATCGTTCATGAATTGAGGGAGGTGCTTCGGTCATTGCCAATTAATTCAAGTAGTGAATGTATTCTGTGGCTTATTCAAGGTAGTGGTATTGGCATATGTTTTACTTTTGACCAAAATAGGTCTTAATTTTTAGAATAATTAAATGTGTATTAGCAAAGGAAAGAAGTAACCTTAAAAGGCCTACTTTTGAAAGACATGGATGCAATGAAATATTTTCTTATGAATTCTTTGAATTCTGTTGACTATTACATTCAGTCAGTGATAGTTGATAACTTCTTACAGAATGGCTTCTGTTGGGGAGTCAATCATGGTACTATCTTCTTAGCACTCCCAGGCCGTGCTGACTCCTTGGACTTTGGAGCCAGATGAACCTGCAGAGTCATCTACCCTGCAGCCTGCCCTGGTCTGGGATGGGGACTGAGACAGCTGCTCAGAACTCAGGCTGAGGCTCTGGGCCTGGTCCCAGCTGGCCAGTTTCCTTCCCACAAGAGGCTTTTCCTTCCTCCGTGTTGCAGAAGCAGAAAGCAAAAATACTCCAGCCTCAGAGGTTTGTTGAGAATGCAACCAATGAGTTCCAGAGATGTCAGACCTGCTGCTGGAGAGACGTTTCAGCATTTCAGCCCAGTCCAGCCCAAGGGGGTTCTCCTCTAAGGACAGGATTGAATAGAAACCCTGCAACCAGCACGGAAAGAGGATCTGGATGGGCTCTGACCCCCAGCAATAAGAACTACACTCCTCACCTAGGTTTCTACCTCTAAGCAGGTTGTGGGACCGGAAGCTTCTCACAAGCAGCCATGCCAGAAAGGGTAACTGATGGGTCATCTTGGCTGAACTCAGGAACAAATACTGAGAATACAGATCTCTAATGAAAGGAAATGCCTCTGCTCGCTAAAATCAAGGATAAGTGAGAAGACAAGAATATTTGGTGAATCTATCATTAAAAAGCATTGTATGTGGAAACGAAATATCTGCACCTATAGGTGGTATTCGCTTATTAGCTAGATTCAATTCAGGCTTGCAGCTTGACTTTGAAGATTTGATTTCAGTAGCCTGTTCACCTGTTAGACAGGTGGTTTACCCACTTTCCCAAAACTTAAAAAGACTCAATTAACACAGGTAAATAGAACGACATATAAAGCCTCAACCTGTGGGAGCAGGGTCTGAGTTTAACGAGGACATCCAAGTAATGATTTTATATCCACAATTCAGGCCACAGCGCAGGATCAGCACTTGTCCACATTTGTGGCTGACACTCAATGTTTCTGTGATGTGGTGCATATTCCTCAGCTGAGAGTACAGGAGAGCCCACATCTTACATGAGCATTCAGTTCTAAAGTCATGAAAATCACCCATGTTACAATATTACGAGACCTAATACTTAACTGAGCACTCAGCGTCTACTAGGCACATAATTATTTACCCAATAGCCTGGAAAGATGGGTATTATTATCATTAGTTTATAACTTGCCTCTGGTCAGGTTTAGCAAGTAGCAAAGACATTTGAACCAGGGCTGTCTGACGCCGAAGCTTGTGGCTTTTGTTAACATTTTAATTTTGTAAAAAATGTGTATATATTCATGGGGTACAAGTGCAATTTCGCTTCATTGATATATTGCACTGTGGTGAAATCAGGACCTTCAGAGCATGTATCACTGGAGCAACGCACATTTAACCACCAAGCAACCTCCCAACATCCCACCCTCTTCCCTCCCCTCCTTTGAGTCCCACTGTTCATTCCACACTCTCAAGGCATATGTTTTCAACCACTGTTCCAGCCAAGACCTGGGAGTGTGCACAAGAAGGGATTTTCACTTGAGGTGATGGGAAGTAAAAGGCTGTGAAGTCTCTATCCCACCTCCCCAAGCCCCACCTCCCAAGAGGTGAACTGTAACAACAGATGCTTCATGAACGTTTCAGCCACTCAAATAGTAAATAGTAGGATGCATTCAAGGTTCTTCAAGCAACTGGACATGATTCCATGTTTTGTTTTCATCTGAAGCCCACAAATGAAACTGCATTTTAATCACTTTAGTCACTGTAATCTGAGAAGCTCAATGAAGTCAGTGTGACCCTGTAACTCATGGGGCCTGTAATTTCTCCCTAAGTCAGGGATCTGGAAATGTTGGACCCATTTTCCAGGTTCCTAAATGTGCAGTTCACTTCCTTAGGTGTGAGGCAGCAGCCAGAGATCTAGTTAGATGAAGGCTCTTCCTACGCTTCTGCTTTCTGTGTGTATCCCCCACCTTCTTGCAAACTTTCTTCCCATGGGCAGGTGAGGGAATGCTTTGTCCTTCTTTTGCTGTACTGTGGTATTTCAAGGCCACCTCCATGTATGGGTACAGATGGATGGATAAGATAGCATTGGGGACAGTCCCAGAGGCCTTTGGCTTTGGGCTTTTTGTATTCTCATGAACTCTTCTGCCCCCAACCATCTGACATTCATCATATGACATTATTCAAATTCACATATAAAAATTATTGTTGGCCAGGCACGGTGGCTCATGCCTGTAATCTCAGCACTTTGGGAGGCCGAGGTGGGTGGATCACGAGGTCAGGAGATCAAGACCATCCTGGATAACATGGTGAAACCCCATCTCTACTAAAAATACAAAAAATTAGCCAGGTGTGGTGGTGGGCGCCTGTAGTCCCAGCTACTCAGGAAGCTGAGGCAGGAGAATGGCGTGAACCCGGGGGGTGGAGCTTGCAGTGAGCCAAGGTCGTGCCACTGCACTCCGGCCTGGGAGATAGACAAGACTCCATCTCAAAAAAAAGAAGAAAAAAAAAGTTATTGTTGTAGGAATTTTTTACAGCAAGAGTCTCATTAAACGCATTTTTTCCCCCCACTAAAAGTCCTAAGAATTTCCACTCTGTGCTTTATGTACACAAAGGACAAAAACACACTTTGGGGTTTTAAATGGTCCTTTCTAAGCAGGATTCCAAGCATCTTTTGCTAAAATCTCATCAAAGTACACACAGGTACACATACATACAAGGCACTGAGAAAGATAAAAACTGAACACAAACATACTAAGACTGATGCACAACCTACTGTGAGACTGGGAAATCTTGCCTGCTTGTCAAGGCAGGGAGAATGTTGGTGTCAATGTGTGAAGGGAATTTAGCTCTTCCTTTATTCCATTAATTCAGATACCAAACAACCAGACAGTAGGGTGATCACTCTAGACATATTTGATATTTTTATGTTAAACAAACAATAAAAGAAGAACACTACATAGGTGAGTAATACTTCATATTGGAGTGGTGAAGGCCTTTATTATCTGATTGACAAAGGCAGAAACCAAAAGGAGATATATTTGATAGATTTGACATCATACAAATCAGAAACATCTATATCAAAAGCACCACGCACATTTATAAAAGCAAAGGCAAATTGATAAAAAAATTGTGACATATATAATACAAAAGACTGAATTTCAAACATGTTTATAACCCTCACAAATGAAAAAGAAAAAATAAATGACAGAAAAAGTGGACAAGCATGTGAACAGGCAGCTGACACAAGCAAAAAAGGCAAATGGTGAACAAATGAATACTCATAATATCAGCTTGCAAATTTAGGCAGGTTTGCTGCTTTTGGTGGGGCAGTGGGGGTGTGGTTCCATCACATTGGTGAACATGGAAAGGAGTGACAGTGGGCACTTGCTGGGTAAGACAAGAAAACACATGTTCATTTGTTGTTGTAAATGGGTACCACTTTTCTGAAGGGCAATTTGGCTGTACTTGTCAAAACCTTGGAAAAAGGCATACTCTTTGGTGGTGTCTAAATATTGATCAAGGTCATTCATCACAGTATTTTTTAATGTCATGGGAAAATGTTCAAGTTTAAAATGTCCCAAAGCAGTATGCATGGTATGACAACTTTTTGGCTGAGAAAATGGTAACAGTAACGATGTGCACTTTTTAAATATCTTGTGCTATTCTGAGTTCCTACATTTTCTAATGTGCATAGAAATTTCAAGGGGGAAATAAATGTTGATTTAATAGTCTCTGACATGTTACGGGCTAATGGATACATCCTAGCAGCATCAAAAGGCAACGTGTGTGGTCCAGTAGAGAGGCCTGGCTAGCACAGGTGTTTGTACAAGGACGGGCACTGGGCTGCAGTACACAAGCAGGAGGGGAGTGCGACCTCCCAGGGTGGAAGTCAGCCTCCATATTTGGACCCAAGCACTATCTTCTGGAGGATACATGTACTGCCAGAGAGAAGCTTCTTTTGGCTGTGCTTTTTTCCTCCCTGACTTACTTTGTCTTGGAAGAATAGCTATTATAGATGAAGCCGTGCATTTAAATTTGACTTTGTATATTACCAGAATTTTTTTTTTTACTGTTTTAATTAAGGACAGGGATAAAAAGAGAGAAAAATCCTAAAATTTTAACCGTGTCCCCACTTGTTCCATAATATAATTTCCCCATGGTCTGACCTATAAAGGCTGCATCTTAGTCTGATATTTAGATTGCAGTATCATGGAGCATGTAGATAAATAAGTGGAAGCAAAATTGTTTTCTTGTTTAACTCCACAGTATTTTAAGAAACAAAATTTTCCTTCATTGATGTTTTGTTACATTGCTGATTTTGAGTGTTATATTCAATAATGAAAACATTAATGTGTTTTTTTTCCAATTGAGTAGGAAGTTGATACTATCCTGTGTTGTCAAGAAAGAATGAAGCTACATTTGGATAAGGCTATTGCCCAACTTGCGTAAGAGCTTTATGTCTCTATACAATTCAAAATCTGTCATTGAACTATACTTTCATGCTTCTCATTCAAATTTCTCTTAATTTCTTATAAGGACACACACACACACACACACAGGCATATACACATATTTTTATTCAAAAGTTAAGATGATTACTTGATACCCCAGCTACTCTGATGTGATTCTTACACATTGTATGCCTGTATCAAAATATCACATGTACCCCATAAATGTATATACCCACTATGTACCCACAAACATTTTTTAAAATAATACAAATAGACACTTTGGGAAATTAAGGCAGGAAAATCGCTTGAGCCCAGGAGTTCAAGGCCAGCCTGGGCAATATAACGAGACCTCAGCTCTACAGTTAAAAAATAAAAATTATCCAGGCATGGTGGTGGGTGCCTGTGGTCCTAGCTACTTAGGAGGTTGAGGTGGGACGATTGCTTAAGCCCAAGAGTATGAGGCTGCAGTGATGAGCTCTGATTGTGCTACTGCACTCCAGCCTGGGCAACAGAGAGAGACTCTGTCTCAAAAACAAATATATTTTTGAAAAATAAGTACATGGAGTACTTGCTTTAAATTTTTATTTAAATAAATAATTCTGAGATGCTGTGGGAAGGATTTCTGCCCTCACTGGAGTGTAACTAAGATTTCTTTTAACTCAAAAGACTGGCATTTTTTTTATATAAGAGATTGACTTATACTTGTTCAGCTCTAACATTTGAAAAAGTAATGAGTGGTGGTTTATTTGAGTGTTTATTTTCCATACCTCCTTAAAGATCTGGCCTCTGCAGCGGCCGGGCGCGGTGGCTCACACCTGTAATCCCAGCACTTTGGGAGGCCGAGGCGGGCGGATCATGATGTCAGGAGATCGAGACCATCCTGGCTAACACGATGAAACTCCGTCTCTACTAAAAATACAAAAAATTAGCCGGGCGTGGTGGCAGGCGCCTGTAGTCCCAGCTACTCGGGAGGCTGAGACAGGAGAATGGCGTGAACCTGGGAGGCGGAGCTTGCAGTGAGCTGAGATCGCGCCACTGCACTCCAGCCTGGGCGATGGAGCAAGACTGTCTCAAAAAAAAAGAAGAAAAAAAAAAGATCCGACCTCTGCAATGATTACACCCTTGCAATGCTCCCTGCATCCCACAGCATTGTAATTGTTAACCCATCCTATTCCTCACTAGAATACACATTCATCCAGGGGATGGGCTCTCCTTTTCTTGGCGATAGTAGGTACTTAATATTTATGATTGGGGGTGGGATGAGGAATGAGGAGGGGGAAGAATAATAATAAAGAAAGTCTCAGGCAATGATCACAGCTGTCAGCATAGGAAAAGTATTGGCCAAGACTGTTGGCTAACATTAAGTAGAAAGATCAGTGCCATTTGCTTATGGCCACAGAAAGAGGTAGTGTCAAATATGCCACCCAATAAGAGAGGTGATTATGTGTGTTATAAAAGCGTCCATGCTGCTCATTTAATTTGCCCACCCTGTGCATCAGGATCTGAACACCACGAAGGTTGGCGAGGTTTGTGTGCTGAGATTGTCTTGAGCTGTGACTGGAAGGGTTTTTAAATTTGGAAATTGGTGAGGAGAAGCAAAAGAGTAGTTAAGGATGACTGTATGTAGTTTCTGCTCCCTAGGAATTTTAGAAACATGTTTAGTGTGGTTCAAAGCATTGGTTCTAGTTCCTAATTCGCATTTTATTTCATAGTCTGGAATTTGCTGCCCATCTTTTGTGTTCTTGGCTGTTCTTGGCCTAGATTGTTCTACTGTGGAACAGCCTCATCTCGTATAAATCCCTGTTACAAATTGCCTCAATACTGGCTGTATTGCAGACCTTTGCAGAAAGTTCTGTGTATATGTACCTGTTTGGAATCTTTGTTGTTGATCCTTTAAGGAGATTGGCTTTCCTTTAATACACAGTGGGTATAATGCCTACCTCACTTCCCGGGATGGCTTCTCCAGGATTTGTGGGGGGCCACTGTGCTCTGTCCAGGGCAGGTGACTGGAAGAGAGTTTATCAACTACACTTGTTTCAGAAGGAGCAATGAAACCCTCAGCTTGGATCTCAGCTGAAAATAGAATCTCATTAGGCACTAACAGGGCAGCCAAGGTCTTCCCATCTTGGGCTGTAAGACATAGTGATGGGATGCTGCCTTAAATGCCTGCCCAAGCAGACTCTGAGGCCAGATCAGAGGGTGTCCAGGCAGCCCCAGTTCTAAAGTCATAAAAATCACCCATGTTACAATATTACGAGAGCTAGTACTTACTGAGCACTTAGCATCTGCTAGGCACATAATTTTCTTCCCGACAGCCTGGAAAGATGGGTGTTATTACCATTAGTTTATAACTTTCCTCTGGTCAGGTTTAGCAAGTAGCAAAGACATTTGAACCAGGGCTGTCTGATGCTGAAGCATATGGCTTTTGTTAACATTTTAATTTTGTAAAAAATGTGTATATATTCATGGGGTACAAGTGCAATTTTGCTTCATTGATATATTGCACTGTGGTGAAATCAGGACCTTCAGAGCATGTATCACTGGAGCAACGCATATTGTAACCACCAAGCAACCTCCCAACATCCCACCCTCCTCCCTCCCCTCCTTTGAGTCCCACTGTTCATCGTTCCACACTCTCAAGGCATATGTTTTCAACCACTGTTCCAGCCAAGACCTGAAAGTGTGTATGAGAAGGGATTTTCGCTTGAGGTGATGGGAAGTAAAAGGCTGTGAAGTCTCTATTCCAACTCCCCAAGCCCCACCTCCCAAGAGGTGAACTGTAACAACAGATGCTTCATGAACATTTCAGCCCCTTCTCTAACACGGTCTCAGCTTAAGACAGGAAGCTTGTGGGACATCTTGGTCCCAGACCAAAGGAGAAAGGCCTTCTAGTCCTAGAATTTCAACATAATCACCTAAGGCAAGAGTCTCAGCACAGAAGTGGCAAGGGAAGGGAGCTTTTTCATTTTTCATCCTTCGTATGTGTATACTGTCTTAGAATTCACAAAGTGCAGATCATTTGCATGCTGCTACTCTCATTTACACTTTACAAATAAGAAAAACAGCTTTGAGAGGTCAAGTGATTTGCTCGAAAGCACAGGCTAAGTTGAAGGGAACCTGCAGCTAGAATTGACTCATTCCATTCAACGCAGCCTTTACTGAGTGAACGGCTTTGCTCTACCAAAACCGTTCTTAGGTGCTGAGAATACAGAAATTCCCAAGCTCATTCAGCTATCCTACTTTTTTAAATACTAGTTATCTGTCAGTGGCTCCCTACTTTTTATCTCTAGCCTAGACATCTCTTTCAAATTCCAATAATCTCCTTCATGTCTCCCATGTAGATGTTCAGTGAACACTCAAGTTTACTATGTCAACTGAACTTCCATCTTCTTCCCTAGCTTCTCCCTCCGCAGCCAACCCCCCCCCTTAGTTGATGGAATTCCATTATTCCAACGACTCAAGCTCTTTGTTTTTTTTCTCACTGGTGTTCAATTTCATAGGAGATTCTCTTGGTTCTATCTTCAAACCATATCCAGAATCTGAATACTTCTTCTTGCTTCCTTCACTTTCATCCTCTTGGTCCAAGCCGCCTTCATCTCTCACCTGAGTAACAGCAGTGGCCCCCTAATGGGTCTTCCTGCCCCCGGCAGTCTGTTCTCAGCCCAGCACCAGAATGATCCTTTTAAATTGTAAGTCAGTGGCCTCCAATTTTACTCAAAGGAAAGCCTGACTCATTCCCATGTCCATTAGGGCCCTGCATGATCTGATTCCCCCTTTTTTATGTCTTTGCTCAATGTCACCTGGTGAGACCAATTCTGGCTATCCTCTTTAAAATCATAACCACAGTCCTGGTCTCTTTTTTCCTGCTTTGCTTTTTAGCATTGTTCTTCGAACCACACAAATTGCCGATTCATTGAATGTGCTGTCTCCTTCCAGAAGCATGTCGGCTCCTTAGAGAAGAGATGTTGGTATTGTCCACTGATGCATCCCAGGCTCGCAGAATGGTGTCTGCCACATAGGAGGCACTCAATAATTATTTGTCGAATGAAGTATTCCATGTGGCTCACCTGTCACCCATGCCTGCCCCCAGGGTCTGTCTTTGGTAATAAGCTGTGGGTCCCCTGTCTGCCTGGCAGTGCAGGCAAGACCATACATCTCAGAGCTCACCGAGGCCTCTTCCTTCCAGCAGGGTGGCTGCTGGAGTGTGTGAGCCTGGGTGGACCATTAGTTCTCGATCTCTGCTGAAGCCCTCTCTCACTCCTGCCCTGGAGGTTAATTTTGATCCTTGGTTTTTATCTCCTGGCAAACTTCTTAGCCATAGCACGACCACAAACCAAGGTTACCAATGGATGGCAGGAGGCTCAGCTATAAAGGCCTCATGATTTCTTGGGGATTTATATTCAAATAATGGAGGAAAAGGGAGCTGAGATATAGAAGAGGAAAAGGAAAAGGAAAAGGAAAAGGAAGGAATGGAAGGCACAGATGTGGACAGATTACTTTGAACCCGTGTCCTGTCTGGAAGAGTTTGTGTGTTTTAGGGAGATGGGCCCCAGCTGGGGCTGCAGATCCTGGACCCCTGTTTATCTTCACCTGCTCTACCCACTTCCATCCCACCCTATGAAAGGAGAAGTGTAGACAAGGTGGGAGTTAGGGTCCCAGTGACGTAGATGTATGGGCATATCCAGAGAGTGCTCATTTTGACTGAGAAATTGAACATTGTGTGAAGAGGGAGAGATGGTGAGAGCAACAGTGAGAGAGGTTCCAATATGGAAGGGCACTCATATGTCCTTGCAGGACAGCGTCACCTGAGTGTGAAGCTCCACTTCCCGACTCTGTATTGCAGAGCTGACAGAGCGTCCCAGCATGAGCTGGAAAAGGACCTGAGTGACAAACAGACGGCTTACCGGATCGACGACAAATGCCACCACCTGCGCAACACGTCAGACGGTGTCGGCTCCTTCCGCGGAGTGGAGAGGGTCGATGCAACGTAAGTCAGGCACACGCCACGGCCGTGATTTCGAAGTCATTTAACTTTTTCTCCTTTTGAAAGGACATAGCTTACAGGTTAAAACGGAAAGCATGGTAAGATATCTGAAGGTGAGAAACATACCCAGCTTTGGACAAGTCTCCAGTAAGCAAGCACGTTCTGTGGTCAGGCCTTGATAATTGCATCCTGAATTCTTTTGTAAAGGAATATTTGTTATTTATATTTTCTAACTATGAAAATAACCCTACCTGATGCAGAGGTCCTAGAAAAACACAGACAAGGCCAGGCGCAGTGGCTCACGCCTGTAATCCCTGCACTTTGGGAGGCTGAGGTGGGAGGATTAGTTGAGGTCAGGAGTTCGAGACCAGCCTGACCAACATGGTGATACCCCGTATCTACTAAAAATACAAAAATTAGCCAGGCGTGGTGGTGCATGCGTGTAATCCCAGCTACTCAGGAGGTTGAAGCAGGAGAATCGCCTGAACCTGGGAGGAGAGGTTGCAGTGAGCCAAGATCGTGTCACTGCACTCCAGCCTGGGTGACAGAGTGAGACTCTGTCTCAAAAAAAGAAAAAGAAAAACACAGACAAGCCACACATTGCCATTGTATAGCATGCCCTGGATGCTGTGGGATACAGGCTGAAAACAGCTTGATGCCTTTCCTACCACAGTTTGTTCAACTTACCCCATCAGTGGTTTCTTTGCCAGGCCCCTGGATGCAATTTTGGGCAGGATCCATGGTCTCTTCCAGCCACTCCCTTAAAAAAGTTAACTTGATTGAGGTGAAATTCACGTACCATATAATGCACGCAGTTGAAATATAGCCTGTCTGATTTTTCAGTAACATTGTCTATAAAATAAATATTCTACTTTAACATGAATTTGCCTGGTATATGGATTACTTTTTTGAATGCGCAATAATCAACCTTTTTGTTTTAAACTTTTGAGCATTTAGGTTGTTTCTCATTTTTCAGGGATCAGCATAAATATGGCTGAAATGAATATCCTCACACATATATCCTTGGATACATTGTTTCCTTATAATACATTTCTAGAAGTGGAATTTCTGGGTTTTCCACATTTGAATGAAAGGCTCTTGGTTTGTGTTGCCTCTTTACCCTCCAGGAAGGTTGTACCAATTCAACATTCTCATCTGTAGGATACGAGAGAAACTTTTTCTAAATATGCTCGCCAGCACTGCAAATGATCATTCTCTCTACTCTTACTAATATTTCCTTAGTAGGCTGTTTTCATTAATGCTTCTTTGATTACCCTTGAGGTTGAGTATTTTGTCATATGCTTATTGATGTGATGTGTGACACATTTATAATGAACCTACACGTTCACATCATTCATTAATCCTTTTACCCCTGAAACTGGCAGAAGAACTAGCTTATGCTTTAGTTATATAGAAAACTGATTAGCAGTAAAATAAGGAATAATTAAGGAAAGTTTAAAATAAGCCTCACTGTGATATTTACATTAATATAATGAAGCTAGGATCAGCGACCTGGGGGTTTCTCTCTCACAGGATAAATTGTTGCCTAGCGATCCTGTAGGCTGATTCATCACTCTCACCGTTGTCTGCCTCTGCTTCTCCTTTTCAGTGTCTCAGTGCCCGAGTCCTGGGCCAAATTTACAGATGACAATATTCTCCGCTCCCAGAGTGAACGGGCAGCTTCCGCTAAGCTAAGAGACGACATTGAAAACCTCTTGGTTGTGACTGCCAATGAGATGTGGAATCAATTCAACAAAGTGAACTTGTCTTTCACCAATCGCATTGCTGAGACTGCAGATGCTAAGAATAAGATTCAGACGCACTTAGCAAAGGTAAATCAACCGCCAGTGGTACCCCTTAGCTGACCCGGACAGAGCGGTGTGCTCTGGGACCACAAATCTCTCACCACTCCCAGAGAGGCAACATAGGCATGTGACAGCCTGGCCACACAGAGCAAGAAAAATTTAAAACAGCACAAAGCATGCCATTTATTTCAGCCAGGTAGCCAGGTGTCAAAATGAAATTGGAATCCACTGGTATTTGGAACACAAAGAAGGCACTATGTAATGAAAGGTTCTTAGTCTTTAAAAGAAACAAAAATATTATTATTAAAGTTTAATGAATCGCTGTATATAACTAGGAAGTGAATTTATTATTAGAACATATGGTAGAAATGTTTTCTATTAAAGTATTTCAGAACCCTTTTCTGGAATACAAAATCAAATACAGGAAACTGTTAGGTAGTTCAAAGTGTTTCTGATATTGAAAAATTTTAAGTGCTCTAAGCGCAAGAGTTTTACAATTACTATAAAATGAAGGAGTCCAGCAGAATTCGTATGTTTCAAGATAAACAAGGAGCTCTTCCTTTCCTTAATACCAGTCTTGGAGCTCTTACGGTTTCTGTGGATTATGCTGCATATAGTTTGTTGTGTGTTATTTTTTAAAATTGACAAAAAATAATTGTACATATTCATGGGTAGACAGTGATGTTTTGATACATTTAATGTATGGTGATCAGGTCAGGGTAATGAGCGAGCATATCCATCCTCTCAAACACCGATCATTTCTTTGTGTTGGAAACATTCAATATCCTCCCTCTAGCTATTTGAAACTATATAATGTATTGTTGTTACCTATATTAAAAAAATATGTAACGTTTCATGAATTTGCATGTCATCCTTGCTCAGGGGCCATGCCACCCTTCTCTGTATCATTCCAATTTTAGTATATGTGCTGCTGAAGCAAGCAATGCTGTTTCTTATTTTTAAGAACCTTGCACCATGAGCCATGTTGCCTACGATGGTTTTACCCAGTTGAGGGTACCACATTTTCTCAGGCTGCAGTGATTTACCTTTCCTTCTCATGGTGCCTGCTTTAGGCAACAAATATTAGTTGAACCAGACAGCGTGCTCCATGCTGTGAAGAGCAGAGAGAAGCATCAAATGTAGTTTTTGTTCTTAGGAAGTTTACATTACAGAGAAGAAATACTTGCATATGAAAAGCTCATAAACAATACGAATAGAATATTGCAAATCATGATTATCAAATAACAAGTACAAAAGTGTTTTTGGGGTTTGGAAGGAGAAGTGACCATTCCAGGTGGGGCCACATCTTGAAGAAAGCCTTGGAGACAGCAAATCAGAGGATGAGTTGAGGTCTGTAAAGAGTCTGGTGTGTGGCCGGTGTAGATGGTTTGTGTCCTGGGAGAGGAACATGGAAAAGTAGGTTGAAGACAGGTTGTAGAAGACGTTGATGAGGTTAATGGGGTCAGACACTATCAATTGTAAGACGACATTCTAAAGGCCTTTTAGAAGGCCAGTGTGACAGAGTTCCTTCTTCAACAAATTTTTATTTACTGATATGTTAGTTTGCCAGGGCTGCCCTAACTTAAAGTACCACAGACTGTGTGGCTTACACAGTAGAAATCAATTTTCTCACTGGAGAGAGAGAAAATTAATTAATGGAGGCTGGAAGTCTGAGATCAAGGTGCCAGCAGGGTTGGTTTTCTCTGAGGCCTCTCTCCTCAGCTTGTAGATGGCCACCTTCTCCCTGTGTCTTCACATCGTCTTCCCTCTGTGTGTGTCTGTGTCCAGATTTCCTCTGCTTATAAAGACACCAATGTTGTATTGTATTAGGGTCACCCTAAAGACCTCATTTAACTTAATCACCCCCCCAGAGACACTATCTCCAAATATGGTCACCTTCCAAGGCACCGGCAATTCGTACTTCAACATAGGAATTTTGGGGGAAGAGGCACTATTCAGCCCTAACAGGTACACTCAAGGTATTGTGCTAGGCACTCAGGGATGTACATACATCTCATGTCTTAGAGACAAGACATGCACATAGAAAACGGGAATTTGCATCAGAAAGGTGCAGAAAGAACTTGGAAACACAGATGAAATGTGAACACAGTTTACAAGAAGGAGCAGTTGTTTCCACTGGCAAGAGATCAAGATGGTTTCATGGAGCACATAGTATCTGAAGAAGGCCTTAGTGATAGAAACAGTGAAATGATTTTTAGCTTGGGAGGGAGGTCAAAGCTCAAGTGACAGATTGAAGAGTGCCTGGATTACACAAGTGCTAAATCTGTGATTGCATGAGATCTCTGTAGTGTAGAGAGGATATTGCAGAGACATCACCCAAGGACAAAGCCTTGCACTGGAAGGGAATGAGGAGTAGTTGGAAAGGAGGGAGTTGGAACAACACTTGGCCAGAGAAAAGAAGATGAGGGTCTTAAGGAGAGGGAGGTGTCAGAGAGGCCTCGAGGTCGGCTTTGAAACTGAAGTTTCATGGCAGCAGCTAGGGCCAGAGACAGAATCCAGATGCCACTGGGAGACTGGGTGGGTGGGAAGTGAAGGGAGTGGGCACAGCCGTAGTTGAATACATTTGGCAGAGGACTCAGTTGGGACTGGATGGGGAAGTGGTGGTAAAAACATAGGGTTTCAAAAAAACAGATGATTCTTGATTGTGTCTCCAGGCCATGGAAGGGAACCCAGGAAGAGGGACGGTAATGGGGAGGATGTGGAGCTACGGGAGTGCAGAGATCAAGATGCGTGGAGAAGGGAGGTTTTTCAGAGCATAGGACAGGGACTCTCTTTACAGAGAAAGAGGAGGGAGAACCAAAGAGGGATCCATGTTTATGCAATTTGGGGGAGTGGCCTCTTTAAGAAAAAACGAATACAAAATCAGGAATACAAAATTGCCAGTACTCCTCTGTTGCAAGTGAGGTACCCTGAAGCTCAAGCCTGATTCGCTGCAAGGGAAATCCTCTGCGAGGAGGAAGCAATGCTGCTCCAGTTGGTAGGAAGAGGAAGTGGGAAGAGATGCATGGACAAATGGATGTGAGGAGGGAGACCAGGGCCACTCAAAGCCTCACTTTTATCAGAACACTGGTCAGTAATTAACAATGGCCATTGGGGGCAGCATGCAGGGAGCCCCTGATTTGTAGCATTTGCCAATTTCTGTGGTTGAAATACTCCCACTCTGGCTGATTTCCAGCTACCAAAATGAGGTTGCTGAGCCTAGGGTTGGGGAGAGAGGCGCCGCCCACTCTCCAGAGCAGGTGCATGCCAGCTCCAGTGAGACAAGTGGGTTCCCTGGGGCAGGACTGGGAAGGATAGATGGTCTTGGTGAAGCAATCTCCTCATCAGCGAGGTCGAGGCAGGTGCTGGACATGGAGTGGACAGGCAAGAGGTGGGAGGCGGGTTGTTGAAGGGACCACACCAAAGCCTCAGGCGGTTGCTTCTCTTTGTCACAGACCCTGCAGGAGATTTTCCAGACTGAAATGACCATAGAATCCATCAAGAAGGCCATCAAGGACAAGACTGCCTTCCTGAAGGTGGCTCAGACCAGACTGGACGAGCGCACTAGACGGCCGAACATTGAGTTGTGCCGAGACATGGCTCAGCTACGGTAAGGTGGGAGGGGAAGGCTCGGGGCTCACTCGGAGGGCCACCAGACCAACTGTGGTGCCAGGCTCTTTAGAAAGCTGCTTTCTGCCCATACACATCGTGTAGGAACCTTCTGTGAGAATGGTAGTAATGGGGAGATGTTGAATGCAGAAGAGTTTCAGTGTGGGATGATGAAACAGTCCTGCAGATGGATGGCGGTGACGGTTGCACCAACAGTGTGAATGTACTTAATGCCACTGATCTGTACACTTAAGATTAGTTAAAGTTTTATGTTATGTATATTTTACCACAAGTCCTTAAAAAAGGAAAGGACATCAACGCTACACGCAAAAAAAGTGCTATTAAGCCTTTAACTCATTCATGGAGGCCAGTGTGGTGTTCGGGTTCTTTTGCACGTTCTTGGAGTCTTCGGAGTTTCCAGAACTCCTGTCTTATAAGCAGCAGTTTTTGACTTCTGTGTATTTCTCAGCATGGGGAACGCAACAGAAAAGGGACTTTCAGTACCAATTCCACTGACTCCTATCTACTCATTTGCTGTCTTTGTGACTGAGGATCTCATTTAAGTTTATTTCAATGTGTTTCATTCTCAGTAGAAATCAAAGCCAGCTGGTCTTCATCGAGCACAGCTCCTGTATATACACAGCAGGAGGAATCTGACCCCACAGTTTATCTACTAAACACTACATGAATTTTATTATTATTTTCACTTTGAAGATTCATTTTGGGATGGACCTGTAAGGAACTGGCCAAGATTCCCTCCCCACCCCCGCCACAATCTGGCTTCATTTCCAATTTCCCAATACCTGTGAGTCTGTCTTTTCTTTCTGGGTTTCATCATTGCTGTTCTTAGGTCCTAAAATGCTCCATGCAGAAGTAAATCAACTTGATAGCAACTGGAGGAGCCAAGTGGCAGTGCATGAACTCTTGAAGCCTTTCTGTTGCAGTGGGGAGATGCCACTCGCTCTGCTTCCACGATAAAATTCTCTTATCTTGAAGGATTGATCCTAGGGATAAAATAAATAAGTGGTGGTTTGAGACAGTGAATTTCCTGAAATGGAAGGAAGGGGGATCTTGTGAGGCCAACACTGATGATGATAATAATAGTAAAGATAATGATGGCGATATTCAATGCAATGATAATAATAGCTGCTACCATCTCTTAACCTGACTCGATGCTGGGCACTGCCCTAAGCACTTTATACTATCTCATTCATTACCTTCATATTACAAGTGAGGAAACTGAGGCAGGAGTGGGTGAGTGGCTTGGCCCAGACCACATTTAGTGGTGAGAGAGCTGCAGTTTGAGTCTTTGCCTGTCTCACCCCAGAGTTCTATTCCACCAAGCCATTTGCTTCTCTTTCTCCTGTCTTTTACGTCGTGTAATGCATTTACCATCCCCCTGTCAGGTACCTGATCTCATTTGAGAAGAGTTGGCAAAGTAAATGCTGCAGCTCATCTCTCTCTCACACAGAGGATGAAACTGAAGGTCACAGAGGAAATCATTCTGATAAAACACCTTACGTGTATAGCATGCATGTTGTCTGTGTTGAGTGCCATGAGGCGTGCTTTACGTTGTACGCACATGATCTTCATTTCCAGGATGAGTTGTATTTCTCCTGGTGGAGCTGTTATCTAGGCCATAGCCACAGAAGAGATCACTCAGTCTGCATGTTTTTCAAAGTGGGTTCCATAGAACCCCTCTTCATGCACAGCTCATTATTTAGGATAAGCAGCTCTCCACTCCAGAGACTAGATGGTCCCCCAGACAGCCAGCTGGAGGCACCTCTCTGCTTTAGAAGAACCCAGCAGTGAGCGCACACCCACTTGGCCTATTAGAGTTAGATCACCAGTTTTGACTTTATGTAAATGTTATTAGGAGAAGCTGAGCTGATGTTTCATTCTCTAAAAATCTCTGCAGAGTCATCAAAAGTGGAGATGGGAACAAATAAATTGTTTATACTGCCGTTAGACAAACACAGGGTTGCTTTTAAAATGGGTTTTGGGTAGTGGTCTAATAGGACTTTGGAATTATCAAACAATGAGGCATTCACAGCTTCTCCTGAGGAACTGAATGATTTTTACTCTTTTTTTTTTTTTCCTTTTCCTGGCTAAACAGAATTTGCTTTTCTTTCACTTCCTGCCGACTTCATGGTATGTCTATTTCCTCTGCTCCTTTACTGACTTTTGAACAAAACCTACTTTTGTTTCTGTCAAGTTTTCTTGTTAAAATATCCTTGCCAAAAATCTTTAGGATTATTATTGTGGGAGGGGATTACTTTCCTTTTTAAATGGATGGTTCTGAAAGCAGCCCTTTGGCGGTCTAGATTTAGAAAAAATAAAGATCATAAACTAAGGGGAGTGGGGACTGAAAAAAATTGCTGTTTTCATTTCAAGACTTACTTTTATTTAAAAATGTTCTAAACGAGTTATTTCAAAAGTGATTCTAAACATTCTTGGCATTTTTGGTGGCAGGCCAGACAGACCAGGCTCTGCTCTACTTAAATAATCTTTATATGTATATATATATATATATATATATATGCACACACATATATATATTCGTTTGTATATATATATATATATAAACTGTGGTAGCTTTATTTGTATTCGAATGCAAGATGTTTTGTGGTTCTGTAATTCCAAAAAAAAGAAGAAAGAAAGAGAAAGAGTGACTTCAGCAGAACAGCTCTCTGCAATCAGCCAAGAACAAGGAAACTGGGAGTGAAATAGGGCCTTGAAGATGATGAACAACATATTTCTAATCGACGCTGAGGGAAGTGGAGCGTGTTATTCCCTAGCTGTGTCCATGCAGCAGTGTGAAAACAAGTGTTCTAACTGCCTACATTCTGTATCTCTTGATTTTTTTTTTTTTTAGCATTGATGTTTTGACATGTATATTTTCAAATGTTCCCTCCCAGATAAAATTTCCACTAGACTCGTATTTGGCTGAAAGGAGTAAAGACACATATATCATCCTGCTCTGTTTCCTACGTTGGGGTTCAGGGTTCCTATTGAAGCCAGGGAGGGTGGGAGACAAGAGGCAGGCCCCGTGTGATTGTAAACAATCCACCATCAAAAATCCCATTACCAGCCATCTGCGGCAGCCTTGCCAAAGATCTGTTTCTTTCTTAGTGATATTTTATACCCTGGGATCTTTAAAAAGGCTTTCTTTTTTAATTCAGTTTGACCTAAACAATAACAAGAAATTTGCTTTCTGATGAGTTCTCAGATTTTGTGTTTACTGTCCCCAGACAAAACCAAACTTTGGCACTTAAGCTTTAATTCTTCCCCTCCCCATTGGAAAGCAGGAGACAGTAGAGCTTGTAAGATGAAAGGTGTTGCACAGCGTGGATATGTTCCCATGGCCTGTTGTTGCTTCAATGAGCCCACATGGGGGCCTTTACCAGCACCTTCCTCCTCTTAGGCCACCTTCAAGTGGCTTGGAAGTGAATGCTCCAGGCTCCGTCCTGCCTTTCCTTCCTTTTTATTTCCTTGGATCTGGGTCTTGTTCTTAGTAGATCCCATGGATTCAGACCTTTGGGCAGTTCCCTACCTCCCAAGACATCCTCCTTCACCTAGGGCATGAAAGTTGGTCCTCACCCAATAAGTAATTTTTTCACACCTGTATTTTTGCAGGAGGGGCTGAGGATGCAACCCTGGGCAAGGACAGCAGATGCTGCAAGCAGACAATCACAAGACCCTGAGTGCTGTAAAAGGCTTGGTCCTCTTGGAAGTCACAACACTGGGCAGCAGATGGTTTCCGGGTTAAGGGAGGGACTTCTGGAAGAAGTGTTAATTCACCTAGGATTTGAGGATGGGATAAATTAGCGAGATGAAGAGTGGGTTAGGAGCATTCTGAGCTTAGGGGACAGCAAGAGTGAAGGCCTTGAGGTCTGAGAAATTGCAAGCATATTCCAGGATGTGTCTGCAGATGATGAGATGGGTCTTCCTGGGTCTCTGCTTCTACTCTTCTGTCTCAAGGAGCTGAGAGGGGAATGCGGCCAGGAAATGGGACCCAGTTTCTTATTATGGCCACTGAAGCTCTGTATTTCCTTCTTAGCTTCCTGGATAAGCAGGTGCAGCTTACAAACACATGTGGGCCCTGTGTCAATGGAGAGGGCAGCTTATGAACCCCTGGGCTCTATTTCCTAGTCTGTAAAACAAGGAAGTTGGTCTTGGTGACCTCTCTAAATTCGTTTTCCAGTTGTGAATTTCTGTGAAACTATAGAATTGCCTTGGCATAATGACTTTAAAATGGTCTGGATATTTTTCTATAATTATGAAATCCTTTTCTATCTCCTGGGACATCTACATTCCCATTGGTTCATTGTTACCATTCTCTTTATATTTCTTTATATTTTATTAATTTCATGCACCTCTCATTTGCTGATAAATATATCCTAAAGTAAAGAAAATGTGAGCTTTGCATCACTGGTTACAATGTGATGTACTTGGAGTTGCGTAAGCTACATGCTGACCTAACCATGCTGATTCCTTTATGCTGCAGCCTTGTTAACGAGGTACACGAGGTTGACGACACCATACAGACCCTGCAGCAGCGCCTGAGGGATGCAGAGGACACCCTGCAGTCACTGGTCCACACCAAAGCCACCCTCGAGTATGACCTAGCTGTCAAAGCCAATTCCCTGTACATTGACCAGGAAAAATGCATGAGCATGCGCAAGAGCTACCCCAACACCCTCCGGCTGGTCGGCTTCTGCTAGGGACCCCATCGGGTGTGGTTTTGATACCCCTAAGTTAAGGCTGAGCCAGAGCACTGTCTCAGCATTTGAACCAAGTGCTAATATAGTCACTTATTAAAGGATTATGCTGATGGAAATGTACCAGCCTCCTGTCTCGGAAAGCCTTTTGTTCGCATCCAAACCTTAATTTTCTACTATTTACTAGGCGTCTGGGTTATGGGAAGGATATGAAGAAATATAATCAATCTAATAGAGAAGGTAAAAGGATAACTGGTGTGATTCTTGTCATTTTGTGTGTTAATCCGAATGGGCTGGAAAGGAGGACTGTATTCTCTCTGAGGCAGTCAGGAATCATGAAGTAGGTGGTTTCTGAGTTTTACTTTAAAGGATCCACAGTGAGAAGGGGAAAGGCCACTGGGTATGAGGTAGTTGGGGTAATTTGATCAAAAACAAAGGTAGAGAAATACAGAGTGCATTTGGAACAATAGTAGGTAGGGCCAGCTTGGCTGTGATTCATAATGCATAATTCATAATGTGTTCTGCACGTCTCTTTCTATTCCACTCTCATCTCTCCAATTCAAACTTTCATTACTTGAGCATTGCTTTCATAAAGCCATGTCCATGCTCAGAGATACTCATCAGTTCCCCCAGCCCCTGAACCTGGAGTTGAACACCCGCTGCTCCACTTCTCCAGGCACCTCGCCCACTGTATTTCTTCATCTGTGACACTTTTGTCCTATGTACTGACCATATATTCTTTATATGTTACTTACCTTTACATTTTGTTTATGGTTTTTTAAAGTACAGAATTAAAAATGTGTCAATGTTTTCTGTATGATTTATGCCTTTGGAATTATGCTCAGAAAGCACTTCTGTATCCCAAGATAATTTATAATTTATTCTAATTCTTTTGTATGTTTAAAAGTGGCATTTAATCACCTGGAATGTATGTTTAGATGGTGTAGAAAGCATGCTAGTTTTGAATCCTTTTGGTCTGGGAGCTCTGAAATGGGAAGATGAACCAGGAAGGGAACAAGGTTTTCTTTCTTTTCTCTCCTATTTCTCACGCTTGTGTGTCTCTCTCTCTTATTAGCATTTCTCTCTGTATCCTTGTGTTCTCCTTGCTCTGCCTTAACCACTGTCCATTAACCCCAACTCCATTTCCTTCTCTCTCTGTTTCTGAAAAGTGTTTTAAGACCTTGGTTAGTCAATTTCACAAATCATCTCAGAATGCCAGAAGAGTGGATGTCCAGATGAGAAGCTTGTATTGGGGTTGTGCTGTGGTCTCAGTTTAGAAATCAAATTGTAGGTTTAGTTGTTCTGTTTTTGCCTCTAATGGAAACAAAGGTATATAAATGCCACTAAAATTTTTAGCAATGAGAGTAACCAAATGTTGGTAGTTATGACTTTTAGACAATAGTAGGAATAAACATAAATTCAGCATATCTCTTATTTGTTATGTGTTTGGGGTAAAACCTTTCTGACTTTTTTCATGAACTATATATATTTTTAGGAATATATGCTTATGTAGTCCTTTTACTGAAGCATATATATTCCTGGCATTACAAGACTGTGATGGGAAGGAAATGTAATTCAAACATAGAAAAGTTTTTTTGTTATTTTGGTAAACTGTGGGCAAGGCTAAATTCCACAAATAAACATTTGGTTTCTCATCTAAAATGTTGCAGCTACTCCAGGAGGGTAAATATTCTAATGCTGAAGTCCAAGAGCTCCAAGGCTCAGAAGCGTGGTCCTGTTTAAGAATCTTAGGACTACAAATACTGGCACATGATCTGGCTTTATTTATTTAAGCCCAAACTATCTTTAATATCATGTGGCTTTAAGAAGGGCTGCTGGAACGTCAAAGGCTTCCACTTACCCAAGCATCATTCAGATTTAGAAATGTGTGTAATTGCCCCTAAATAACCGAGTTGCCTATAATTTTAGTAATTTCCATTTATGTCTCCGGAGAGTGTTGTCATAAACACCTCACCTGGCACTTTTGAGTCCTGAGTTCATGCTGTAAATAGCTGAAGTGTGGGGTCTGATTTTAGGTTATAATTTTTGTTTTGCACCAAAAACAGGGGCGGATTCCTTTCCTTTGTATGAAGGGCTAACCCAAAGCACAAAGGAGGAGGTGAAGCTGCTGCTCATCATTGTGCCTGAGTCTTCCCTTGCAACCTCCCCTCTTCTAGCCCTGGCCCTGAAACTGTTCCCAGCAGGGCTGGATTCACCATTGGCACCAACTGCCAAGACCAGCCTTCTATGCAGAGTGCTCTGATATTATCTGAGCTCTATATTAATATATATGGTCTGATAAGTATTCATGCATTCATGGGGAAAATAAACAATACTCAATCTCTTCCCCAGGAACGGTGAATCAATTCACCTCGGGGGCCAGTCCTAGACCACTGGGAATGTTTATCTGGAAGGTTGAGTTGAGAAGGATCCTGAGAGGTCAATAGATAGTGCCATATGAAGCGAGTGCTGTGGCTCATGCTAAAGTCCAAGAGCTCCAAGGCTCAGAAGCGTGGTCCTGTTTAAGAATCTTAGGACTTCAGCATTTTGGGAGGCTGAGGCAGGAGGATTGCTTGAGGCCAAGAGTTCAGGACCAGCCTGGGCAACATGGGGAGGCCCCATCTCTCTACAAAATAAAAAATATTAACCAGTCATGGTGGCACACACCTGTGGTCCCAGCTACTTGAGGGGCTGAGGTGAGAGAATCACTTGTGCCCAGAAGGTCAAGGCTGTAGTGAGCCGTGATCATGCCACTGCACTCCAGCCTGGGCTACAGAATGAGACAGTTCCATCTGCAGGGAATCCAGAATGGGGAAGTGGCTGCATACATTCCCTCATCCCTCTCTCTAAACAGCTCTGAATTCTTTCTCAGCTCAGATAGATCCTTGGCTTTCAACATCAGAAGGATCTGTCTTGTGACCTCTGGCTCATTCCCATAGGACCTACCCATTTGCTAATTTTGCTAGGAGCTAGAAGCAGACCCTTTCTGTAGCCCACGTTTTCCTTTTAGCAAGGAAAGACCCCTAAATACACCACCATGACTCCTGAACAACTCAGATGGCATCATGGTAGAGTGAGGGGAGAGCTTATTGGGAACAGGGGGCTTTTCATAGCTATTCTAAATAATATCCCCTTGTGTATGCACAGGGCTGTGGGAACCATAAAAATAACTTTTTATTTTGCAATTACTTTTTTCCCTCCCTGTAAAGTAAAGGTTAATTTTTAAGGTGATGTGAAATCTTTGGACTAAGTTTCAACATTCCTGTCTTTGGCATTTTAGCCCTGCAGTCACTCAGACATAAGAACGCCTTCCCTACTTCCACAAAAATGATGCCCTACTTGCCCAAGGACCTGCTCTTTAGCAAAACTGCACATTTTCTGATAATGAAAATCCATATCTGTATTGAGGGCCACCCATTTATTTGCAACAAGCTGGTTGTGTTCATCTCTCAACCCCAGTGCTCTTCATGGGTGTAGGAAAGACAGGGGCTCCTGAAGAGAGAGGAGGACAGGCAACCTGAGAGGAAAATAATAAGCCAGGTCCACAGACAACACCACATGTAGCACAGTCTGAAAGATTAACATGTTGGTGCTTTGCAGCAGTGCTAGAAGGGGTGACCAAATTTCCCAGTTCCCTAAGGTAGATATCGTAGATATTGGTGGGAAACACCTGTGGGAAAATAACCATGCCTCCAAATACTCATGTCCTTGTGAAGTCTTCCCTCCTTGAATATAGGCGGACTCTGTGATCACTTGGACCAATAGAGTGCAATGGAAGTAACACTGTGTCAATTCTAGGTCTAGGCTTTAAGAAGGCCTGGAAGCTTCTGCTTTTGGAAGCTGGCTGCCATATGAGAAATCTGACTAGCCTGAGTCCACCATGCTGTGAGGAAGCTTAAGCAGCCCATGGAGAGGCTCCCCAGCCAACAGCCCTAGATGAGCTCTCAGGCTAGGCAGGCACCAACTGGTAGCCATGTGAGTGAGGCCATTTGGGATCTTTCCACTCTCCTAGTGCCCCAGCTGATACCATGAGAGAGAAGGGCTCTTCAGTCAACCCACAGAATCTCAAGAAATAATAGATTATTGTCTTAAACTACTAAGTTCTTAGGTAATTTTTTACGTGACAATAGACAACTAAAGTTTTCACTGGATTCTCAGAAATCAAATTCCTGGAGAGGAAGGACATCTAACATTTGTGGAGTGCTTATTATGATCCCATCATATAACATGACAATCTCCTGAGTCCTCTTGGCTGATACTAGGATGTGAGCTCTTAACTACCATCCTATACTGTTAATTGGTCTCTGAGAGGAGAGTAATCCCCGACACTGTTTCCCTTCTCAGCAACAACAAAAAATGTGTAAAATGATTGTATTATTGGAATTAGAACTGAGGACAGAGGCATTTAAGAAATTTTTACTTTCGGAAAATGTGTATAAAATTAAAACATGAGTGGGATCCAGCTTCTGTGTCATTGATCCTATCTTGCGATTGATACATGTAATGATAATGATAGCCAGCTTTTCCTGAGCAGAAGAACTGTACGTGTATTATTTCAACATCATGGCTAAGGTACATACATTTAATTATTTATATTCTAAAATGGGAAAATTGAGACTTAGGGAAGGAAAATAACCCAAAGCCAAACAGGGGCACATTTCAGAGTCAGGAGTTAAACTCAGATGAGCTTGCTTCCAAAGCTCTTTGCTATCATCCTACAGTGCCTTCTTCTAAGCTGTTTAGAATGAATTAGACATCCTCAAAAGTTGTGTTTTTAAAGGAAAATTATTTTAAAACCAATGTTTTAATATCCCAACAGATATTCATGAAGGTGTAATATTTTATTATAAATAATCAATACCATCAGTACAATAAATTTTACCATAGTATTGCCAAGTCTTAGCTCTAAACTTCTTTGATTCTATCTTTAAGTAGAATTTAAGTATAAGAGCTGAGTATCTATGTACTCTGTTTTTTCAGATAAAGAAAACCATTCCCTGACAATTTGATTAAAGGTATATGGAGGCTAGTCCCACAACTCATCAATGTCAATAGGTATTGCCAACAGGATGCTAGAAGAGATTGAGTGAGGTACAATTATTTGATTTCCAGAACTCTGTCATTGAAAACCAACCCTGGTAGCAATTAGTGGCTTAGAATACTAAACTATTTACAGCATTCCACCTCCTTAGTCCCTTGTGGATGAGTGGATCCATGTGACCGAGCAGAAGCGATGTGAGTCACTTCAGACTTGCATATTTAATTGCCAGTGTGAGATTGTCCAAAGTTTTCTTCCTTTTGACATGACAACCAAGAACATTTGAGATATTCCCTGAGCCACCACAATAAACAGAACTTACTTGCTGACCCACTGCCGCCATTCAATATGAGGAAGAAATATACTCGTCTAGTCATAAGCCATGGACACTATGGAGTTGTTACTGCAGCCTAACCTAGCCTATCCTGACTGATGCACCAACCAGAAGAAACAGCTGAATGCAGGGACTATAACGTGAATGGTCATTTTCCACTCTGAAATTCAGACTGTTTAGTTCCCCAGAGTGCAGGTAGTGCTGGCTAGGCAACTGAGCACATCCCATCCCTAGAAATAGCAGGCTAAAATGAAATAGTTTTCAGCTGGGTGCAGTGGCTCATGCCTGTACTCCCAGCACTTTGGGAGGCCAAGGTGGGCGGACCACTTGAGGTCAGGAGTTTGAGACTAGCCTGATCAACATGGAGAAACCCCGTCTCTATTAAAAATACAAAATTAGCCAGGTGTGGTGGTGCATGCCTATAATTGCAGCTACTCGGGAGGCTGAGGCAGGAGAATTGTTTGAACCTGGGAGGCGGAGGTTGTGGTGAGCGGAGATTGTGCCATCACACTCCAGCATGGGCAACAAGAGAGAAACTCCATCTCAAAAAAAAAAAAAAAAAGTTTTTACCTATTTAGGAAACAGGACAAAGCAAGGCCCTCTAAGCACAGGATAGCTAGCCCAGAGGTGCAGGTATTTCTAAGACTATGAGAGCCAAAAAAAACCCAAGGCGCTTTAGTGTTAAAGCCCTCAGAAGCTATAGAGTGGGGATGGCAAGCTCAAATGCTTATGGGGCCAGCCAGGAGATATAAGCGAAGGTTATTCAGCTTTCCTGGTATCACTTTACTATAACAGAAACAACAGTGAGGTTCAGTGGCAGCTGAACTTCAGCTGCTGGGTTGGAGAAACAATAAGGAGTTTTAGGGGAGCAGAGAGCAGGCCTCAAATAAGCAGGCCTGAAGAACATGTGCCCAGACTAAAGAGGGAGCCTCTATTCTGCTCTGGAATGTGCCCTGTGTGGCTGGAACTGCTGTACCCTGCTGTTGAGGTTATTGAAACCCTGGTAAGAAACAGAAAGCTCTGGCTTGGAGATTGAAATAAAACTATGAGGTCTTCAGATGCTTATCTTACAAAGCAACTTAAGAAGGATAACAGTAGAGACGGGAGCCCCAGTTTAGTCCTAGAGCTTAGGTTTGTTTTATTCATACTTTAAATTGTAGTGTCAGTGGCCACACTGGGCCTGAGATGAACTGAGGCCCAGAGATGCAAGAATGTACCAGCCGGGACAGGTAACATGATGTGGTTTTAATTTATGGCACTAGTGTACAGTCCAATAGAAAATGGGAGATTGAGTCATTCTGGGGGACCTAGAACTGTAAAATTAACTTTAAAAGCATATGTTGTTAAAAATCAAGAAATATGACCTAACCTATAGTGCAATACCTGTTCATCCATGTCTACAAAAACAGCATTATAGTGTAGCTTAATTCTATTCATAAAAAATAAAAGAAGCTTGACATTCTCTAACACAAAATTTGAGCTGTCAATTGGGCAAACAGAGGAAGATGCACATGAGCCGAAGACATGGGCCTTACTACAAATTCCAAATGGATAATACAAAAGGACATGACGGCACATAGTCTTGTGATTCTTTACCTTTGCATGATTTTACAGAATACTGCGTGGTTAGAGTGTAATTTTGAGTTGAAGAGACATCAAATTAAAATCGAATAACCAGATTGGCATTAGTGAAATACTCTGGCTCAGTAAAGAGATCAAAACAACTAGAGAATTATACTAGTCAACAAAATCCATCCCATGATGAGAATGAGAAGCTCTGTAGCGTCAGTTATGTGATGGATATAATCAAGGTAGCTGCTTATTTTAACATTTAAACCCTATCTATATATTTATATCTGTATATCCATATATGTGAATATGTTTGGGTAGAGCATCCTTGTTTTTAAGAATTTGAGTTTTAATGTTTTTATGGCCAGGAAGGTGAAGCAAATATATAATATTAATTTATATATACTTTTTTCTTTTTTTCCTCTGTCCATATTACCTGCATAGCAAATGACTTATATTTTATATCTTAATATTATATAAAATTATATGACAACATAGAAATATATTATCCTTTTAGGATGATGAAACATTACAGATGAGGCTAAATTCTTTTTTGACCTCTACCCCCCAGTCACAGCCTCTCTCTCCTCAGTTAAATACTGTTATCAGTCAGATGAGACACGCTTATGTTTTTAGTTGTAAAGACTGCATTGCTTGGCCTTTTGGAAGCCATTGCTATGTCTTTCAAAATAGAGGTTGGAAACCCGTAAGGCTTTGAGGAATAGTCTAATGAAGTCTTTTTTCGTAATCAATAAAACTCCCTGAAAAATATATAAGCAAGTCAAATTCAGTGGCAAGTGAGAAGAATACACTGAGACCCAGTAGGAACAATAGGATGGTCCAATAATACATAAATAAATCCAAACCTTTGGATTTACTGTCTCCCTGCTCTCAGGCTGGTTGAATCAGGTGTCCTCAGTGACACTAGCCTGGAAACCGGATTTGGACTGGGAATTGTGGTATGCTCACCTCCAGAGTCATCCTCCTCCTGTCCCCCCGCCAATCCTTTGAAGAGATGGTCTATAGAAAATTGCAATTCATCCATTTATTCACGGATTCAATAAACAAATTTTTACTGAACACCCTCTATGTGCTAGTGCTTTATGAGACCATGAAAATAATATGATGAATGAGACAGAAATGGGGTCTGTCCTCATAGAGCTTACAGTCAGTGGATTAGATTGGCAACCAATAATCATACAAAGAACTATGTTAATTATGAGAATTTATAAGGACTTGAGTGTTTGGGCCTTGAGAGGCTTTTCAAAGTTGGGACATTTAAGCAATTACCTGAAAGGTGAGAAATCAATATGCAACACGATGGCGGCGGGAGAGCCCCCATGGGTGTTCTAGATAGAGAGAAACACATTTTAAAAGACCCTGAAAATTTGAGTAGCTATCTATAGGAGTTATATATGGGCAGGGCCAGCTTCATTGGTGTGAGACTCAGAAGGGTGTATGCTTGGTTTAGTGCTTTATTCTCACCATCTTGAAATTCTATGTATTTATTTATTTATTTTTGAGATGGAGACTAGCTCTGTTGCTCAGACTGGAGTGTAGTGGCACGATCTCAGCTCACTACAACCTCCGGCTCTTGGGTTCCAGAGATTCTCCTGCCTCAGCCTCCTGAGTAGCTGGAATTACAGGCACGTGCCACCACATTAACTAATTTCTGTATTTTTAGCAGAGATGGAGTTTCACCATGTTGGCCAGGCTGGTCTCAAACTCCTAACCTCAGGTGATCCTCCCGCCCTGGCCTCCCAAAGTGCTGGGATTACAGGCGTAAGCCACCATGCCCAGCCCATCTTGAAATTCTTAATAATTTTTGAACAAAGAGCCCTGCATATCCATTTTGCACTGGGCGCTTCAAATTATGGAGCCAATCCTGGGTGTGTGAGTGGGATCTGGAACCCTTTGGAGGGTTTTAAGGCAAGGAGTGATATGAATCTCAAGTCCTAAAGGAGCATGGTGGTTGTGCTGTGAAGAAGGAAAAGATGGACATAGGTATCGCCCTCGAGGAACTAAGGGTAAGGCTGGTAATGCCAAATCCAGCCAAGGCATTTGTTAAAAGTAACATATTATAGAAATATATTGAAGAGGATCTGGGGAAATTGGAGGTCCAGCAGTCATCTAATAATATCCCCTCGTTGGGATAAGCTATAATCTCTTATACATTGCCTCCCAATGTCTTTCCCTGAGCTAAATACCATGCAGTTCCTTTTGCCTTTTTGACTGAAGGCTCGATTTCTTACATCGATTAAGAAGCTTAAAAACCTGAGAGCCAGCCGGGTGCGGTGGCTCATGCCTGTAATCTCAGCACTTTGGGAGGCCGAGGCGGGCGGATCACGAGGTCAGGAGATTGAGACCATCCTGGCTAACACGGTGAAACCCCGTCTCTACTAAAAATACTACTCAGGAGGCTGAGACAGGAGAGTGGTGCGAACCCAGGAGGCGAAGCTTGCAGTGAGCCGAGATCACGCCACTGCACTCCAGCCTGGGCGACAGAGCGAGACTCCGTCTCAAAAACAACAACAACAACAAAAAAAACCTGAAGGCTATAACTTCCCATTTGAAGCCTCAGATTATCTTTTAGAATTGCTTGGTATCTTTGGCTGAACACTAGGGGCTCCTGTGTAAGGTGGGGCTACCTTTCCAAGGTAGCCTTTTCCTCTTCTTTCCTATCATTCAGTGAGCCCAGATGATTGCAATGGGGTCTTTCAGTTTTTTGTCTGAATCCCTACTAATCGAGTTCCATGGACACACTGGAGTAATCTAGAGACAGAGGCTGTCTCCTCTGCCAAATGCAGTGTTTCTGTTGTCTGTGTAGCTTCTGTTCTAGGCATTTCCCATAAATAGTATTTAATGACATTATTGGCAGACACACCACCCTTCTTGTAGTGTTTTATCTATCAGCACTGTCCAATAGGGCTTTCTGCAATGATGGGAATATTCCACATCTTATTTGTCTGAATGATAGCCACTAGCCACATGTGGCTATTGAACACTGACCAGAGCACCCCATGAAAATTTAGGGCACTAAAGCTTAGCAAGGTTATATAGTTGTTGAATGTGATGCAGCCAGAATAGGGCAAATCTGAACCTAAACCAAGATCTGTTCGTTCTCAGTGATCTTTTCTCTATACAATGAATGGGTGGTCTCATGCAACAATTCATTTGCAAAGTATTACAGAACACCTATTATATGTAATGGTCATTTTGGGGATGGCAAGAAATAAATAGCTCCAATGGGTCAAAAGGGGTGACCAATAAGAAAGGAAGAGAGAATCACTTTGTTGATCTCCACGAGCAGAGAAGAAACAAAGCAGGGTCCCTGTGTTGACCTCTGAGAAGATGGAAGAAGGAAGGGAGGTGAGCCCTTTTGTTCACCTTCTTAAGTCCAGAGGTGTTACCATTACTGTTGTACAGTGTAGCCACGTTCTGTGTCTATGTTCAACAAGCAAGATCCTTGATCACTGGAGGGTCTTCATCGTTTGACACATACAGGCTACATGTGGGAAATCCCACTTATGCCACCCAAGGTCTTTGATGAGAGTGAGGCTGAGTAACCTGCCCAAGCCCACATAGCCACTAAGAGACCAAGTCCAGCTTGAAATCCAAATCCTGTTGACTTCAGTATCAATCAGGGTGGCAGCGAGTACAGATGCTGCAAACGACGTCTGTGCACCGACACTGGGGTTCTTGGGTGCCAGGGTAAGAAATTTTGATTAATCCTGTTGGGATCAGGATTAATAAAAGTCTCCATGGAACCTACTTAGGAAGTAGGAAGAATAAGCTAGTGGAGGCGGTAGAGTGGAAGGAGGAGAAATCACATGGTAAGGGTTTGTAAATTAGGGGCTCCTTCATGCACATCCAGAAGATGTCTTGGAGGTGCTGGGACAATGGTGCCATCGGAGTGTCAAGGAGAGGAACTGTTCTGGGAGACCACAGGAGAGCGGGCAGTTCCTTTTAGATCAGGAAGGTGTTAGCTGATAGTAGACCACGCTGTGAAAACGTTCAGCTGGTCCTTGATGAACACAAGCCACGTGAGCTAAACCATCTCATACTCTCAGGGTTTGGGGGTGTCTTAGTCTGTTTGTGTTGTCTGAGACTGGGTAATTGATAAAGAAAAGAGATTTATGTAGCTCACAGTTCTAAGGGCTGTAGAAGAAGCATGGTGCCAGCATCTGCTTCTAGTGAGGGCTTCAGGAAGCTTCCACTCATGGCAGAAGAGGAAGGGGAACCGGTGTGTCCCATGATGAGAGATGGAGCAAGAGAGAGAAGAGAAGATTCCAGGCTCTTTTCAACAAGCAATTCTCTTGAGAACTAAGAATGACACGTCACCCACTCCTGAGAGAATGGCACCAAGCCATTCATGAGGGATCTGTTCCTATGACCCAAACACCTCTCACCAGGCCCACCTCC
This sequence comes from Pongo abelii, assembly GCF_028885655.2. NCBI lineage: Eukaryota > Metazoa > Chordata > Mammalia > Primates > Hominidae > Pongo > Pongo abelii. The sequence continues at coordinate 15,294,701 of NC_072004.2, read as the reverse complement.
AACAATGGGGATCAAATTTCAGCAGGAGACTTGGCCAGACCAAACAAACCATATCCAAACCACAGGAGGTGGGGAGCGAGGTTAAGGAACCTGTTCGAGGCACCCCCAGTCACACTTGAAGGGAAGTGTGTACAGGCAGCACACACGCAGGAAAAGCAAGAAGGCAGAGAAGTTCCCAGCAGGAAAGCCAGAAGAGGTCCAGGGTAGATAGTGGAGAGAGGGTACCAAGGTGGGCCAGGGCAGTGTGCTGATGGGGCAACATTATATAAGGGAGGTGCAGGAGGCTGAAGATCAGAAATAGACTTGAAGGACACGAAGGAGGTCACTGATAACTTTTAATAGTTCTCTTTGGGGAGTGCAGTGTACCCAGATAACAAAGGAATTTAAGGGAAAGAGGAGCACATTCCATGGCAGCAGGGGCAGATCGGCAGTGAAAGGAAGGAGAGAAAAGCAACAATCAGAGAGACAATGAAGTCAATGTGAGTTGCTTTGACATAGAGAAAGCTGTTCACACGTGCAGGCTTGCTGAGGGCAAGAAAGTAAAGCATGTATAATACAGCATATATTATCTTCTAGTGATAGATGAAATACTTCATAATAACTTTGAAGTTATTTTTAAGGTAAGATTTCTCTCATGATATTTAAAAAAACTTTTCATCCATTTTCACTTGATTATTATTCCAGAAGCAGTATTTTTAAACTGTAGTAATTATGACTGGGATAGACAGACAGATCAATGAAATAGAAAGTCCAAAAACAGGCCCACATGTGTGTGTGGATCCAATAAAACCCACAGTTCATAACAATGAGGAAAAGGATGGATGATCTAACAATTGGCTTTTTGGAAAAAAAAATTAGAGTGTAATTTCATTTGATATGTTAATATAAATTTCAGATGATCACGGACTTTAAAAAGTCATGAAAGTACTAAAAAGTAAATTTAATGTTAATCTAAACATATCAAAAACATAGACTCCTAGCTCACAATTATGGGCCATTCAGACTGAAGGAAATTTTAGGTGGCTGTTTCAGAAATCACCTGACGAAGAACTAAATAGATTACGGTGAGAAACTGTTCTGTGCTCCCTGCATCCATCTGAACATTTAGAAGTGAAGCAAGAGTGTTTTAAACGCAAAAGCTGGAAGGGAGCAGTGAATGGTTCCTAACACACTTTTTATTTGAATGGGCTTTGGAATTTTTCAAATTCCATGGCATCCTTCAGTTACAGTTTTGAAGTATTGTGTACCCAACAACATGCCACTACTCTCTTCCTCTAGTAATTGAAGAAAATCATCAAATATCTGAAAGGAGTCAAATTCTTAGCAACTAAGTCATTTGCATCCAGCGTCCATCTCTAACAATCCTCATGAATTGCTAAATATATTGCTAAGATATTCCACATGCCACATGGACAAATCACTTGACATTATTTAAAGGGCCTTAACTCATATTATCAGTGCCACGTAGTAATAATGCCTTAAAAAACACACGCACACACTCATAGCTGGCTGTGGCAGCTCATGCCGGTAATCCCAGCACTTTGGGAGGCCGAGGTGAGTGGATCACTTGAGCCCAGGAGCTCGAGACCAGCCTGAGCAACAAAGTGAGATCCCCATCTCTACAGTAAATAAACAAACAACAACAACAAAAACCTCACAACCACTCATTCCTAATTTGAAATCCTCATTTGGGTACCCCTTATCCTAACAGTCTGTGTGGGAAGTAAATTTTATATTCTGCCAACACCTTCACACTATGCACTTGGAAGGTATATATACACCAAATAGGCGTTGCTTCGTTTTAATTTCCAATCTGAATGTACTTCCTTCATTATTGCATCACAATTAATATGTATAATGTTGAATACCAAGTAATGAGAAGACTGACATTGAAAAACAACTTTTTTTTCTTTTGAGATGGAGTCTCGCTCTGTCATCAGGCTGGAGTGCAGTGGCATGATCTCGGCTCACTGCAACCTCCACCTCCCGGGTTCAAGTGATTCTCCTGCCTCAGCCTTCCAAGTAACTGGGATTACAGGTACGTGCCACCACGCCAGGCTAATTTTTTGTGTTTTTAGTAGAGACAGGGTTTCACCGTGTTAGCCAGGATGGTCTTGATCTCCTGACCTCGTGATATGCACGCCTTGACCTCCCAAAGTGCTGGGATTACAGGCGTGAGCCACTGCGCCCGGTCGAGAAGCAACTTCTTTTATTGTCACGGCATCTCCTTTCCTCAATGCCTACGTAGCTAGTTTCCATGTATCCTGATTTCAACACACATTTTCCAGTCCTTACCATGACTCACACCATAATTGTTAACTAAAACAAACACCTCTTCTTTTGTAACGTAAGTTTCCAACAGGAAAACATCACCAGCCATTTTTTTCCTTGAATATATATCACTCTTAGTCTAAGAGTGAGTTCCAAATTTGCTATATCAGTGGTTTAATCCAACCATAAACCAAAAGCAAACACAAGCATGTGCGTTGCTCATTGTATGCTGTGCATACGCACTTTATATGCTATTAATACTCTGCCTCATCCAACTTATGTCTAATGGTTAAGAGTTCTGTCAGTCACTCCGTGTCACTCAGAGTGGACTAAGTTATGCTGCAGTAACAAATGACCTCCAAATCTTACTCAGACAAGTTCATACCTAGCACAGATCACGTGAAGGCTCTGCTGCATGCCTTCCACACTCTGGGACCCAGGCTGGCGGAGCCGCCATTACTGGAACAGTGCCAAGTTGTCATGGCGGCAAGGGGAGAGACAGCATGGTACATAGCATACCAACTCTTCAAGCTGTGTTTCCACTCTCATTTCCTGAAGCCGGTTATAGGGTCATGTCTCACTTTATGGGCAGCAGAGAGATGCAATCTCTTGATGAGCTAGAGAAACGTAGTGAACAGTACAAATGATTTCCACAAGCGTACGCTGTTTCCTTTCTGAGCAGAAATGTTCAAAAACTAATGAAACTGGTTTTACAAACTTTGGGGGATTATTTTGACCTAAACCTGTGTGTGCTTTGGAGAAGGATTTGAGTGTTGGCTGTGTGACTCTTTAGATAGAAATATTCAGTTTAAAACTAGAAAAGCAATATTTTGTGTTTGTTTTAGGATTTTAAAAATCTCAATGGGCATATTAAAAAAGGCCACTGTTGAAAAATGATGCAAAATCTTCACATCTCTGTTTAACAATGTTTCTAAACAGATAAATCATTGCAGAGTAGAAGCAGATTCCTTAGTCCAGGGAAATCCAATTTAAAAATTTAACTCTGCAGTTGACGTTATTTGTAGGAAACATATTTGCCTGTCCTTGTTCTAGAATATGCAGATTTATAGTCTGTATTTGAACTAGACTGGAGTCATCTCTCTTATTTATATTTATGATGTTATTTTGAGCAGCAATATTTATATTACTATTTTCATTACAGTTTTGTTCTTCAACAGACCAGTTTTGAATCAGTGATTCTTTTTTGTAAACTGAGAATTTAACCCAACAGAATAGTGACAACAAAATAAAGAAACTTTTTTTAAAAAAGAAATTATTTGCAAAGAAAATAAAACTGTGCTAAATGAATTAAGGTAGACTTTATTGTAGAGAATGGATATATTTGACAAAAGTTGATTTTAAAATACATCAATTTTTTTTCTACAGTGTTCAACAGAAAATGATTTCCCCCTGGGCAAGTGGGTCAGGAAGGCATATACCAGGAAATTAAATTTAGAATATCTCTGAGTAAAGGATTTAGAGGGGAAGTAGCTTATGTGTCCCAGAGATCCTGTATTATGAAAAAATATAAGCAAAACTCCACATCCCTAGAGATAGATCATGCATAGGACCTTACCTTTTTGATTCTCAGAAAATGAGATATAATCTGAAAGGTGAAAACTTGGAATCTCCGGAGAACCAGATTTTTTTCTCTGTGCAATCAGACAATGTCCCTCTCAATACCCCTAACTACATTTTCCCACTTTGTGCAAGAGCTACCTCAATCATTTAATTGACCTTCCTTCCCTTTTAACTTTCTATCTATTTCCATGGCACCAATAGAGGTTTGGAGGCCAAACTCTCTCTTTCTGCTGCTGGAATATATACAAAACTCTCATTAAGCAACAGAGAAACACTTTCACTTTATCACTCAGGATTGTGATAACTGGCCTGCTTCAGGAAGCCACTGTAAACACCAGAAAAGGTGGGTGGCACATGAGCACTGGCTCTGACTCCATGGCCCTGTTTGCCTGTAGAACCAATGAATGTCAAGTTTTGATGAATTGCACAGTCCCTTCTGCTGCCCGAGAGAGGACCCTGGAGGAAGAAAGAGAGGGAAAGGCTGCATACGTTCTCTTCACCATTCCTCTAGATGGGAGAGAGAGCAAACTCTACTCTTCTATGGGCCAAAATATGAAAAGACAGAGAAAAGTATTTCTTCTAGTAGACACTAGTGTTAGTGACTCAGAAGACAGTGGCAGCAGTGAACAGCTTGGATGTGCTGCTGGGCTTACATCCAAGGGGCAGCAACTCCACAGTCAACAAAAACTGGATAAGTTGGATGACAGGGAAATTAGCAATTCTTGTGCATTAAGGGGCACGACAGACTGAAAAGCAACCCATGGAGTGGGAGAAAATATCTACAAGTCATATATCTGATCAGAGGTTAACATCAAGAATCTATAGAGAACTCCTACAACTCAACAACAACAAAAAAACCAGAAGCAACCCAATTAAAAAGATCCAGGAAAGTTGGGGAGGACACGGCTGGGAAGGAATACTGGGGCATATGGTGGAGTAACTCAAACTTCAATGACCAGTCCATGAGAGGATGGAGCTGTGCTTTGGGAAGACACTTTGAGCTGTTCTGTGTGGGGTCTATGGAAAAAGGGAGGGCTCAGGGGGGCAGGAGAGTTAGGTATGGGTGAGATATGGTTTGGCAGAAATTGAGTTTGGCTAAGAGACAGACTGCAGAGATAGAATTCTTATGAATAAAGAGGAAACCAGAAACTCCAAGCTGCCCTGGAAGGATGATCTATTTTTGGGGAGGGGAAGCCAGACTTTCTTTGAAATTTTCCTTCCTTTGGAGATCCTCTATTAATTGCTAAGGTCCCAGCACACTTTCTGTGTAGCGGAGTGTTGAGTTGAATTGTGTCCCACAAAATTCATATGTTGAAGTCCTAACCCTCAGTACCTTGGAATGTGACTGTATTTGGAGATAGGACTTTTAAATAGGCAATTAAGGGAAAATGAGGTTATATAGGTGGAACATAATCCAGTATGATGATTGTCCTTATAAGACCAGGAGCTAGGACAGACACATGCAGCGGGAAGGCCATGTGAAGACACAGGGAGGAGACGACCATCTCCTCCCTGGGAGAGAGGCCCAGAGGAAACCAGCCCTGCTGACACCTTGATCTTGAACTCTAGCCTCCAGAATTGTGAGAAAACAAATTTCTGTTGTTTGTGCCACCCAATTTGTAGCACTTCATTATGTCAGCCCTAGCAAACTCATACAGGGTGTATAAAAAATGACCCTTCTTTTGATGTCTTATAGCATGGTTGTGGGAAGACATTTAAAATAGGCTTTTGGGTTAGACACAGTGGCTCATGCCTATTATCTCAGCACTTTGGGAGGCCCAGGTGGCTTGAGCCTAGGAGTTTGAGACCAGCTTGGGCAACATAGCGAGATTCTGTCTCTACCAAAAATTTAAAAATTAGCCTGAAGTGTTGGTATGCACCTGTAGTCCCGCCTATTTGGGAGGCTGAGGCAGGAGGATCATTTGAGCCCAAGAGTTTGAAGCTGCAATGAGCTATGATCATGCCACTTCACTTCAGCCTGGGTGACAGAGTGAGACCCTGTCTCTAAAAAATAAAATAAAATAAAATAAAATAAAATAAAATAAATAAAATAAAATAGGCTTTTGTAAAAGTTGAGAGACAGCAACAGGGACCCAAACTCACAAACTAAGATAAAACTAACAACCCATCTCAGGCATAAAAGGGTCTGTCCAGGGATGGAAGCCTTTGGGTCCTCCTACTCCTCTAGCCCACAAGGGGGAAGCCCTACAATATGGCCATGGGTATTTTGCCATGGAATCTTATGCTCACATGTGCTGAGACCAGAGCTGGCATGCACAACCACAAGTGGCCTGTGCCTGGAATTTGTGACCGAGAAAGGAGCCATAGGACCCAGATGTCACAACCACAGAATTCTCCAGAAACTGGTCTGGACATCCAGGGGCTTCAAATGGCTATAGTGTCCCCATATGCATGCTGGGAGGGCTGTGCTGTACAGAAATGTCTGTAAACATTTGGATGAGAACTATGTGTTTTGATGTCCTGTGCTCCGGTCCCTGCATGCAGCCAAACAGGCAGGTGCCATCCCATCATCTGCACGTAGAGAGTAGTGATGGTGAGAAAAATTATAGGAATGCTCTCTGGCAAAGACTAATCCCTCAAGATGCTCCAGGAAAATAGTTTTGGACCCAGGAATTGCCAGGTCTGGATAAACATAGTTCAGTCCCTCAGATGTTTTGAACATGACTAAATGTTCGGCTGTAAGGCCCTTCATCCGAGGCCTTCAGATAGTTCACGTTAAATCCTGATCCTGTCCCAGACAGTGGCCAGTGAAGAGTTATCAGATCCACTGCTCTAGTAACCAAACACCTTGGAGGGTTTATCCTTCAGAGATAAAAGTGAACCAGTGAGAAAGTTAAAGTTTCACACTGAGCTGCTGGAACAACACTGTGCTTACACAGTAGGGTCCAATTCCAGTCTTCTTTGCTAATAAAGTTTCTTTATACTGGGATCCTCATTTTCCTGATGTTTAAAACAGAAAAAAATTCACGCCTCAGTATCTGCAGGGATTGATTCTAGGACCCCCTGTGTATACCAAAATCTAAAGATGCTCAAGTCCCTTATATAAAAGGGTATAGTATTCACACACAACCTATACACATCCTCCACTACACTTTAAATCACCTTTAGATGACTTGTAATACCCAGTGAAATGTAAATGCTATGTAAATAGTTGTTATCCTATATTTTTATTTGTATTACTTACTGTTGTATTGGTTTATTTTATTTTATTTTTTCCTGAACATTTTAATCTCTAGTTGGTTGAATCTGTGGATGTGGAACCCATTGATATGGTGGAGGGCCAAGTGTGATAATAGAAATGTGCCTTGTTATGCATGGCCTCTAAGTATTTTATCAGTTTGGAAAACAAAAAGGGATTGACTTTGCCACAGTAAAGCTCTGGAAGTCCCTGCACATAATAAGCATTCAGGAAGCCTCAGGGGTGATAGTGATAAAATGATAATGTCCTGATAGCTCTTCCAAGAGGCGTTTATCCCTGCACTAGGGATTCTTGAGACATTCTATGATACTACCGTGCTGCACTCTTTCTTGTTTTCTAGTCTTGAAGTCTAAGTGGCAGAGTGACACTAGATGAGCCATTAGGTTAGAAATTTAAAACTTTTGAAGCAACATAAACAAGTGAGTTGTCAAACAGCTGAAAGTGATGTTTTAACAGCCAAAATGTGACAAATATAAACACAGGGTTATCAAAGTGCAGGCATTCTAGTAATACATAGGGGTTTGGAGATTTGTACGTTTTTCTTCTTATGCTTTTATTCATTCATTCAGCAAATACCTGTTTTATGCCAGAGACTGTAATTAGGCAGAGGAATAAAAAATTGCAAGACAAGTCCCAGCCTTCGATGGGATCCATATATATAGCCTAGAAGGAGGAGTCCAGTAAAGAAATAAATTCAATAAAGCATAATTAGATCTATAACAACTCGATTTGGTATTCATGATGTCAGCAGTCTGTGAGCAGTCATGCAGGTCTGTGACGTGCAGTAATTTTAATTCTGCTGAGGCACAGAATGAACTGATGGGCTGAGAATAATAAGCAGAAACAAGGCACCAAACAAAAAGAGACCAGCTGACTTCTCGTTGCCCGTGTCTCAGAGATGCATGGTTCTCCATGGTAGCCACCAGCACAGCTGCCTTCTTGTGATAAAATACTTTCTCAATATTGTCTGGGAGAAACAATCTTGATACAAAAGCCAGATGCTATTGATGATGGAAATGAGGAAAAATTAAATTCTTCTAAGGAAGCAATTGCTCTTATCCAGAAAACAGAAGCATTTTGAGAGGAAGAATAATGCTGTATTGGACACCACCATGGAAAATCATGAAGTGCTCAGAATGTAGCCCTCATGAATAGGATAAGCTTTATTCCATGTGCCTTGTGCAATGGTAAGTGAAAGATGTCGGGAGAAGATTCATAAAGGAGGTGGTCTTGGATCAGATTCTTGGAAGATAAGTCACATGCTAACACTCTGACTAAGGTCAAGTGTTAATAAAATGCCTGACCTGTTTGGAAAATACAGGTTGAAAAACCAAAGGGACTTGTGTTTCTGGCCAAGATGGAGTGATAAGGACTGGACTGACTCTCTGGCCAGAAACAACAACAACAAAACAAACAAACAAATATCAGACAAAATATACAGAACAACGGTTTTCAAGACACTGGACATTGGACAACAAAGAACAGTGATCTCTGAGAGACAAGAAATGAATGAGATGAATCCTATAATAGCCTCAGCTCACACCACTGAGTTTCCAGTTCATGACACAAGGAGGAGAAATCCAGGAAGAGCCCAGTGAACTCCCGAGTTGAGGAGAAAGAACTGAGTTTGGGCAGTCTAAGGATGCTAGGGTCATAGGACTAAAGTACCAAAGAGGAGAGAGAGAGAGAGAGAGAGAGAGAGCCCTTGAAAAACTCAATAGAGTACTGATTGGTCCACTTGTGTAAGAACAAAGACAACGTGAGACCCAGGGAAAGGACCAGTCAAAAGAATTTGAGGGAACAATACTTTGTGCTCACACAAGGTGGAAGTAATACCTGTTACCACCATCCAAACTGGAAAAACTCATAATTAAGTATGCTAGTCAGAAAGGTCTTGATTCAGTAGTGGGCAATAATTGGCTCTAGACCTGCCTAACAAATCTCAAAAGCAAAATCAGAAAGGATCAAACTGTTTCCAGGTAATTTAACTGTACTGTAAAACAAAGCTCAAAAATATTTGTAGGAAGACAAAAATATCCAGCACCCAACAAGGTGAAATTCACACTGTCTAGCATCTGATCAATATAACCAGGCGTGCAAAGAAATAGGAAAAATGACCCACACTGAGAAGAAAATCAATCAAGTGAAACAAACCTAGAGCTTACACAGATGTCAGAATTAGCAGACAAGCAAATTAAAGTGGTTATTATAACTGAATTCAAGTTGAAAAAGTTAGGTAGAGATGTGGAATGTATGTAACCAGAAATCAAACCTATGGAAATAAAAATGACAACATCTGAGATGAAAAATACATGGGATGAGATTAATGACAGATTAGACCTTGCAGAAGAAAAGATTAGTGAACTAGAAGACATGGCAATGAAAACTATCCCAAGTGAAACACACAGAAAATAAAATAATTTTTAAAAAATGAGGCCAGGTGCCATGGCTGCCAGCATTTTGGGAGGCCGAGGCGGGGGGATTACCCGAGGACAGGAGTTTGAGACCAGCCTGGTCAACTTGGTGAAACCCTGTCTCCACTAAAAATACAACAATTAGCAGGGTGTGGCGGTGCACACCTGTGATCCCAGCTACTCGGGAGGTTGAGGAAGGAGGATTGGTTGAGTCCGGGAGGCAGAGGTTACAGTGAGCTGAAATGGTGCCACTGCACTCCAGCCTGGATGACAGAGTGAGAGTCCATCTCAAAAAAAAAAAAAAAAAAGAAAAGAAAAGAAAAGAAAAGAGCATCAGTGCCCCATGGAACAAACTTAAGTTGATTGTGTGTGTGTGTGTGTGTGTGTGTGTGTGTGTGTGTATGTAAGCAGCCCTTAAAGGAGGAGAGAAAAGAAAGGAGTTGACAGAAGAAAACATTTGAAGAACGAATGCAGTGTTTTTCAAATTTGATGACAATGAACCACAGGTCCAAGAAACTCAATGAAACTGATGTACAAGAAATAGGAAAAAAAATGACATCAGTGCACATCCTACTCAAATTGCTCAAAGTGACGAATGAAGAGAAAGTCTTATAAACAGATTTTAAAAACCAAGTTCTTTAGAGGTAGAAAGAGATAAAAACAGCAGGACCAGCTTCCTTTGCACACAACCTGTGCAGTTGCACAAGGTACACTGTGAACGGTCTCAATGCTTGGTTTAATGCCCTGCTGTTGCCATCTTGAAATTTTTAGTAATTTTTGTACAAGGGGTCTACATATTCACTTTACACTGGGCCTCACAAATAATATAGCTGGTCTCAGAATAACACATGTTTGATCAGAAACAATGCAAGCAAGAAGACAGTGAAGCAACATTTTTAAAAGCTGGAGAGAAAAATATATCTGTCAACCCATAATTCTATACAGAGGAAGAAATATTTTCAAAAACAAAGGCAAAATAAGGACTTATCAAATTGTGTTCTTTAAATTTGTGTGGTTTACTCCATGCTAACTACACTTCAATAAAATTATTTTGCAAAAAGGAAAAACAAACAAACAAAACCCATTTTGGTAATGGTTAATGCTCTGCCCCTCAGCCTTCCTCTGCACTTACCTGTCAGCTCAGGGGAGGGTTCCTACACCTGCTGACAGCTCTCCCACCTCAAGCACATGCATCTCTGCTTTGGTGTGGGGGGTGGGGGGGTGGGTTTCGAAGGAACCGTGGGAGTTTTCTCAGCCTGTATGCAAGGATGCAAGTGACAGGATTTAATGCTCCCAGGAGCAACTGTCAACCAATGACAGATGGGAATCAGTGGATAATACTCAAAATGAAGCAAATGAAGCTCAGACAGTATAAAGGATCTTCCCTATGCCCATTAACGAGAAGACTGAAATTGGGTCCTCCTGCATCAAGACAATGCTATTCTTCTGGATCTGCCCAACAAATGTTAAAAGCAAATCCAGAAAGAATCAAACTGTTTCCAAGTAATGTAACTGTACCATAAAACTAAGATCAAGAATACTTATAGGAAGACAGAAATATTCAGCACCTAGTAAGGTGAAATTCACATTGTCTGGCATCCCATCAATATGATCAGAGAGACACTGGGAGGTGTGTTCTACCTGAGTCTTTAAAAACTTCCCAGCAATAGTAACCGTCTCATAAAAGAATCCCATGTTGGCTTCCCCCAATCCCCTGCCATCTTATCTTACTTTTCTAATTCCCTACTTTTGATTGCTGGAATCATCTCTCAGATAGAAAGCCTGCATCAAGCCCTTGCCTCCAGGTGAGTTTTTGGAGGAATCCAAAACCAAGACACTTTCCTTCTTGACCAACTTCTCGCACAGTCTTGCACTCAGAATTCCTATTCTCTCCTAATTTAGCAATTCCTTGGTTGCTAAGCTTTACAGAAGATGCCTGTCTTTAATAAATCCTATTGAATTATATCTTTCTTCGGATTCTTGATTCCTCTTTAATAGTTAAGCAATTTATATTGTAGCTTAACTCCTCTAATTTGACATCTAGATCTGCAATGACCACTACGTTGCCATCAGCCACAAAGGATTATGGTGCTTTTGAAATGTGGCTAGACCAAATTGAGATATGCTACAGTATAAAAAATGTATGTTGGATTTTGAAGACTTAGTACAAAATAGAACAAAACATTTCAATATTTTAATATTAATTATTTGTTGAAATTACTTTGGACATATTGGGTCAAATAAAATTTATTGTTTAAACTAATGTTTCTTGTCTTATTTTACTTTATATAAGTGACTTCTAGAAGTTTTTAAATTTACATACATAGTTCACATAGTTCTATTAGGCAGAGGATTTTTGCAATTGTCCAAGACTGTGAAAGACTCTCTTAGCTTTTGATTGATATTAGTTGGTTACTGTAGGTGTCTTCTACCCTGAGGGTAAAAGGAATTTGAAATCTAATTTTAATACAAGAACCAGGGGAAAAAATTGACCTTTAATGAGTCACTTTCAGATAATTCATTACAAGTAATTTCTAGTTTACAAAGCAATAATTGTAAGAACCGTTCATAAGTCAATTATTTGCCCTTGAAATATCATTTCCCATAGAATTGGTTTTAAGTGATAGTTTCATGCCTAGCTAGCCACATAGGGAATTCAGCCACATGGGGAATTTCAACCACATTCTTTGTTCAGTAGATTTTGTGGCCTGGTTTGAAGACTCAGTCACCATTTTAGACATGGTTTTTTGGAGAAGATGTTGGGTGACAAGCAGAGAGAAAATATCACATTTATTCAAAAGGTTCTTTTTTGCCAGCTGCCAGTGTCTGTTGAGACAGAAATAGGTGCTGGTGATAGGTCTGGCCTCTGGAAAAAACTGGATGTCACCTCTGTCTAGGAAAAGGGCATCTTTTAGTCATTGGATGAAGGGCTTGTTTAAGACCTTGGAGGGCTTCTTCCTCCCTGGAGAGGCCTGTCTAAAGCTCCTGGCTACTTCAGATCATGTCAGTCCTGAGGAGGGAGGTGAGGTATTCTTAGGATTCCAGGTGCTCTCCAATTTCATACAGGTTCTTTTTAACCCAGAGTAATGTAATGAGTGAAGAGGATTGTGTAAAATGATAAGTGGAAAATAAATGCCAGTTTCAGGGAGGCAGTAGGGTCTGTGGAGAGTTGGTAAATTAGGACACATATCTCGCTATGGTAGAGACAATGCTCACCAGATTCTGTGTGCTCTCCCATATTTCCCTGTCTCCTTTGCAGTTGGCTTGGGTCCATCGGATTAATTTTGGTCAACAGGCTCTGAAGAAAAATGACATTTCAGGGAATTAAGAGCACGTGTTCCTCCCTCTACCTTCTCTTTCTTCCCCCAGTGACCTTGGAGGCTACTTGTTGATAAGGTGAGTCCACAAGAAGGAGGAATCCTGGATCCCTGAGTCACTGTTTGGATTATAGTGCTTACCAACCCTCATTGGACTTTGAGTGACTAAGAAATCATCTTTCCTTGGATTAAACCACTAAGATTTCGATTTTATTTGCTATTTCAGCAGAGCCCATTCTATCTTGACTAATATACTACCTAATTGTGAACCACTACTCAGCTCCAAATGACTCCTGCCATATAGTCATGTACGCATGGCATTGCCAAGTAGCCCAGCTTTTCAAGAGAAGCCAGAAGCAGGGATTTTCATGTGACTCTAGGTTTAAAATGCTGAAAATGAATTCAGTTTTAAAACACTGTGACCCAATACTGTGTAGACCAAACATATCAGTGAGCTGAGTTCAGCCCATCAGCTGCCAGTCTCCAATCTGAGTTCCCTCTAGCCTATTCAAGTATTTTGCAAACTGTAAACGTTATAGTCTCTTTGTAATTTTAGACATAAAAGCACCAGTTATGTGAAACAGTGGTGTGGAAAGAAATGTCTCAGAAATTTCAGTCTAATGTGTTATGAGGCCGTGACTGACAAAGGAGAGTCCATAATCCAAAGTGAAACCATTTTTTCATCTTTTCTGTCTTCTTTCCCTGCTCTCCTGTTTGTTTCTTTCCTTTTCCACCACCGTTAAGAGAATATGTGAGGTGGTGCCTTAGGTCAGGTTTCCCAGAAGCAGACACAGCAACAAGGATTCGCAAGCAAGTGACTTAGTATGCGAGGGCTCCTAGGGCAGACTGGCGAAGGGGGAGGGGAAACAGGGCAGGCAAGGAGAAGAAGCCGTGCAAGGGTATGGTCTCAGGCAAAATCCACAGAAGGTAGCTTCAGCCTGATCCCAAGAGGAACATTGGAAGGTAGGTTCCAGCCCATAATTATCGCATCCCAAAGCTAGTGACCTGAGTTCATTTTCCTCAATCTGACAGTCTGGTTAATGGCCAAGGTGGGGTGGGGGACAGGCAGGTGGGCTCCCATGCATTCCCAGCTCTCTCTGCCTGCAGGTTAGGTGGCTCAGAAGCCCAAGCAGGCTACAGAGAAGAGCTGCAGGACTGGCTGTTGGAAGCCGAGTGATGGGGGCAGCCCAGTGAGCAGATACACGGAAAAGATCAAATGGGATTTGACAGAATTTGGGTGGAACTTCAACACTGTCACTTTAGGTATAAAAAAAATTAAGGCAAAGGGAAAAAATAAGCCGTCTCTGAACTTGCATCATTAGTGAGTATAGTTCTTTATATACACATGGTAACTGTGTGATTTTGGACATCTCATTGAATTTCTCTGAGCCTAAGATAATTTGAGATTACAGTAATCCTTCAATATCCTCAGGGTACTGGTTCCAGGAGCCCCTGAGGATACCAAAACCTGAGGATGCTCAAGTCCCTGATATAAAAAGGTGTAGTATTTGCATATATCCTGTGCACATCCTTGTGTGTACTTTAAATCATCTCTAGATTACTTGTGATTGCCTAATGCGATGTAAATGTTATGTAAATAGTTGTTACACTGCATTTTAAACATTTGTCTTTTTTATTTTTTTGCACTGTTAATTTTTATTTATTTATTTTAAAATATTTTCAATTTGCAGTTGGTTGAATCTGAAGAGCTCTTGGATATGGAGAGCTGACTGTATATGGCTACTCTGAAGAATGTAAGAAACAGTGTGATACGCTTAGGGCTCGGCACATTTTGGTACTCACTAAATTTTCTCAACATCTTCCTTCTACGTGCTCCTGGTACCCCTTATCCAAGCACCAGCTGCCTTCTGCTCTCCCCAGCCTGCTAGAACACACCTGGGTAGGAACCCGCACTGTCCCTAAGCAATGCCTCCTTCCAGCCTTCTCCCTCCACATCTCATCTTTATCCCAAAACTTTGGATAAACTGAATCATGCCCATTTTAGCATTCCTAACCTAAAAATGACTCTCCAGCAATGACATTGAAAAGTGTTAAAAATCTAGGAATGTCAGGGCTGGGCATGGTGGCTCACGCCGGTAATTCCAGCACTTTGGGAGGTGCAGGCAGGTGCATCACCTGAGGTCAGGAGTTCAAGACCAGCCTGACCAACATGGTGAAACCCCATCTCTACTAAAAATACAAAAATTAGCTGAGCGTGGTGGCACACGCCTGTAATCCCAGCTACTTAGGAGGCTGAGGCAGGAGAATCGCTTGAACCCGGAAAGTGGAGGTTGCAGTGAGCCGAGATCATGCCACTTAACTCCAGCCTGGGCAACAGAGTGAGACTCAGTCTAAAACAACAATAACAACAAAAACAAACAAACAAAAAACATTTGAACTTGAACTGGAATTATAAAATTGACCTAGCAACCTGAGGCTCTCTCCATCTCACTCACTTCTAGTCCTCTAGGTCCAGCTATGACTGAGGTCAGCAGTCAGCCTGGGGTCCCCCACCCCATCTCAGTTGAGGGCTCCCTCTGGGTGAAGAACAGCTTGGCATAGGCTCCCAGGCACACAATCTCTTTCATGTCATGTGACAGGATTGTGATATTTGCAGTTTTGTGGGTCGAAAACACATGCAACAAAACTTTGGCCAAGGGTTTATTTCTGTGACGTGCTGAGCCACTTTCCTTCTGCCCAGAACTATAAGATGAAAATTTACTTTTATGATTTTTCAGCTATCTATGGAGCATGTGGTATGAGTCAGAAATGGTGTTTTTGCCCAATTTAGAGACTACTGCAGAAGACAGACAAAGAAAAAGACAACTCAAGTCTAATACATTGTGCTTTTTGTGGGGAAGTGTGGGGTGCTGTAGGAATACAAGAGACAGATTAGTAACCAGTCCTCTCAGGGAGTTTAAGAACTTTCCAAAAAATAACAACCTGAGACCTGGAGGACAAATGAGAGTCAGGGAGATAAAGAGCAGATGGAGGTCACAAAAGAATTCCCAGGGTTAGAACACCAGTGCCAGGGTCTGAAGGTAGAGAAACCATGAGTAGTAACCCACCCATCACCTAGAAGGGAAAATGTACTGGGACATAGTTCAAAGCACCATCATGCTACCTTTGGGTTACAGGAAAAAAGGATCCTAACTGGCTAAGAAACAGGCCATAAACAGGTTTTTATTTTGTTCTACGTTGTTGTTTTTATTGCACAACTTCTTAGACCCTTTAGAGTCCTTTTATATGTTTATCAAGAAATCCTGCAATGGGCCTTTTTCCTCCCTGACAAGTACTTAGTGTGGCCCATGGAGCCCAGAGAGGGTAGAGCCATATTGGTGAAAGGGCTCAGCTGGAGTACAGAGAACAAAGTGGATGAGAACTCCAGCCAGCACTAGGGGGGTCATTCCTGTGGCTCCTTGAGCAGCCCTCACCAGCACTCCTCGTACCAGCTTTCAGGGACGAACTGGCACTTGATCAACCTTGCCATCAAGACCGTGGCTCCTATTCACAATAGCGAAGACTTGGAACCAACCCAAATGTCCATCAATGATAGATTGGATTAAGAAAATGTGGCACATATACACCACGGAATACTATGCAGCCATAAAAAAGGATGAGTTCATGTCCTTTGTAGGGACATGGATGAAGCTGGAAACCATCATTCTGAGCAAACTATCACAAGGACAGAAAACCAAACACCACATGTTCTCACTCATAGGTGGGAATTGAACAATGAGAACACTTGGACACAGGGTGGGGAACATCACACACCGGGACCTGTCGTGGGATAGGAGGAGGGGGGAGGGATAGATTAGGAGATATACCTAATGTAAATGATGAGTTAATGGGTGCAGCACACCAACATGGCACATGTATATATATGTAACAAACTGGCACGTTGTGCACATGTACCCTAGAACTTAAAGTTTCATAATAATAATAATAAAAAGAAACTTGAACTAGATGTACACATAGCAACATGGTTAGATTTCAGAAGCAGTGTTGAATAAAAATGAAAAACGATGAGGTCTTAGAGCACAATATCATTTGTATGGATTACAAATATATCCACACTCAAAAGAATAGTATATATTAAAAATATCATTAAAAAAAAGACTGTGGCTCATGGATGGCTATGGAATAATGCTTCCTACCCCAACTACTTTTTCTAGCCAATGAGGTGCTAAATGATGAGAGTTATTACTATTACTCAGTGCCCTTCTGAAGTAAATGTTCTGTTCTTTATAAACATTTTCCTGTTGATATGGTTTGGCTCTGTGTCCCCACCCAAATCTCATTTTGTAGCTCCCATAATTCCCACGTGTTATGGAAGGGACCCAGTGGGAGATGACTGAATCATGGGGGCAGGTCTTTCCTATGCTGTTCTCATGATAGTGAATGGATCCTCACGAGATCTGATGGTTTTAAAGACGGAAGTTTCCCTGCACAAGCTCTCTCTCTTTGCCTGCTGCCATCCACGAAAGATGTGACTTGCTCCTCCTTGCCTTCTGCCATGATTGTGAGGCCTCCCCAGACATGTGGAACTGTAAGTCCAATAAACTTCTCATTTTTGTAAATTTTCTAGTCTCAGTGTGTCTTTAACAGCAGCATGAAAACAGACAAATACACCTGTTACCTGATTTTCCATAGGTCTTGCATTGGGCACTGAAGAAATGGCATATTGGTTCAGTGTTCAAAGAAAAATGTTAATGATCAAGCTCATTTCACTTTTGGGAGTTCGTGGTTCCAGGCCTGGGGCTGTATACTTAGAGGCCCCTCCTCAGCTCTTTCTACAGCAAAGCTACTCACAGTGTTGTCGCCACATGGGACCAGTGCCAATTCACAAACTTTTTAAGGGCTGTGGTGAAGTGAGTACAGACGGTGAGAATAAAACTTTAGAACATTTGACAGAAATTTGATGTTGTCGTGGCATCCAAGTGCATGATAGTGGGCATGTTCCATCTCCCATGGCCCGCCTGTAGGTCATGTCACTGACTGTGATGAATTAGAAATAAAGAACAAAAAAACACGGTGCTTCACCCCAGTTGATTTCAGAAGTCCTCCTCCACACTATACCTCAGAGCACTCCACAAATCCATGGGACTCTCTACAGACCCATAGTGTTCTCCAGAGAACCACAAGACTCTCAGAAAATGCCTGAGAGTCTCTATAGGGTCAAGCGACTCCCAAAGAACTCCAGGAATCTTCTCAATCTCTCTGGCCTTAACCACTCTTCTCCTTTAGAGATGAAACTGAGCCAACTATTACAGTCCATTTTCAGGTCCCAGACAACCAGTGGAACAAGTGGAAGTCAATTTGCTACTGCCAGGGATAATCACGTCTGCCCCTGCTGGCATAGAGACCTATTTGTAAATCTAATGCATTTGGTGTCTAACCCGAAGTCCAGGATTGTTAATGTATCAGTTAGTGTTTGCTGTGTAACAAACCACCCCAAAACTTAGTGTGTCTTAACACAACAAATTACTCCTTTTCACAATATTGAGGGGTAGCTGGGCTTTATTTGGCATCCATTCTGGTCTAGATCGGGTACAGCTATTCTCTGCTATGGTGACTCATGTGTCTAGGACCTTAGCTGGGATGGCACAGGCCGTTCAGATCTCTCTCAGTGTTGCCTGTCAATATCCAGCGGCTTGTCCAGGCTTGCTCAGATGATGGTGGAAAGGTCCCCAGCAGCCACAAAGCAAATCCCAATGAGAATGTTCTTTTAAAGCCTCTGCTTGTGTCACACTGTTAATGTCCCATTCGCTAAACGAGGTCACATGGCCAGGTCCAGACTCAAAGAGTGGAGGAATCAGACTTCACCTCTTGATGAAGGGAGCAGAAATGCCACATCGCAAGGGGGCATGCATACAGGGATGGGGAGCATTTGGGGCTAGTTTTGCATGCTAATAAAGACTGAAGAGGTTGTGTGATGTTTGCTTTTAGCCTGTAGCTGTTGCTCAGTAAATATCTATTGAATGAATATTATTTTAAGAGGACTTCAGTTTTCCTTTCCTTCACATAGTTGAGGTCACGATGTCCAAAATACACTTCTCCCAGACTCTGGTTCTGGCTGTGGGTGACTTTGGATGTCAAAAACACTTAGTCATCTTCTGTTTACTCTCCCATCATGGAAGAAGCTGCAAAGGTCAGTGACCTTAGTAAAAGGAATTATATGACTTTTGTTTCCTTTATACAAGAAACCGCTGGCCTAGATGACGAACAGACATTTCAATGTGCAATTATTAAGAAGAGACCTACCAGATTGGGTTCTATTGAGGTATTTGCACATAACATTGTGTGGACAAGGTAAGGATTGATAATCAGGCACTGAAATTGTTGGGTGAAAAGGGGTCTCTCAGTCCCCTGAGTCGGAGCATACCACGTGGACTGCCATTGGGTTTATGCACGGGCTGAGGCACCAGGTTATCTGATATAGCTTCAAGGCTGAGGAGTCCATGCATTCAGCCTCCTAACAGGTCTTCGCTCTCAGCTTGCTGGGGTGAAGTTTTTTTCACAAGGCCTTCCAGTTGGGGGTGTATCCCTGGCAGTCCACATGAACCACTTTCCCCTGGGTTCTTTGGAAGAAACTCTTCCCTGGGTGATGTGAGGAAGCTGGGAAGGCCTGTGTAATGAGGCCACCAGGATGCTTCCATTTCTCTGGAGGATTTCCTGCCCCTCCGTCATGCACAGATGGTAGCTGCATTGCTGGGCTTCTGTGCTCAGCTCCAGGTTCCTCTGCATCCCATCCCTCCCGGTCCATATGTGGGGATTTGTTCCAGGAGGGGATCTGATCAGAAAAAAAGACAACAAGAGGCAATAAATTACAACAAACTTTATTGGTGGGCCTTGGACAGGGTTTCAGGATGGGGAAAATCCTTCACAGCTGGGGATCTTCCAGGGGCCACTATCGAGAAAGCTAAAGAGAAAAGGGAACTCACGGGGCAGGGGGACGTGGAGACAGGGCTTATTAGTTTAGGTGATACCAACATCACTCAGCAGTGTGGTGAGGAGTCTCCAGGTCAGAAAGCTCTGAAGGGCCATAGCAGCTTGGAGTCTTAGAGCCACAAGGCTCTATGGTATCCAGGGCAGCCGATGCGAGTAAGGTTTCATGGGGCATGCAAAGCAGGCAGGTTCCAAGTGGCTAAAAAGGCTGCTTGTTTGAGCTACTTTAAGAATAACTGGATGTGTAAAAATTTGAATTTGAGGCCAGTGGGCTTTTGAGCCGATGGTTCCCAGCCTGCTGTGAAGAAATAAACCACCAAGTGGTCAATACCCAGAGGCCATCGTGGGCTCATTTATAGAACTCCTTACCTGGATTCTGGGCAGTTCTTCCAAAGACTGTGACAAGGTCACTCCCTGAATTGAATCACTGTGTTCTTCCCCAAATGGGAAATAAACATATGACGAGGGAGAGCCTGAGCCCCACTGGGAACGTTGTCTCTCCTGTGGAGAACCGCATGACCTCAGACCACATCCACCCAGTTCCTTACTCAGAATCACAGCAACACATTTCTTTGGCATTTCTCTTCAATGTTGGCTTCTACGGATGTTTTCTGTTCCCTCTTCGCTGGCCTGGAGTCCTTAAGCCTCTACCTCCTGCCTTCAAATCTGCCTTTTCATTTCCTGAAGTGACTGTCATCAGCTCGCCTCTATGGTTAGAGACTAGAATCGTGGAGCCCAATGTTTCCAATGGTGAGGTCCGTGGAACCTAAGTCTTGGAGGTAACCTGGGAATAAAAATTCCATGGTCCTATACATTTAGAAAATGCTTTGTAATCGAGTTCCCTCCTAGCGATTCCCAAGACACAGTTGCAGGTTAAATGATCCAAGGTTAGACAGTAGTGAAGCAGGAGAGCATGGGGACTGTCCCCTGGGGAGGATGGGTAGAAACATTTTCCTGGGATGAGGAATTCGAAAATGACCTGGGGTCTCCCAATAATCAAGGAGCTCACAAAATCATAGAATTCAGATAGTCAAGTGATTGTGGTTTCATTATGGTTTCACATTGTGAGGCTGGAACATGAGAGAGAGAGAGGGAAAGGGAAAAAAAAACAGAAGGGGATAGAGAGAGGTAAAGGGAGGAAGGGGTAGGGAAAGCGAGAGGGAGAGGGATTCTGAGAAAGAAGGCAATGCGGTAGGTGATAGACCATTGGCAACCACGAGAGTTTTGTCGCTTGGTCAAATTGACCATAAATGTCAGTGCAGTTTTACTCATCTGAACCACATGTCTGACCATGCTCTTGCTGTGGGTTGGAGGGATTCTCATATTTAAAGTCACATACCTAAACCAACGAACTGTTGGCTCATTCAGGCTCCCTCAAGACAAGAAACTTCAAAAACACTTCTCTTTTTTCCTTTTATTTTTCTTAATCTCCCAATGTATTTAAATAAGTATAAGGTACAATCATTAAACTCATGGTCTATATAAATGTCTACATTTTACCATCAACATTGTAAGATGCACAGCTCATTCCAATACTGCCATAGCACCTCTGTGCTTGGAGTGACTCCACTTGGGATCAGTGCAAAAGACGAAGCAAGACCTGGCTCGTGGCCCTCCCAGTGCCTCCCTGGGGTTGAAGCAGTGTGTGTTTCCTACATTGAAGTTACAGAGTCACAGACTCCTTATGATGGAGGCACGAGGCTGAGATGTGCGATCGCTCATCACAATGAATCCTGTTATGTGTTCAGCTCCATGCGGTTATTTCTCCCATTTAATGTTAGAACTTGGAAACACAGTGTTGAACAAATTCTGTCGTATTGCATTCTTCAGTCTTTGCATTCTTTCAGTTTTACTTTCACTTTTGTCACAGTGGTACTCAAAGACTGTACATTTGGTGGAATTTAGTGGTCAAGAACCTGGGGTCTTGGCTTCAAGTGGTCGAAGTTTATATATTGGCTCCACCATTTTCTCACTGTGTGGGTGTCTTGGAGGTCACGGCAGTTCTCCCCTCATGGGATTGTTGGAGGTATTTAATGAGAGGGTTAGCACAGTGCCTGGCACATAGCCAGTGCTCAACAAATTATAGGTGTGCTATTTTGTATCCATCACGAATGGCTCTTCAT
This sequence comes from Pongo abelii, assembly GCF_028885655.2. Lineage (NCBI taxonomy): Eukaryota > Metazoa > Chordata > Mammalia > Primates > Hominidae > Pongo > Pongo abelii. The sequence continues at coordinate 15,272,827 of NC_072004.2, read as the reverse complement.
TTCATTAAACATTCTTCTTGGACGTTATTTTTAATACTTACATAATATTTCATCTTATGACTGTATCAAAAGTTACTCAATCATTCCTCTAGTCTTTGAGATTTAGGATGTTCACACTTTTCTTTGTTATAAAACATGTCACCTTTATTCGGCTATAAATACCATTATAGCCAAATTTTTGCATATCCATGACTTTCTAAAGATACATTTTTAGAATTTTAATTTCTGGGCCCAAAATTTAAAGTAAAACAATTACATAGGCCCAGGCTTACCACTGAAATCCTGTAGATTAGATATTTCCTAGTCTAACAATGAAGAGTAAACATTCTTGAAGTTTTGCCCGGCTTTCCCTTGAACGTCTCGAAAGGATTTGACCTTTGTCTGTGAACTTCCCTGGCTTAGCTGAGGTTTCACACTTGATAAGTGGTTCAGGAACTTGGAGATGAAGAAAACATCTGGTCTCCAGTTCATTTTAAGTACAACTGGTGCTCCCTAGGCTCAGAAGTGCACACAGAATGATGCATTGTGGGGACTATGATGCGTCGTGGGGCTTGTCCTCCCAGGGTCCCATCCAGGACCGTTCGTGTTCACCTTGTCCTTGCTGGAGATTAATGCCCCATTTCTTGGTGTGGCTTCGACTGCCTGAAGCAGGCATTTCTTTGGGTTACATGGGCCTTCCTGTCCACCTCTCTCAATAAGGACAATCTCTCACATCAAGTCAAGGCTGCATTTCTCGACATTGCTATGCCTGGTCTGCAGTGGCCTAGAAAATCCCTGCATTCCTCCCCATTCCGTGCATTCCCATGTGGCAAGATTGCTCTGCTTCTCCGTTTTATTTGAACCTATGCCCTATTGGAGCAGAAGCATTTTCACTTAGGAGTAAACAGTCTTAGAAAAGTTTTAGAGTTTGCAATCCCAAGTATACATCCATTTCTGACTCTTGCTTAAATTGCTCCCGAATCCTCTAGCTGCTAGCTCATGAGATGTCAGAGAAAAGACTGCTTTCTCCCCTCCACTTGCATCTGTGGAATCTGGCTTTCCTAAGCAACAATGCATTTGTGAACAGAGAATCCTTTGTACTTGGTCTGGTCCCACTGCCACAACATAATAATTCTGCGACTTCTCTCTCCCACAGGTGAAGGAGTTAATATACAACTTACTCCAAGATACCTTTCTGTATTTTAAAGATGTCATTTAGGGAACAGTCCTGTGTCAATGTGAGTTTTTTTGTGTGTCTTTATGTTGCTTTCTGACTGCATCTGTGTTGTTCATAAAGAATATCTTCTAGGGATTAGGACCTGACATAATTTCAAACTTGCATTTGTAGAAGATTCTGTCACAGAAGTCAAACTAGCTCCTTCTGTTCCTTTTATTCTCCCTTCTCCTTCTCTTCCCTCCCCTCTTCCTAGCCATATCTCCCTCCCTCCCTCTCTCCTTCCTTCTTTCCTTCCTTCCTTTCTTCCTCCCTCCCTCCCTTCTTCCCTCCCTCCCTCCCTCCCTCCTTCCTTCCTTCCTTCCTTCCCCTCTGCCTTCTTTCTCTGCCTTGCTTGTTCTTTCAACAAGCTGCTCTCACTCAACATCAAAACAGTCTAGCTGAGTCTAGATGAGGCAGGACTGACTTTTGAGGACCCTTCCAGGCCAGCTGTGTCCAGGGCTGGCCAAGAACTCCCACACAGGCTGCTGGCTATGAGGACACAGGAAAGACTTCATTCTTAGTGTAAACACTTTTCAGATATTGACTGAGCACCTGGTGGGATAGATGCTCCAACAACAACTTCATCACCTGGACAAACACCAAACTCAGACTTGCCTCTGGTTTTCTCTCTGGGGAGCCTGCATAGTGAAAAAATTACAGGTCTGGGAGTCAGAGGAACTGACTTTTTCAAGCCCCAGCCCTGGCATTCACTAGCTAGTCCCTGGAGGAAACACTGTAAATTTTCCAAGCCTCAGTTTCTTCACATAGAAAATGATTATAATGATTCCTCTTAAATAAGATACTGCTATATGTTAACAGCATTTTATTAGCTATAAAGTGCAGAAGGGCTTCCTCCCTCTTCAAGAGTCTGCTGGGATTCCACTGTCATGGACAACATTTCATTCTTATGAAATTAAATTGTCACCTACAGGCAGGATTCTGCCAGTGCTGGTGCTATACAGACATATGGAATGCAAATGTCCCTGGAGGAGCACAAAGCCTTATTGGCAGGATGAGACAGGATTCTTGAAAGCTGTACTAATGTGACTGGTGCTGAAAAAAAAATGGATGTCTTAGGATATGTTCTTGCTTTTTGATGGAAAAAGAAACGTGAATGCATAAATATGTGTAATGTGAGAATATCTTTCATACAAATAGGACATTAAATGATAGTGTTTATGGAAGCATGATGAAAAGATATGCTAGGGACGTGCTGGGTACAATTAGAGGCATGGTAGAACGTCAGATAGCCCAGGCTGTGAGTACAGGATCTGTAGCCAGAATGCCTGGTTAGAATCCAGCCTCTGTCATTTCTTTGCAGTGTGTCTTGAGAAAGTGACTGAACATCTCGCTCTGCCTCAGTTTCTCCCTCTTCTAAAAGAGGATGATGGGGTGCCTATTTCATACAGTTGTGAGGATTAAGTGACTTGACGCATATAAAATGTTCAAGATGGTGCCTGGAATATGCTAAACACGAAGTAAATATAACCTATTGTCATCGTTATCAAGGACTTGTGGGTAATTGATGCTACTGAGCCGATGGAGCGTGGTGTAGCAGAACAGCTCAGGTGCTGGAAATAGCTAGTCTCATTGACTCAACTGTGTTTCCTCAGAGAATCCCGATTCTCATTTTTCCTATCCGTAAATGGAAGGGAGGATAGCAAATAATAATAAATGTTATTTGGTGACTATTCTGTGTGTTTATTTTGCAAGAGGCTCAGTGGGATATCGCCTACAGCTTTGCAGAGACATTGCTCAACACAGATGCATGGGATAGGGGTCCCGTTTGGCTGAGAACAGGGTTATTGGAAATGGGAGACCAGGAAGGAGTTTTCCTCACCTGACTCTGGGAAGGGAAGAGAGTCTGGCCCAGATGGGTAAAGACGAGTGTGTTGGCATCTGGTAGACAGGGCCAGTGGCATACAACAGTGAACAGCTCTAGTGCTGACAGCCAACAGGGACTTCAGTGTTTGGCTGCTGGAGATGGAGGACCCAGGCAAAAGAGACGTGAGGCCAAGAGAGCAGGTCTCAGAATGTGGAGCTCAAGGAAGGAGAGAGGGAGGGCTGATCAGACTGGTCCTATCTGGCCAGAAGCCATGCCTCACATTCACTAAGCCCCACCCCTTTTCCTCTGAATCTTTAGCTCTTAGATCAGAAATAATCTTAGACGTTTTCAGGCTTGATCCTGGCCTGAGGGACAGCAGCCTCTGTCATGTAGCCTTTGGAGCTGATCATGGCAGTACCCAGGAAAAGGCTGTCTGGAGAGGCTGCAAAAACCATGCTCACTGTTCCCAGTCCCTGTACAGACCATGTCAGAGGAGGATGGAGGGAGGCTCCTCTCTCTCTCTCTGTCACACACACACACACACACAGATACACACACACACACACACACCCCATTTTGCCTGGCAGAACAGACCTATAATTTGCATAATACTGCAGCAGCCCACACTGCACCTCATCTCCATTTGGGTTCCACAACAGAAGGGAGCTGGAAGGAAATCAGCGACAATCTAACTCCACATGACAACCTGGCTGGACAACGAAACATCCAGCGGGGAGAGAGACACTGGAAATTACCCATACCTGAGCCCCATCCCAAACCACCTGAGTCAGCTTCTCTGACCATGGCCCAGGCTAGGTCATTCACAAAGCCCTTGAGTGATTCTAAAGAACCACTGCTGTGAAAAATAAAAATGATCTCAGCAAAGAGAGAAAGGTGAAACTGTCTTATTGGCACTGGCTGTGATGCTGGCTCTGAGCAGATGCTGGCTGTGGGCAGAACAGGGGAGACGGCCATTGAGAGGCCCTTGTGACTGGAGAGTCCAACCAAACGTAAAGTGTGTGACAGGGAGGGAGTTCTCCAAACTCTGCAGGTCTCTCTAGACTGGGGATCCCTAACACAAGAGGAAGTCTTATGCCCCAAGTGTCAGAATTCCAGGAAACTCATGCAATGAAACCAGTCCCCTTGTGTCAGAGTTTGCAGCTAGAAGCGGTTCAAGGGATGGAGGACTCTCTGGCAGCTGGAGTGGGTATGCTGCAAAGAACCTAAATATGCCATAACTTCCTTTACTTCCCTCTCCAAGAATTTCCAAGAATTTCCAATTGCTCTTCCAGCCTGTCCTGCCTGACAGGTTAGAAAGTTTTCAATAGTTTTCAACAGAGGTGTGTTTACTTGCATTGAATGATCTCATGAAGGTCAGCTTGATTAGGGCACGTTAAAGACAGAGTCAGAAGAACCCATTTCCCTAAGTTTTATTCTAATGTACAACACATGTGATCATTTGCGATGGGGTCTAGGCAGACAGGGCAGGTAACAGGGAATCTTTCCAAACAGGGGTTGGAACAAAGCAGGCTTGATTTGGTGACTCTTGAGACATTTGGCTCACTGCTGTGATGCTGTGAGAGATTAGCTGTGCAATGTTTGGGCTCCTTAAAATGAAGTTCATTTAAAATAAAACTTACCTGCACATATGTAACACTGTAGACACAGATCCTTCACACAGTATATTTAATCTCTGCAGAATTCACTGGGAGGGGAGGGGAGCCAGTGGGACCTCTTTGCTATTACACAGGTTGGCACTTCCAGTGAGAACAGTCTTGGCATCACAGGCTTCAGGCATACTCAAAGCTCTTCTCCCTTCTGATTCCAGTTTCTCCATGCCCTGCACGGCCTCTTGGGATTATTGTATTCTGGAAAGCACACAAAGTTGGACACTGTCTCTTTAAATAATAGAGGCTGAGAACCTCTCAGGCCACCATGACATATCCCAGCATTGGATCAGCCCCTGAATAAACTGGAAAGACGCCTGGTCTGGCTTCAGTTACAGGGAGCACCACCAGGGAACATCTCGGGGAGCCTGGTTGGAAGCTGCAGGCTTAGTCTGTCGGCTGCGGGTCTCTGGCTGCCCTGTGGGGAGGGTCTTGCCTTAGCATCCCTTGCATTTGACTGCAAAGAAATCTGCTTGGAAGAAGGGGTCACGCTGTTTGGCCGGGTGAGTTTTATTGGCAAACTGTGCCTCTGGGTGATGTGTGCCTACGCTTTACAAGAATTGCCTAATTCCCCACCCCCTGCAAGCTGTAAATGAAAAGGATTGCAGGAGAGATGGTGCATTTGCATTGGAATTGACTGGAGATTCAGAGAGCTTTTTATATCCTTGGTTAAGAGGTGGATATACACTCTGGCTGGGGAGGTGGGGGCCATCTGAGAGCATCTAGAAACCCTAATGCATCCAGATTGAAAGGAAGAAAGGAATCTAGATGCTTTTTCCCCCATGGAAAATAGCTGTGCACATACAGCTGGCAGGTGGCCTTGGTAAGCAGGTCAGGGAGAAGCTGCCACCTGTAGCAGAGCCTTGGCCAGCCGGGCTCTGGGTGTGGCAAGCCTGGTCAGCAGGCACTGAGTAGCATTTCCTCTCCCACCACTGAGAACCAGGCAGGAGGCCAGAGGCAGTGAGGGACAGATGGGTTGGGTTTACCTGTCTGGCAGCGTATGGTATGGCTGTGACCTGGGTGGTTATTGATTAAACTATTGGGTTCAAAAGAAAGGAAGAAGCGAGCTGTAGCACCCAATATATGCACTTTTCTGTATGTGTATTAGACTTTATTAAAAAATTTACTTGAAAATCACAAAGGAAGGGAAAGAAAACCCTGAGTTAGATATGCTCATATTTGTAAAGTGCTTACTTAGAACAGTCCTGAGTATGTTGTGATCACGTAAGTGTTGGTTAAATAAATAAATGTCCAAATGGCATAAAACAAAGTAATAATTTCTAGAGCAAATCTAACCTATAAAATGACCTATGGAGGAAAGAAAACATTTCCGTGTCTTTAGACTTTTTTTCTACTTGCATATGCACTTTCTTTTATAAATCTTTATCTATCTATCTATCTATCTATCTATCTATCTATCTATCTACCTACCTATCTATCTATCTACCTACCTACCTACCTACCTACCTATCAGAGTCACAAGCTACTTTAGTGCAGAGGTGGTCAGGTCTTCCCTGAAGGGTTGATGTGAGAGTTAAATGTGATATAATAATAGTGGTGGCAATTTGGGCACTGGGCCCTTATTATGTTGCAGACACGATGTTAACTGCTTTGTACATATTGTCTCCTTCAATCACCACCATAAACCTTTAAAGCAGGCATTACTAGTTCCTTTTGCACCTGAGAAAACTGAAGCTCAGTGAACTTGAGAAATTGCCCAAATTCACAACAAAAGTAAGCAGGGTGATTAGGTTTGTTGGAGCCTAGAGCCAGAGTGCCTAACCACTGCACCATACTGCCTCTCACAGACCAGGCATACAAAGTCCAGGCAAAGTGCCTGGCATATAACGCGCACGGTAAATGCAATGTTTACAAGTATGCTTCATTTTAATCTGATAACACGATAGTTTTAAAAAGATCATTGTTTGAAGATTTTTTCAAATTTATTTTTACTTACACTAAGAATACACAATTAGCTAAAATAGCAGGTCCTTTCAAATCGTAAAATAATATAGAATTATTTGAATCATTGAGAGTGATGAGCTTCTATGACACAGTACACCAGAGGTAGGGAAGTGTGTGTGTGTGTGTGTGTGTGTGTGTGTGTGTGCGCGCGCGCGCGCGCGCGCGTGCGCGCGTGCGTGAACTGCTGCATTTTCAGGCAAAAACCTTTAACATCCACATTCCTGCTCCCTGTCCCGTGCCTCAAGGCTGGCCTGCGCACGGGAGTCTCAGTTGGGCGCGCCTCTGCCAAGCCGAGACTGAAGGGCTAGCCTCTCTCCCTGTAACGCTGGGCGGGCCACGTTAGGAGGCTATGAATCAGCTGATTTCCTTGGCTGCTCCAACCCCACCTCAATGGCCACCTCGCACCCGCCCCCCAAACCCCATAGCCAGGACTCCAGCCAAGGCTGACAGCCAAGCTCGACGGCTGCAGGAACACTGCCTGGAGCTTATTCGGTGGTAGTCTGGTTTTGCCCAGGCTAGGAGGAGCCCAATCCCAGACTATGCTATCCAGTAGTCGGCCGGACTTTTCTTCCCCTAATTCGCACCCAAGCGGAGCCCGCTAGATCAATCCCCGCCAATCCTAGGAAGCTGGCATGCTTCATAGGTGCAGACAGTAATAGCGGGGACCGGAGCGGGGAAGGTGTGCCCGGCTAAGACGCCAGGACAAGGCAGGGGCTCCAGGACCCGAGAGGAGAGGGACTTCTTCCAGCGCTCAAGCGCCCGCTGCCCTCTATTAGTGGGAGAGGAATCCAGCCTCAGCCCCGCACCGGCGCGGTTGGCGTCGGCGCGCCCCGAAGCCCAGCCCTGGGCATCCGCTGAGCTACATTTGGCTGGGTCTTCCCAGAGTGGGCTGAGGAGCCAGTTTCTCGGTCAACACTAGGTTTCCATGATCTCCACGGGGCCAGGGGAGGAGGGAGGTGGGAGGTGAGAAAGCTCAGCCGCCTCTGGTTTCGAGTAAAACTCGCCGCGGTTTTGCAGAGACCGACTTTTTCCTGAGGCGCATTTAAGGCCAAGTAACTGTCTCCTGCCCTCCCTCTCTCCTGCCCCCTCTCCTCCCTGAGTCCCGCCCTCCCGCACACGCTGACCCAGGGACACACCCTACTGCAGCGACGCAAACAGGGCGTTGTTCCCGTTAAAGGGGAACGCCAGGAGCCTCCCACTGCCCCCTTGCTTCGCGCGCGCGCAGCCCCGCAGCGCAGCTTTGGCGGCGCCAGCAGCGGAGCCAACGCACCCGAGTTTGTGCTTGAGGCCACCTTGAGGATCGGGACAGCTGTTCCTTTGGGCTGTAAGTGATTTGGTGGGGAGAGTGAAGGAGATGGAGGAGAAATGTGGGCATCTTCCAGTGAGGGTGCCAGAAAGCGCAGAGCAGGCGCGGGGCTTTGGCCAGCTCCCTGGGGCTTCTGTTTAGGGGCACAGGGTCCCCTGTGTGTCCTGTTTCCCTCCAATGGGGCTTGGAGTAATACAAGGAGGAGAGCCTTTATGGTCTGTAGGACCTTACAGGGCAAGGGTGATGGTACTGGTGTCTGGATGGAGGATAAGGGCGGCCCAGTTCTCGCCTTGCTGAAGAGGCGTTGACTCTGGGACACACTGGCAAAACAGTCCCTGTGGCGGACATCCCGAGAGTGCTGGACTCCTGTGGTTCCCCAGTTCCCAGCCTCCTGCCATCGGTTTAATTCAAACCCTCTGGGAGTCATCAGAAATCCTTGTTTATTTCTTCCAGTGCATTCCAGAGTTTCTTTGAATGTGATGCTCGTGGAGAGGAACGGAGGGGCCTGGGATTGGGTACTTTCCAAACTGGGTTATTGAAACGTTGTCTCCCTGGCCCAAGACTCTGCCTAAAGTGGTCCCCAGAGTCTCAGCCAGATCTTTCACAGCCATGCATGTCCTCTAATAGGTCATCCCAGACTTCAGTTCCCCCAAAGTTTAAAATGAGGGGCGAGGACCGCATTACTTGGGAGAAATGTCCTACCGGCTCTGACCGGCTGAAATTCTCAGACTCAGCCTTTTACCCTCTGTCTCTCTCTCCCGTCCGCTGGACATCTACTCCCTTCGGTCCAGGCTCCTGGGCTCCTGTCCCACCGCACCCAGACCGGAGCTGAGGCTTGATGGGATCCGCGTCCTGGCTTTGAGTGCCTGGGGTGCAGACTGGACCCCTAGGCGAGCACGTGGGTCTAGCGCAAGAGCGGAATGCCCCCTGCCCCCAGGGGCTGCCTGGGGAAGCGCGCGGTGGACGGGAAGCGCAGGGTCCGGGCAAGCATCCCGAGCCATTCTTTCCTTTCCACACTACTCTGGCTCTGCACCGCCTTTCCGGAGCCGCCAGAGTCTGCGCGAGGCCAGGACCGTTCCTCTACGCTGGCAGAGTTGGGTGGAAACTTGGAGACCAACGGAATGCGGACAGCACTGGGGTCTGGGAAACCAGCCTCCTCGCCGCTGTCTCCCCCACCGCATGCCACGGCAGTCTCCAGGTCTCAGACGGAAATCTGGGCGCCTACTCCCCTCACCCCTACCTCCACCCCATAGGGGAATTCACCATCTGAACCGGGGTCTCGGAGAACGTGACCTCTCACCTTCCAGGGAGGTCGCCGGGAGGCGCTTGGGGTAGGTGGAAGCGTGCAGTGGCCTCTGCTCATATTTTCTGGAAACCCTTCTGTTCCCTGGGTGGTTTTAGAAGTGCGAACCGCTTGTTTTGTTTCCAAAAGCAAAAGATGTTCTGTTGCAGGCGGGCCCGGCTGGGCGCTGGGCACTGGGCGCTGGTCCTGCAGGCGGCTGCTGCCCCCTCTCGGCGGCAGGCGGCGCGAAGGCTCCTGACCCGCGCGGGCGGTCGGGCTGCGGGCGCTGGGCCAGGCCGGGCCTTCCGCTAGTGCGCGGGACCCTCCCTCTGCGCGCGCCTCCCTCGCTCGGCCCAGTGCTTTCGGCCTCACGCCCAGCGCTCTCCCCGCAGGCAGAAACTCCGCTGAGCAGAACTTGCCGCCAGAATGCTCCTCCTGTTGCTGAGTATCATCGTCCTCCACGTCGCGGTGCTGGTGCTGCTGTTCGTCTCCACGATCGTCAGCGTGAGTGCCTGGCGGGGAGGCTTCCTGCGTGGCCCGCCCTTCCCCATCTGGGTTCCCAGCCCGTGCTCCTTCTGGTTCAGGACTGTGTTATTTGCAGACAGTTGGAAGTCTCAGACGTCCCAGGGAAGTTTCTGGCAATCTGCCCCCTTCCAGTTGCTTTGAGAAAACGCGAGCAGATTCAGTGATAGGAACCAAGTGAGCGTCGGGCTAGGTTAGCTGCGCAGGTCTCTATTTAAGCCAAATAACTTCAGAGCCGATCTAGGGTCCCCGACTTTCATTTGATAAGATTGTTTAACTTTTTTTTTCTTGATGCAGCCTCGTTGAAGAAGAGGAGTATTTATGATTTTTTTTTTTCTCCAAACCATAGTCAGATGGGTGAATTAATTTATAAAACACCCTTTTAGGACTTGAAATTGGAAAGTTAAAATGGGCTTTTCTGGAAAAGAGTTCACAGGTCCCATGTCGGCTTTATGGCATGAACACAACACCTTGTTAGTAAAGCTTCCACTGGTAGGAACAGGCCATCAGAGTAACTTCTGTTACAAAACTGTCCAGCCCATTAGATCTTAAAGTTATTTTCTTGGCGATGAAGATGAGCAGACATTCAGGCAGTTTTCCAATGGTGGCTTTCACTTCTTAATTTAAGGCACATTGTAAGCGTGATTTTCTTTTTAGTTTTCTTTCTTTTTTTTTTTTTTTTGAGACGGAGTCTCCAGCCTGTCACCCAGGCTGGAGTGCAGTGGCATGATCTTGGCTTACTGCAACCTCTGCCTTCTGGGTTCAAGCCATTCTCCTGCCTCAGCCTGGGATTACAGGTGCCCGCCACCACGCCCGGCTAATTTTTTTTTTTTTTTTTTTTTTGTATTTTTAGTAAAGACGGGGTTTCACAATGTTGGCCAGGCTGGTCTCGAACTCCTGACCTCATGATCCGCCCACCTCCGCCTCCCAAAGTGCTGGAATTACAGGCGTGAGCCACCGTGCCCGGCCTGTAAGCATGATTTTCTAGTCTCTGTGAGGAATAATTATGTTGGGGATTTGTGACTTAGTTTAACATTTACAAGCATCTTCACAGTATCTCCATTGTGCCTGGTGATGATAGTATCAGACTGATAGGAGCTATAAACAAGGAAATAGACTCAGAGAGGCGGGCTTGGGGAATGATCTCGAGATGCCGGGAGGAGAGAAGGCTTGAAAGCAGGTGTCTCAGGTTGAGTTCATGGCTCCTTCTACTATAGTAAACATCTCTGCACATAATCGTTTCTGTGTGCATGTGGAACTTCTCCATTTACAAGGTGCTTTTAAGTCATAAAACATTGGCTCTTACTATGCAGGGGTGGGCGGGGTGGCTAGGTGGATGAGGGTGCTTTTCGCCATCCCTGGGCCTTTCTCCTTCCCCTTTTCCTTCACTCCTCACTCCCTCCCTGACTCAGGATATCTATCTGATTCTCTCTAGCAATGGATCGTGGGCAATGGACACGCAACTGATCTCTGGCAGAACTGTAGCACTTCTTCCTCAGGAAATGTCCACCACTGTTTCTCATCATCACCAAACGGTGAGGCTGGTTTTGTGCTCCGTGAGCTTGTCCTCAGATGCCTGTAACACGTTTCTCAGTCCAGAGCTGGAAACGCTTATTGGAAGACACAAGGCAGAATGTTGTTGCTGGGGTGGGGTGTGATGTGACAGGGAGCCATCAGCCCAGGGAAAATGGGAGGGGTGGTGATCTCGCTGGGGAAGCTGAGATCCTAGGCATCATTGTGATTCACTCTACCTAGAGACATGCCCTTAGCGCCCTCCTGATCACTTAGGATAATGCTTTTTGTGATTTGAAAAAATGTCGACATGGGAGCTGTGAAGGTGGTATGATAGCTAAGCCTTAGGCAGACCCCCTTGGGACATTGGATCAAACGTGTATCTTTGGTTTGGTGGCTGTCTCTATTCAGAAATGTTCTGCCCCTTTCTGCTGCAGTGACAGTGGGGCTAGCTCACTGCACCATCAGTTACAGGGACACAAGACTGGCTGCCTTTCCAGGTCTTGGGCCTCAGTGATGCCACCTAGCATCAAAACCTTTGAATGTTTCCCTGTTGCAAGATGGGGACTTGAAGCTATTTGCAAAACCCTAAGCTAAGCCTTGGGGTCCTTAATCCAGAAGATTGTATTTCTACTCTGTCCTTAGCATCTTTGCTTGTAAGATGTGGAAGCCAGGCTTCAGGAGGGTCAAATTAAGGGATAGTTGGCAGCAGAAGCACCAACTAGATACCCCAAGCACCCAGAGGGAAAGGAACAGCCAGCCAGGAGCTCTGTGTGTTTGGGTGCAGACAGGTGGAGGTAAACAGGATGAGCTGTTTTGGTGGCTGGGTAGGCCATAGCGATTGATGTTAAGAGCCCGTGGACCTGGATCCACATGATCTTTTGTTCCAAAAGATGTGTCCTCAGGCTGGAAGGACCTAGAGATACAGCAGAGCTTTCCTAACATCCTGGGTTTAAAAGGCCACGGAAATACAGCTTTAAATGTTGCTGCAGCTACTCGTAGATCCAGTATATATATTCAAGATGCTACACCAGATGAGAAACGAATTTAGATCCAGTTCAATAAAACAGGCAGTGAAGTGGCCTTTGGTCCTGGCTTTGCATAATCTAATTTCTTTGCTGGACTTTCCCTCTTACGGCTTTGTACCCAGTAATACCCAAGCATGTCCCAAGGTGAAGCATTATAAATTAAATTCCTTGAACCACAGTACAAATAGAAACTGCTAACATACTCATTTGGTAATTTATATGGAGAAGATAAGCAAGGAATAGAAAACCCTGCTTTATGTTTTTACCTTCTGGGTTGTGGAAGGAGCAGAGAAAAGATCCCAGTCCTACTGGAGTGAGAACAGTGCTTAATCTTGTCACTGAGTGTGTGAAAGGCATTGAATTAAAGCCATCCCAAAAATTACGTGGTGGGTTTGCATGGTGAGTTGGCAACTGAGTAAATGAAATACCCATGAGTGCCTGAGAATGTGACCGTAGCACTGCTTGTCCCCAAAGCCACAGCATCCGGTTTCTCCCCCTTTAGGGTCTGGCTGAAGTTCCCAAAGCACTCCGGATGGGAGTCTCCGTACTCGCTACTGACACCTGGTGGTTACAAGTAGTGACTCAGCCCGAAAAGGGCAGGCTTTGGTGCTCACAGGCGCCATCCCCAAGTGGCATCTGGCCACGCGGCTTGGCACGGAATCCTGGACTCTTGGGCCCGGAAGGGGGCAGTTTTGGCAGGCGTGTTAAAACCCGGCTAAGTTTCAGCAGAAGCGAGGCGGCAGAGGAGTTGCTAAGTTGTGCTTAAACCATCTGCAGGAAAGAAAGCAATATTGACCTGTAGCATGTTACAGATTTGCATTTGGTGTCTTCTGCCGTTGGAAATAGCTGTCAGTTGGTGCTAGAGGCAGATCTCAAAGAGGCACTAGGGTTATTTTAATCAGGAAACTTCTTGTCTCTCAACTTGTTCCTGCTGTGCCAAGCTCATGTTCTTGGGTTCATTTACAATGCCTCCTTAGTGTGGGTTTCAAATCTGCCTCGTTGCTTTCTGTGAGGACCCCAGAGTGTCTGTTTTCCACATCTCCCTTCTCAGCTCTCACAATCAGGGCATTTTGAAAACATCTGGACACTGCACCTAAACATGCTGGGTTTGTTTTCACGCCACTCAGGCTTAATCTAAATTTGAAATTTCCGTTTACACTTCCCCAGTGGTGGTTATCTCTGCTGCTATCTTCCCCAACATGGCAGCACTTGCTAGGAGTTCAGCCTTAAGTGGCGAATCCTCCGGGGCCTCTTTGATTGAGTTTAACAATTGTGGCAGCAAACAATAAGCTGAAAAAAATGTGTAATTTTTAAAACATTACACTGCCTTTACAAATGAATTATGCTCATTGCCAACCATTTACCTTCTCTGTATTTGCTCTTAGAAAGTATATTTGAAAAAAAAAAAACTTGTTAAGTAATCAAAAGTAATTCATTACTGACATCGATTTGTGAAGAATATGTTGCAAGTGTGAAAAAATAAACAGTGGCGCGATCTCGGCTCACCGCAACCTCTGCCTCCTGGGTTCAAGCGATTTTCCTGCCTCAGCCTCCTGAGTAGCTGGGATTATAGGCGCCCAACACCACGCCTGGCTAATTTTTGTATTTTTAGTAGAGAGGGGTTTCACCATGTTGGGCAGGCTGGTCTCGAACTTCTGAACTCAGGTTATCCACCCACCTCGCTCCCAAAGTGCTGGGATTACAGGTGTGAGCCACTGCGCCACGTGACTCGGTATTTTTTTCTGAAAGGACTCATTTTTCTGGTGCATGACCATGACACTTCAGCTCTCTCTGGGGGTTGCCACTCATGTTGTTTTCTACATGAATGGGGCCTCCTGGCATCGCGCCATGAGGCAGTCTAACATCTAGGTTGTGTAGTTTGAAAGAGACATACCAGATCTTGCCCCCAGGCTACATCTTAATATTAGAAATCGTTTTAGATTTTTAACTAACTGACTTTGACTCCGCCTGCCTTCTCGTTTTTCTAAATGTGTTTGTATACTTTCTGGCACCCCCTCCTTATCTGCCTCGTGTGGGCAGAGGTAAGAGAGGCTTAGTGTGGGGATATTCATTATGATATTGTATACAGTGCCTCTCCGGCCCAGGGAATACGAGGATCTGGAATGCATAGGCCTTGCCTGGATGGTCCCGAGCCTGGTCGAAGAGTCAGGAGATAAGTATGGAAGGGTGAATCACTCCCTTGGAAGGCAGAGCAGGCCAGGTGCCCAAAGGGAGGCAGGCAGACAGCGCCTGAGTTCAGGGAGGAAGCGGAAGGGAAATCTCTGGTGGGAGGTAGAATCTGATCCATCCTCCAAAGGATGGGCAGGATTTAAGTCAATACAGGCAACGGGAAGGAGAATATTCCCTGTTAGGGCAATGATGTAACCTAAGGTAAGGGTAGAACAAGGCAGGGGATGGGGTAGACCGGTTGGCTAGTGTTCTGGTTAGGATTAGGGTTGATTGTGTATAAGAGAACATCTTCAAATGATAGGGGCTTAAATAAGATCATTTATTTTTCTCTCTTTTCAAAGAAGTCTGGAAGTAGGTAGCTTGAGAGAGGTATGGAGTTTCCACGAAATTGTCAGAGATGCAGACACTTTCTAGCTCATTTCTTTGCCATCTCTTGGGTTTGGCTGTCATCTTCAGTAAACAAAAGGCTGCTAGAGCTCCAGCCATCTCATCCATGATTCAAGCAGCAGGGTGGAGAAAGGAGGTGGGGAAGAATGAATCCCCTTTTCTTTTAATGAAATGTGACATGGTCACACCTACACCTATTTACAAGAGAGGCTGAGAAATATAGTCATTCGGCCTTGGGGGAAGCATGGCTTTTCAAATCATAGAAACTTGGCAGCCAATACCTCTCTGTAAGCCTGGTATGGAATACTTCCCTTGAGGGTTTGACCATCCCCTCCCATACCCAGTCATACTCTTTTGCAATAGCTCAGTTGGGCCCTATGCAGTTCCATAAGTCCCAGTTATTTCAGCATTCTTCAAAGAGTCCATCTCTGCTGCATCCTGGGCTCTGTCAGCCACCCCACCATTCTCACATGGACGCTTCTCAGAAACTTTAGGATCTGTTGAGGCTTCTCTCTCTCTATTTCTACCACCTCTCCAGGTATAAGCGAAGTCTTATTATTATTATTGAGACAGAGTTTCACTCTTGTTGCCCAGGCTGGAGTTCAGTGGCATGATCTTGGCTCACTGCAACCTCTGCCTCCCGGGTTCAAGCAGTTCTCCTGCCTTAGCCTCCCGAGTAGCTGGGATTACAGGCGTGCACCACCATGCTTGGCTAATTTTTTGTATTTTTAGTAGAGACAGGCTTTCTCCATGTTGGTCAGGCTGCTCTCAAACTCCCGACCTCAGGTGATCCACCTGCCTCAGCCTCCCAAAGTGCTGGGATTACAGGTGTGAGCCACTGCACCCGGCCGTCTTATTATTATTTAATGATGTCTCTTGAATCTCTGTTTTCTTCCAGTCCAGACCTCTCTTCTGAATCCCAGACCTGTTTGTCCAGCTATCTCCTGGCCACTTCCCTTGGGATATCTAAGAGAGGCCCCCAAGTCACTAGGCCAGAGACAGTCCTAATCTACCCCTTTGTCACTTTCTAGTATTTTAGCGAATGCTGCTTCACCAGCTGGCAAGCCAAACATCTAGAGTCTGCCTTGACGTGTTCGTTCTTTCTCTTCTCAGTATTGTCATGGGTCCCTCAGGCCACCCCATTGTTCCAATGCCTGTTGCCCACCTGTGGTCATGCTGCTTCCTCATTTGTCAGAGGCGCCAGGGCAGCCTCCTAACTAGTTTGCCTGCACCCTTTCTTGCTCCTCTGTGATTCATTTCTCATATAGAATCCAGGCTGACATTTAAAAAACACAAACCTAATTATATCACTCCTCATTTTGAAACCTTTCAGAGGCCCTTCATTGGTCTTAATCTTCAGATGAAAATCTTTAACAAGGTCCATCGGAATCTACCTGAATGATCCACTCCTGCTTCTGTTAAGTCTCACCTCCCATCTCTCTTCCCCTCATCTTGGAATTTCAGCATTTTCTCACTTCCTGAAATGTGAACTTCCCATTTTGGGAGTCTCTCCATTTCTCTTCTGATCTTTCATGCAGGACTATTTCTTGAACAACTGTCATGGACCAGAGACTGTTGCAGGTGCTAAGGTTACAAGAGTGAACAAGAGCTTATGTTTTCCTGGACAAACCAGTCAGTAAACATGGAGAATTTGGGGGCAATGGTAAGAACTATATAAGACAGGGTAATGGGATAAAGAGGGATTGCAGTGGTGAAGGAAGGTCTCCTTGAGGAGTGGCCAGGAACCAGCCATATGAACATCTAGGGGAGGTTCCGTACAGAAGGACCGTCAAGTGCAAGATCGCTGGGGAGGGAAGGAGCTTGGCGTAGTTGAGGGACAGAGGGCAGGGAAGACTGGTGGGAACAGAGAGTGAGGGGTAAGTAGAATCACAGACCATCTCAAAGGTCCCCCCCACCCACACTAGGAAGGAGTTGGGTGCACATTCATGCATTTCTAATCTTTGTGATTTCCTTAGACCTGCTGTCTTCCACGGGTTTCTCAGTGGTCTGTTTGATTCCAAGTTGGAGTGACAGTCCAGAAGCCTCTATAAGGCAGAATATATCAGAAATTGTACAAGGTAGAAATGCATCAGTATATTTTCAGTGATTATTTTGGGTGATGGGATTCTTATCACTTTGGCTGTTTTCTTTCTTTTGCTGCCTTACCTGTTTTCCTCATTGAGATCTTTTATTTTCACAATCAGAAAATAACTATGAACATTTTATGTTAGAAAATTGGTTTTGAGTAACAAGTAGGTTCGCTCTGCCTTGATTAAGAGAGTGGAGCCCTGGAGCGTGGCAGGCAGGGTTCATGGGGTAGCTTTGAATGAGGCCAGTTCCTGGAGCTTTAGTTTGCAAACTCATACAATCTGGAAGGCTCTGGTGAGGGGGAAGGGTGTGTCAAGCCTTCTCCCCAAGACCCTATGGGCGAGTTTAAAATCTACTGACCCAGAGGATTCAGGCAAAACATTTGCCCTGCTATTGAATGAACACTTTTTGTTTTGAAGTCTCCAAGATCCAAATATCAAGTCCAAGTTCTCACAAGCGTTCCTCTGCTCTTTGTTTAATTTGTGTGGACCTGATGTGTAGCAGAATGGGTCAGAATACTGGAATTATGCCACAGGCGACTTGGGAGCCCAAGAGCTGGAAGGGCACAGTCCTGGCTTGCCCTGGCCCCTGGCTGGTCTTCCATCAACTTCAGTGATGAGGCGGGACCCAGGCAGAGTTTGTCTTCAGTAAAATCTGTCTCTGAGGGCCTGTCCCTGCTCACAAAGTCCTCTCTTGTCTCAGAAGAAAAGGTAGCTGATAAACTTTTTCATGCTGAGGTGTTAGGCACAAAAAATGTGTCCCTTTTTGAATCACTTTTGTTTTTAAAGAGGAGGCCAGTGCTCAACACCAAAGCATGAAGGGAACTGTTGAACTTTCCTCTAATCTGTCCCCAAACATCCTTGGCCACCTCCATTGTCTAAGGGCAGTACCTGCAGCCCCTCATTTCCCAGTGACAACAGATGAGTCTGCTCTGCCACAGTGTGTGGGCTGGACAAGCACCAGACACTGAGAAGATGACCACTTACTACTCTTCCTTTCTGTTTAAACAGCAGCAGCAGCAGCAACAGCAAACTCATGACTATCAACAGGTTGTGTGTGGCACTAGGTCAATGCTTTGGGTTGAAAATTAGAGAAACTAAATCTTGCCAGTCTCAGCAGCCCCCAACCTGAGCCCTTGGTGGTCTCCTATCATCGCTGTCTTCAAAATGATCCCAGACTTGTTTATCAATTTGGTGACACTGTCATTTTGGCAAGGACACCGGACAATTTCCTTGTCTATGACTCCGCTTTTGGCCAGATTTTAGAAAACACGGGAGACCTTCTGCATTTATGGGTTCATGTTTGACATTTTAAAATTTTTGTGGCTCCCTGAGCCAACCCGTAATCTCTACCCAAGTAATGGCTCTGGATTTTACAGGCTCTTATGAGATGCTGAGACCCTGGTGGTGCAAGGGAGGTACAGGGGATGGAATGTGTTGTCAGCATGCCAGGATTTCAACCCTTAGAGTTTCTCTGATGCCAATACCCAGGAATTAGTACGAAATGTTTGAACCTGTGTCTGAACCGTATGACCTGGTATCTATAGTCTTTGCTTTAATAAAACTTCAATTGTATCCCCAAGATTTCACCAGAACCCAGAAAACATCCCTTGCATTTCAGGAGCAGGATTGGCCATGGTGCAGCCTGAGGTTGTGGATGTTGATCTTTGGTGCCCGAAAGAAGGCTGTCTGGGATGAAGCCTTCTGACTGTGGTCAGGTCCCTGCCAGTGTTGGGGACCACATGTGTGTGCAGTCATCCACACACATGTGGCCCCCAACACTGGCAGGGACCCGGAGTCATCTGGACCATCCCTCCTCCCTATCCCATCGAGCTGCAGACCCCTCTGCAATATGCCTACCACATGTTCATCCTACTACTGTTGGGGAACTCATCACCTTCAAGACAGCCTCTTTTAGTTTTGAAGAGCTAATAGTGAGATCCATTCATGTGTTCTTCAACTCTATTGAGCCTGTCCTATGTACTGGGCACTGTTCTAGAAACGGGGTGCACAGAGATGAACAAGAAAGAGCAGGTCCCTGCCATTGTGCAGCTTACAAGGAGTTGGAGGAAACAGGCAATACACAATAAATGCATCACTATGGGTAGTGGAGCATGCTCTGTAGGAAACAAATAGGGTGATCCAATGGAAAGTCATCAATGGAGGAATGAGCTGCTCAGGGAAGGCCTCTTCCTTCCATAGTGGTGTGGTCTGAGATTTAAAAGACAGGGAAGGACCAGTTATAGGAAGAACCACGGGAAGAAAATTCCAGGAGGTAAAGGGAAGAACCAAGGCCCTGAGTTAGCTGAAGAAAGGAGGGTGGGGAATGCGGGAGAGAGGGATGGGAGCAGGATCGCTGGTGCCTCACAGGCTGTGGTACTGAGAAGGACAGTTGGGACATCATTGAAGGGTTTTAAGCACAAGAGTGTCATGATTTGATTTGTGTTTTGTAAGCTCATTCTGGCTGTTGAGAATGAATTCTGGGGAGAGGCAAGAGTGGAAACTGGGGACCACTGAGGAGTTTGTGGTCATAGTCCAGACTGGACATGATGATGACACTGAGATGACAATGATGACAATGACAATGATGTTAAGAATACAAACACCTCACGTAAGTGCCAGGCATTCTGTGAAAAGCAATGCATTAATCCTCACAAGAACTCTAGGAGGTAGCTGGTGGCTTAGCTAGGCAGGGGAAGTAGAGAAGAAAACAGGTCTCATGACAGGGTTTGCTGATGGGTTAGATGTAGGGAGTTAGGGAAGAATGATTCTAGATGACTCTAGGTTTTGGGCTTGAGCAACTGGGGTGTAACTGGATCTTGGACTGAGATGGGGAGACTGGAGGAGGAACAGAAGATTTAGAGGAAGGTGTAGAAATCAGGATTTATATTTTGACCATCAGAGAGGTCAGCAAATCACTTCAATTTAGAAGTCTTTAGCTTAGGGGAGAGGTCTGGGCTGGAAATTCAAAGTCAAGAGTCACTCTTCTATACCGAAGGGTATTCAATGTTGTGGGGCTGAATACAGTTACTTGGGGAGGAGTTGAGAGCAGAAGGCAGAAAAGGGGAGCAGGGTTCAGAGCTAAGTCTTGGGCATGCCAGGGGTTAACGAGGGTACAGGAAGGAGAGGAGACTGGGGATGAGCAGCCAGTGATGAGGGAGGAATGCCAGGAGATATTGTCACTTAAGAAATTACCTTGGCCGGGCGCGGTGGCTCACGCCTATAATCCCAGCACTTTGGGAGGCTGAGGCTGGCGGATTACAAGGTCAGGAGATCGAGACCATCCTGGCTAACACGGTGAAACCCCGTCTCTACTAAAAATACAAAAAAAAATTAGCCAGGCGTGGTGGCCGGTGCCTGTAGTCCCAGCTACTCGGGAGGCTGAGGCAGGAGAATGGTGTGAACCCAGGAGGCGGAGCTTGCAGTGAGCCGAGATCGCACCACTGCACTCTAGCCTGGGCGACAGAGCTAGACTCCGTCTCAAAAAAAAAAAAAAAAAAAAGAGAAATTACCTTGTTAAACCCAACACTGCCCCTCTTTTGTCCAGTCTCTTCTAGTTGCCTTCATTCATGCCTGATGTGCTGGACTTGGGTTTTATCAAGTTGCTTGGCTCGTCCTTAAAGAGTTTAAATCTCCATAGTGCCTCCTGGACAATGACCACAGGGTGACCCCAGTCTCTCCTCTACATGATGACTCTTCAAACAGTTGACGATTGCAGTTTTTCTTTCCTTCCTTCTTTCAGTGGCTTCTCTGGTGCTGGGGATTCCACTGGAATCCCAGCTGCATAAGCAGGGCCTCTTCTTGCCCTTCTGAAGTTTGGTCAGTGGTTTGGCTTGGCAGGCTGATGAGCAGAGAATGAGGGGAGCCTCTCTCTCTTTGCCACACCATTCTCCTTCCACCCTCTCTAGTGTTTGTGGATTCTAAGTCTGAAGAATGGTGGTAGAATAATTTAATTCATTAGATTTCAAGCATATCATTGACTTCTCTGCACCCCCAGTGTGTTGTAGTGGAAAAACTAGTAGTCTGGGCATCCGGGAATCCTTGTTTTTCTGCACCGGGTCTGCCTCTAACAAATTAGGTAACCTGGGGCAGGTACCCTGGTTTCCTAAAAGCAGAGTGGGCATTGAGGTAGGACCTGGAGTTGAGGTAGGACCTGCACATTGCATGGGTCCCGGAGCCTCTGTTCATGTTCAGGATGTAATTGTGGCATCGAGGGATCCTAAAAGGAGGTGGCCTCTGCGCTGGGCCTTGGCAATGGGGTAGAACTGCAGTAGGCAGAGGGAGCAGAGATGGGTTTTGTGCTTGCAGATGGGCATTGGTTTACTGTCACTGGTGGAGGTAGCAGCTCTGTTGTTCTAGCTCTTCATTTCCATAATGTGTGGTCTTTTTTCATACTTTGGAGGAAAGAAGGAG
This sequence comes from Pongo abelii, assembly GCF_028885655.2. Classification (NCBI taxonomy): domain Eukaryota; kingdom Metazoa; phylum Chordata; class Mammalia; order Primates; family Hominidae; genus Pongo; species Pongo abelii. The sequence continues at coordinate 15,251,448 of NC_072004.2, read as the reverse complement.
GAGAACTGTATTATTTCTATAGGGAGAATTCCTCCTAAACCTGAAGATCTTGAAACTAAACCAATTATTCCCTGTTCATTCTCCACTGATGCAGTTGATGACTGCAATTGCAACTGCCTTTCCCGTCATCTTCTATGGCCAAACTCAGTGTTTTTAAGTGAGCTCTTCTTTTAAAAAACAGAAAAAAAAAAGTTTCCTGATAAATCCGTTTGAAAGACACTAAGTTTTGAAAGTTAAGCAGGCTTTGATCATTCATGGTACATTGTGAATTACCAAGGAGGGAGATTGATATCCTTGATCATACAACCCACCCCCCTCCTTTTTCTTTTGTATCTGGTGAAGTAAGTCTTCCAAGAGCAATTCTTAGAGAAACAAAGCCTACTCTGTTTCCCTATTTCTAGAGTTTTCCAACAAGGGTATAAAAAAACCTCAGACAGCTTACTATTATCCAGTAACCTCAAGTACCTCAGTGGCTGCATGTTATTCCCTTTAGAAGTCCAAGAACTCACTAGCAGAACAAGAATATGGATGTCAAAGTGCAGAACTCGACCCCGACAAACTAGCTCTGTGCCTGCCACAAAGCCTTTTAATTAGGAATGCAGTTCATTGAACAACTGTATCAAGTTTAGCTGGAATACCTTGACATGAAGCTTCCTTCCACTTACTGAGCAGTTTGTGCCCACTAGTGGCCAGACACAGGCTTTGCTCTAGCTAAAATGCCCCCAGGATTACCTGTTGAAAGAGCCGCCCATGTGGTCTTCATTGCCTTTGTGAGCTCCATGCTGGCACGCAGTTGTCTCCATCTGTTTTGCTTTCTGCATGAATCATAGGCAAATTTAGCCTGACCAGCAAGCCCCATTTCAAAGCCACCAGCTGGGGGAGAAGTTGAAGCCCAGGGGGCAAGACCCACGCTGGGCTTTGGGCATGCTTGAGCTGGTGGGTGAAGCCTATGGGCAAAGGCCACATTGTTTAGGATGGGGGCCTTTCAGAGACTCAGCTATTTCTGGAATGACATTCATACTGAGAAATAAGGAAAATGGCGATCTATGTGATGGTTGTGGGTTGGGAGGTTTGGGCGTGGGAGTCCTGGTCTTGGGGTCATGTGTTTTGAAAACAGTCTAGCACTATGCAAATGGGAGGTATTAATAACTCTTTGCCTCTGTGATTTACTGTCTCGTGGCTTTTTCTGTCTTGGCCTCTCCAAGGTCTCTTCTGACTCTTGCAACTGTCCTTCCTTTCACTTTCAACAGAACCTGTTCTCTTGAGTCAGAACAGTTTTATGAATTGCCCAGAGTGGGACTTGATATGGGGCAGGGTTGGTTCCATGCTGGTAATGAAAGATGCACATGAACAGTTACATTGAAAAGTGCTTCGTACTTTCTGAGCCCTTAACTCTCTAGGTTGTAGGCCCTGGGCTAAGAATATAGCTGAGGGGGCTGATGTATTTCCTTCATTGCTCAGCTGCTCCTACAGCAGGAATCTGACCTTGAAATGAGCTTTGATCTTTGTGCAACTCGAGCTTCCCACTATCTGCTGTGGGAGCTGGGTCTGGGTGCTGCGGCAGCTCATGTCAGAAAGCTGTCAGCAGCTCTTGTACCAGACACTCTCAGAACAGGAGGCCTGCAAAGAGCTATAGCTTTAGTTTTGTTGTTGTTTTTTTTTTCTGAGGCGGAGTCTCACTCTGTTGCCCAGGCTGGAGTGCAGCAGCGCCATCTCGGCTCACTGCAAGCTCCGCCTCCCGGGTTCACGCCATTCTCCTGCCTCAGCCTCCCGAGTAGCTGGGACTACAGGCGCCCGCCACCACGCCCAGCTAATTTTTGGTATTTTTAGTAGAGACGAGGTTTCACCGCGTTAGCCAGGATGGTCTCGATTTCCTGACCTCGTGATCCACCCGCCTTGGTCTTCCAAAGCGCTGGGATTACGGGCGTGAGCCACCGCTCCTGGCCTTTTTTTTTTTTTTTTTTTTTTTTGAGGCAGAGTCTTGCTCTGTTTCCAGGCTGGAGTGCAGTGGCATGATCTCGGCTCACTGCAATCTCCGACTCCTGGGTTCAAGTGATTCTCCTGCTCCAGCCTCCCAAATAGCTGTGATTACAGGCGTGTGCCACCACACCCAGCTAATTTTTGTATTTTTAGTAGAGACGGGGTTTCACCATGTTGGCCAGTATGATCTCGATCTCCTGACCTTGTGATCCGCCTGCCTCGGCCTCCCAAAGTGCTGGGATTACAGGCATGAGCCACCACGCCTGGCCAGAGCTTCAGTTTTTAATTCCAGTGCTCAGCACCAAGGTTGGATATTGGCTTAAAACTGCCACTGGGAACACCACAAATATTTACCAGGCCTCCACTTTGCACCAGGAACTTAGTGTGGCCTGGAGGATAGCAGGTACTCAACATAAGCTCTACTATTTACTGCATACTTGCAATTTGGGTGGGGGGTGGGGAAGAGTATGGCCACACTGGGGCTTGTGTTAATCTATAGTTTAGCCACTTGGGATGTTGGTGTCACACTAGGTTTGATCTAAATAAAACAGGTTTGTAATTGACAGCATTTTCCCTTGCCTTACATTTCTCTGAACTCAAATAATTATTTTCTGTACAGCTGACTTGTTTTGCCGTAGCAGAGTTTGGCAGATAATAGCTTGCATGTCGAATCCAACCTGCTTTTGTAAATAAGATTTTATTGGATAAATGGCTATTGAAGGAATGGGCCACACCTACTCATTTACATCTTGTCCATGGCTATGGCTGATTTTGTGCTACAAAGGCAGAATTGAGTAGTTGTTAAGAAGACCGTATGACCTGCAAAGCCTAAAGTATTTGCTCTCTGATTCTTTATAGACAGTTTGCTATCTGTGCAGATAGTTGCACTCTGACTCTGTAGCGCCCTTATGCTGGAGAGGAGATATGAATTGATACCAAAGTTGTATCAAAACACTTTTTGGAGTTCTGGCCAATGTGCTAATAACCTGGCTTGTGTGAACATCGTGGCTCCCATTTTCTTTTTTTTTTTGAGACGGAGTCTTGCTCTGTCACCCAGGCTGGAGTGCAGTGGCGCGATCTCGGCTCACTGCAAGCTCCGCCTCCCGGGTTCACGCCATTCTCCTGCCTCAGCCTCCCGAGTAGCTGGGACTACAGGCGCCCGCCACCGCGCCCGGCTAATTTTTTTTTTTTGTATTTTTAGCAGAGGCGGGGTTTCACTGTGTTAGCCAGGATGGTCTCGATCTCCTGACCTCGTGATCCGCCCTCCTGGGCCTCCCAAAGTGCTGGGATTGCAGGTGTGAGCCACCGCGCCCGGCCTGTGGCTCCCATGTTCATACTGCTTGGTGTGACCCAGATGGAAATGCTCCAGAACCTGGCCCCTCAATAACAGCCTGTAAATGCTTGTTTACGCTGTTTTCTCACATCAGCCTTTTAGGTGGGGTTATTTGCACTATCCTTTAACAGAGCTTCAATAGCAACTCTTTTGTTTGATCATTATGACAACCCAATAAAATATATTAGTGCCTCAAGTATGTGAAGCAGAATTCAAGGCCAAAAAAATGTATGTGGCAAGTTAGGTGGGTGGTCAGAAGAACTTGGCAACAGAGCCCAGCCCTGCCTGGGCTGTCCTAACCGGAGCACATAAATGCTGGAGAGAGTCAGGCTTTGCACGTGCTCACACGGGACCCTATCCTTGGACAGGATCAAAGCTGTGTCTTTTCTGGAGTGTGTGATATGTGCTGTCTCTTACTGCGCTGGTTATCTGTCTATTCCAGTTCTGATGAATGGCTCTGACTGGGGAGCAGCATCATCTGAGCTTAGAAATGTCCTCAGGGCCCTATGGGGTTCCCTGTGAACAACAACCGAGAGCTCTTGAATCTTGCACCAGCCTTTTGGAGCTGGAATGGAGGTTGCTTTCTTCTGGGCTGGGCTCTGTTTTTTTCCTCTCGCTGTCACTGTGTAGCTTTTGATCAATGGCATTGGAAGAAAGGAAAATCCCTTGTTCTTTTCCTGGGCATGTGGAGGCCCAGTCCTGCCCAGAATTCCAGTAGCCCTTTGAGTTTTGGAATCCTAACTCTTAATAAGTCAATAGACTGCTGCATCTGTTTTTACCTTTGTAATCTTTTAAATTGGTTTTAATTATTTAAGTAATACAAGTATTATAATACATGAAAATATTCTCAACTGAAAGGCCTTCTTGACCAAACTCTTCTTCGTTGCAACAGTAGTTCCTGGGGGAACCCACTGACATCAATTTGACACAACTTTGGCTCTTTCTCTACGAATACTTGCATGCCTGTGGATGTCTATACACCATTACATAGTTTTTTGGTGTTTGTTTTCATAATGATGACATGTTGTGTGTGCACCTTACTCTTTTCATTGTCTTAGAGATCTTTCAAAGACTCTTCATTTTCTAACTCATGATTTTTTTAACTGCTACAAAATATTTCATTGTGAGGATATACCATAATTTATTTTCCCTCATAGAAATGCTACAATGAATGTCCTTATTTATTTTCCTCTGAGTATATGTTCACTGTTTTTCCAGGATATAGTAGATAAGCACTTGAACATATATGTAGTGTCATTACGCTAGAGCTGTTACAATTTTTAAATTACTTTTAATGGCAAAAATTACAATTACTTTTGTATCAACCTAATATATTCTGCCACAAAATGGCTGGTCACAAAAGGATTATAATAATAATATTATTATTATTCCTATGAATGGTGTATGCAGGTAGCTATCACTTATTTGTTCTGCTGATATTATCCAGTTGTTTTGAATTTTGCATATTTGCTGGATGAAAATTGGTGTCACCCTCTTCATGGGTTTCACTTGTATTTCCTTGGCTGCTAGTGAGGTTGAGCACCTTTTACGATGTTTATTGGCTGTTCATATTTCTCCTTTGCTAATCACAGGGCTTTTAAATTTTATACTTAGCTGTTTTCTCTTTATTCTGTCGGTAATTTAATTTTGTTAATGATGTGAACTAGAGATTTAATTTTATGTTTTACCAAATGAATAGCCAACACTATGTATTGTCTGTTGTACTTTTCCCCACTGGTTTATATGATGTTGTGTATTGTCTATTAAATTTACATGTATGCTTCCAAAGTCTTAATTCTGTCCCATTCTTTTATTTTTCTTTCATGATTAATACCATATTTTTGAATTGCTAAAACTTTATAATATAAATATAAGCTTTGTATGTCTATAAATAAAATACATTTTATTAATTATAATTATGTTATATAATTATAATGTAAGCACTTGAACATATATAGTTCTATAATTATATATTATATAATTATATATCATAGTTCTATGATATGTTCTATAATTATATATTACATATATCATAGTTCTATGATATGTTCTATAATTATATATTATAAAGTTACAATTAATTGTATATTTAATTTATACCATATACTATAATAAGCAAAATATAGATATATGTTTTAAATCTGGTAGGTGATATCTTGACTCACTGGTTTTATTTGTTTTTCTGATTTTCTTTTTGTTCGTTTGTTCGTTTTGGTTTTTAGTTGCTGTTGTGTTTACTTCTTATCTGTCATTGCTTATTGTTTTTTAGATGAATTTTTAATTGATTTTTTTTCCAGTTCCAGTTGCAATATGGATTAGGATAGCATTGAATTTGTAGATTATTTTGTATGAAATTAGCATCTTTATAACTTTGAGTGTTTCTATCCAGGAACTTAGTATGTTTCTTTAGTACTTCTTTTATGTACTTGAATAAAATTTGTCTAACTCGTTGATGTTCCCCCAAAGAACCAGACATTTTTATTAAATGTATTTTAATATTTTTTTCTGTCTTATTAGTCTGTGCTTTTATCCATATTAAGTCAATTAATTTTTGGACTTATTTCGTTTTTTTTTTCTGGCTTCTTGAGTTGAAAGTTTAGTTCACTCTTTTTAAGGATTTTTCTAGCAAATGGTTAGAAGTGTATACATTGTCCTCTGAGAACTGCTTTGGCTACAACCCACAGGTGTGCCATGTGCTCTCAATATAATTCCTTGCTGAAGAAATTTTTACTTTTCATCTTGATTTTTTTTAATCTGAGGAATTATCTGGAACATTGTTTTTAAATTTCCAAATTTATTTTGGCTAGTTTGTTTTTAATGTCGAATTTTGGTTTGCCTTTGGTTATATGTTGAGCCTATATCATTTCCACTTCGATATTTATTGAGGTATTCTTTGTTGCCTTATAGGCAGTTTGAAAAGCTGTCCCATGTGTGTTTGAAAATAACAAAAAAGCTGTCCTATGTGTGTTTGAAAATAACTTATGGTTTTGCTGTATAGAAAATTTGTGTCTTTTGCTATATAGACACAAGTTTTTATATTAGGACAAATTTGTTAATCTTCTTATGTAATCTATATTCTTTCTTATTTTTGGTCTACCTGACATCTATTTTGAGGTAGGAAGCTAAAGTCTTCCACTGTCATTGTGGTTTTAACAATTTCTTCTCATATTTTGATTATTTTTTGATTTTTACTTTTCCAGGCCATGTTATTATATGCATAAAGAGTTATTTTCTTCAGTCATAGATCATGTAAACCAGAAGTAAAGATCAAATAAACCAAATCTTTCCTCTATGAAACAACCAAACAACTCTCTGGCTACTTTCATCCTTTCAACATAAATTCTATTTTTTATTATTAATTTATCTTCTTTCTTTTTTGTTAATATTTGCCTAAAGCTTCTTTTCAAAATCTTTTTTGTTTTTGACTGTTGCTTGTCTTAGGTGGTGTATCTATTATATTACAATATAGCTACAAAGTCTTTTTTTTTTTTTTTTTTTTGAGACAGAGTCTCTGTCTGTGCCCAGGCTGGAGTGCAGTGGTGTGATCTTGGCTCACTACAACCTCCACCTCCTAAGTTCAAGCGATTCTCTGCCTCAGCCTCCTGAGTAGCTGGGACTACAGGTGCCCACCACCACACCCGGCCAATTTTTTTGTATTTAGAGATGGGGTTTTGGCATGTTGGCCAGGCTGGTCTTGAACTCCTGGCCTCAAGTGATCCACCTGCCTCAGCCTCCCAAAATGTCTTAATCAAAGATAAAATTCCATATCTTATGAGTGCCTTGAACCCATTCACATGTAATGTGGTTGATGATATACTTAGACTTATTGTCTTAGTGCATGTGTTTTATTTATTGTGCTTATGGTTGAAAACCATCTTCTTCATCTCTGGATCATCAGAGTCAACCAGAGGGCTTGGCTCAAAACAGTAGGTATTCAACAAATGCTCATTCAATAAAAATGTCCTTGATCCTCTAATTCTGATTTGATTCGAGAAGCAGCTTATGGCAAACAGCTCAGTTGTAGTGGGATTGGGACTAAAATTCAAGTTATTGTTGAAAGATGTTTCAAGAAGTATTTAGGTTATATTATTAAATATTAGACACTTTCTGTTTATATAGATTTAACATATAAAGATTTTAAGTTTTCTGTATGTGTGAGGTCTCATAGTAGTTTCTGCTGAAAATGACAGGGGTGTGGGGATAAGGGTGAAGACAGTATCTCAGGATTGGAGAAGGAAATCTAAGATATTGTCTCCACCAGCCATACTCCTCATGAGCGTGCACATGGAAGGACATTTCCCAGCCAAAGTGAATCCCTTTATTTGTTTTAGTTTCAGATTTGGGTCTCAGATTTCTTTGTAATTCCAGCTGCATCTACCAAAGTGCTAGATAATTTTTTTATTTTAAGCAAATAATATTATGGGAACATTAGCTTTATTGCAAAGTGCTCCTCCAGAAGAACCGCTATGCTGGATAAAGACAAACATTTAATTAAGGTTATGTAAGAGTGAAATCAGGATGGCTCACAACCCATTAGCCGTCATTTTCTTACTTTAATTGACAAAGAAATTGAAAAAATAAAAGAAGCATATGTTGTGCTTGAATGTGAAGAGTACTCGACTAGAATCAAAGGCCTCTTAGATTGGGCTGTGTCATTTGGGCTCATGAAAACACCTCTGGAAATCTCTTTCAATGCAAAGGAGCTGGACTAGTTGATTTCTCAGGTTTCTTCCAACTCTAAAATGTCTCCAGTCTGTGCCTTGGAAACATCTTAGGTGAAACTCTAGTAACAGTTAACTTAATTGGCACCCTTAAAATTCTGCCATGAGCTGCTTACAACTCAAAACAAGTTTATCTTACTCAGTTATTAATTATAAACCATCCAGATTTCAGAGCTGTGAATACTGGGTGAAGCACTGAAGATATGCTTTTGAAGCCATTACATATGGCAGTTCCTGAGCTGAAAGGATTAAATGCTGCAGCTTCCCCAGTTGCTCTTCCTCCGTGAGAGCAGTGCCTGCCCCCAGCATTCTGTGGCACTTGGAAGACAAGACAGAGGCCAAATGCAGATTTTTACCCTGGGCTTCCCTCTACAGTGTGGAACTCAGGTTGTTTCTTCTTTCCTCCCTGAAATGACATGAATTTGCAGCAGATAGTGAACTGAAGGAACCATAGGAGGCACTGTCTTCTTGCCTGAATTTCAGTTGGAAGCTTGGAGATTTGGGGTTCAACAGAGATAAGGAAGTGTAAGCCTTCATCCCGTCTGGTGGTTTGTGATCACACACCGCTCTGTGCTGAGGCTAATGGCCATGATCAGAGTTGACCAAAAAAAAAAAAAAAAAAACACAGGTTGCCCAAGCAAATGGGTTTCCATACCTATAGAGAGCATACCTTTCTTCATCAGTATTTTCTTCCATTCTTCTAAAAAATTAGTTTGGGCTCTAACAGCCATTCCCATGATCTTTACTTCTCCTTGGGGAATGCAGATAATTTGAACAGTGGTTTTAAACTATTTTTCTTGGAATGCAGAAGTTCCGATAAGCCCTTCAAAGACCCCTGAGGGCAAGAAGAGGGAAGGCAGTAGGCAGGGCTCAGGCCTTCTTTAACACAGACACATGTACATAAGTAACACATTTGCACCAACACTGGAAGGAAATTCGATGTATTTTAAAATGACTTTAACTCCTAGTGGTGGAACTATAGATATTTTTTTACAGCCCTTCCCTAAATGTTCACGTGTTTTATATATATGTGTGTGTCATGTATTTGTATACGTGTATATACACATATATATAGAAACACACATATATGTATGCATATTTGTACATATAGGTATATATGTATGTAATGTGTACATATCGATACATATATGTGTTTGTATATGTGTATATCGGTACATATATATGTATCTATATATGTATATATTTTTTCCTCCAAAAGAAACAAATAAAGAATGTCTTCTTAGATTGCAAAAGTGAATTGTCTGAGTTCTGCTAAGGAAAAAAGGACTTCTGCTTCTGCTGCCTGTGAAGACTGTGCTGTCAGCAGTCATGGCCCCTCAGGCCCTGCACCTAGAGGCAGAGCCCTCCCCCGGCCATGGCCAGCTCTCCTAACCAAGTGTCTCTTTCCCCTAGAATGGCTGCAGTCTGTCCAGGCCACCATGATCCTGTCGATCATCTTCAGCATTCTGTCTCTGTTCCTGTTCTTCTGCCAACTCTTCACCCTCACCAAGGGGGGCAGATTTTACATCACTGGAATCTTCCAAATTCTTGCTGGTAAGTTGCGGATGCTAAAGTCCATGTGGAAGCAGGGTGCATCCAAGTCTGCAGAATGATTAGTTTAGTAGAAGGATGTGGCCTTAGAATAACTGATGTTCATGAGTCTCCCCACTGGATGCTTTCCATAAAGTGAGGGTGGGTGCTTGTATGTGTGGGTGTGTACGTGTATGTGTCTTAGAACTTGGGACTTAGAACTCTCCCCTTCTCCCTGGAATGAGATGCATATTAAAGAGAACTTAGAGGATCTGGAAGGAAGGTCCCCCCCCAAGCCAGGCGTATCATCAGGAATGAAACTGCAATCTGGACACATAATCAGAGGTGAATACTGAGGCTAGCTGTAGAGCAAAGGTCAGGCTTGAGAGCTGTTTCTGTAGATTACATTATGCCTCCAGAAAATGGCCCCGATGTGCTAAGAACTGGCAAAGTAGTTATCAGGCATGTGTCTTCCACCAGTAGGTAGTGATGAGTCACACTGACAAATTCTCACCTTCCTTGCTTCCAGTTCCTAGATTCCACTGGGCTTTGATTGACTGTTGTCATCCTCTGGTATCTTCATTTTGGCACTCCTGTGTCACATATTGTCATTTCCAAACATGGGGCCATGACAACACATGAAAACACATGAGACGTCTCCTTAATCTCCTGCCTAAACTGTCTTCAAGTTCCCTCTTTAAATGTGTTATTAATATGCATGGTGTGCAGAGTCCTAGAAACTTCTATTACACAGGGTGACATCTTCCAACTTTGTCTCTGGATTCTGCCTAGCATCTTGCTTCATTAGCTCTTATATGTCTGTCTGTTGACTTACTGTTGACTGAGCCAGCAGGGCATTGGAGAGAAGTAAGGGCCAGATGTAGTGGTGGATTTCGTGGTCCAAATTCATAGATCACAAACTTCATATGTACCAGAGTATGTCTAGGTACTATGAGATGTTCTCAATTGTGACCCTCTGAGAGGGCAAAGGATGTAGCATCTCTTCTCTGAGTTGATTGTCAGAATGCCCATGGTACCATTTCACCACTCTGTGCCCAGGAGCAGTCATTGGAAGGTTGAAAGCAGCCCATGTGTCTTTGATAGATATAATGCCTTAAATAGGGTTGTATGGGAAGACACAGCCCAAGGTTAGATGTTGGTGACCTTGTCTAGAAGCCAGAGAGTTCCCCTTTCCTGAAAAAAGGAAGTAAATGATTAACCACTTCTCATTAAACACTCAAATACAACATTTCAATACTCATGGTTTTGAGATTTCAAAACCAGACAGTGCTTTGCTACTTACCCATGTCTTATGACACCAAGCCAAGCTCCTGGATGGTTGCTGGCTCTGTTAAATGACCAGTTATGCAAGGAGATCTCATTTCTAGGTATGTTAAAGTGAAGAGTTACCCTTACTCAATTTTCAGTTGGAATAAAGACAACTGTAACATATTCTGGGGTTTCTTTTTTTTTTCTGACTCGTTTTAGTTTGATATCAAATCAAATAATGATCATATCCATTGCATCAGTGGATATGCCCTCAAGATAATATGGATTTAGAACCAGAAGTTTCATAATGTATTTATATTGAAATGTTAGTTTCATAAGCAATGATTGGGTTTTCATGCTCATGTGTGACATGTGCCTCCCTCAAACCTTGTTATGATTTGGCACATTACCCTTCTGTTGTGAAAAAAATTACATTTTATTTGTACGGGCTCGTTATTTTACTGATGAATAATTTGAGCCCACCAGAGGGTAAATGAATGATCAAGGTCACCCAGCTCATGACAGGGACGATTGAATGTTACACTGAATATAGTGAGGTACTTCTTATATTTTAAAGACAGAATGCACAAAAATTTAAAGAACACAAAATCCAAGGCAGAAGCTCTGCCTTTTATATTATCTTTTAGTGGAACTGATTTACAATGGAAGGTAAATGCAGATTTGCACTATGTATTATTCTGAAGTTCCAAACATCTGTGATGAATACAAGCCTGTACCATAAGACCCAGTCACGTTGAAAATGTGGAGCCGAGAAGAGGTAAGCTGCTGTTGAACAGGCTCCCTGGGATAGCCAGTACCTTCATCTTCATTCATCCTGCTCAGCTGTTTCGGCTTTAAGTCCTTTAACAATGTCTTTTTAGCAACATCATTACATCATTTTAGGCCAAAACTCAAAGTCCAGAGATAAGAACCCTTAAGTCACTCATGTAACTGCACTGTGTGTTAAAAGTATTTCAGTTCAGCCAAACACTTTTCTAGGTATTGCGATTTAAGTATATTTAGTAATCCACTCTTGCTTCACTATTTTCATTCTCCTCCAAAATCAATACAAGATGTTTAGAACTGTGCGGAAAGTGCAGAATTCCGAATGTAAAAGCACATGACTTTGTCCTCTTTATCCCCTTTACGTTTAGCTGCTTACCTCTCATGAGACTGAATTTTCAGTTATCTGTTGGTCCACATTTGAATAAGAAATTATCTTGAATTTGAAATGCTGAGCTGTAATAGCAGTTGTAATTTGTAAGTCCTGAGAGTGTCCTGTCCTCCCTTGTTAATCCCAGTCAAGATCATCTGAGAGTTGGTCTCCAAGGAACCTCAGATCTCTAGGATGTTGCACTGGAAATAGCTGCAGGATCTTTCCACTAATTCTGAGAACTGAAAGAGTTAGGAACTCTATTTGGAGATTTCCTGGTTCCCTTATCGTGTGACAGTTCTAAGTCAGTTTTGTCATGTGGTTTTCTGACTCATAGACTAGTAAGAAGTTAGTAATTAGAGAGCTAAGTAGATTATGGTTGGAGATGAGAAACCCAGGTTTTGGGAAAACCTGGGAAGTGACAACTTAACATCAAGGAAGTAGTCAGAAAAGCTAAAACTGACAAACAGAAGGGAAGAAGAGAAAGAAAGGAAGAAAGAGAGGGAGGACAGAAGGAAGAAGAAAGTAGCTCCACACTCATGGGATGTAAAATCTACAAGCATGCATGCTGGCAAATGCCTCTTTGCACTGGAGCATTTTAAGTGGAAACCGCTAGAATCTCTGTGTAGTCTCCGGAAGTGGCTGTGAGGGCTGCATTATCTCTGCACAGCTTCCTCTTGGTTGGCCCAGCTGTGATCTTTATGGATGGCACACATGAGCTTTCAGGAAAAGCACATGAAAGATGCTAGGGCTCTTGGAGCTGACTGTAGGTTTGGGAGTTGTCTCTGTCTCCTTGCTCTGGATTACAGCTCTGTGTGTCATGTGGGGTCTCCATGGTTTGCCAAATTATCTCTTCCTCACTTAGCCACAAGGCTAACAGTTAGGAACTATCTCTTCTTGATTGCATTAGGTTGGCTGCTTCCTGAATGCATATCAAAAGCCTCCTTCCTTTAGTTCAGTGCTTTCAACCTGAGCCATGCATCAGAATCACCTGAGGTCCTTTAAAAAAAAAAAAGTGACAGTGGGCTGGGCGCAGTGGCTCACGCCTGTAATCCCAGCACTTTGGGAGGCTGGGGTGGGCAGATCCCTTGAGGTCAGGAGTTCAAGACCAGCCCGGCCAACATGGTGAAACCCTGTCTCTACTAAAAACAAACAAAAAAATAGCCAGGCGTGGTGGTGCGTGCCTATAGTCCCAGCTACTTGGGAAACTGAGGCAGAAGAGAATCACTTGAACCTAGGAGGTGGAGGTTGCAGTGAGCCAAGATCATGCCACTGCACTTCAGCCTGGGAGTGACAGAGTAAGACTGTCTCAAAAAAAAAAAAAAAAAAAGAAAAGAAAAAAGAAGACAGTATTCAGGTCTCATCCCTGGAGACTCTCATTTAATAGTTGTGGGATGGATCCACTGCCTAGGTGACTCTGATGTGCATTTAGGGTTGGGAACCACTGACATAGCCATTAAACTGTCCCTAATCCCACCATAAGGTTTTCTAGGATATTTCCCCAGAAGTAACTAAACTACCTTCTTAGAGAAGGAACATCCTGATCCTGCGTCTGGACTTTGGAGTCATTCTTATTTTCAGAACCTATAGCCATCTATTCCTTGACAGTAGTTATCCATGCCTTAGCTCTGCTGGGTGGGGTTGCACTACACTGGAAAACATCAAGAAATTAATATAGACACAGACCTAAAAGGAAGATTTGCACGTTTTGATTTATTTTACCGCTTACACCTAGCATCAAGCTCCATGTGGGGCACATAGAGGAACCTGAATAAAACTATTGGTTGGATGATTAGATAATTGTGTTTCCTTGGCAGAATCAAACTCAAGTCAAATGTGTAGTTACTGGGATTAAGAACAGAAAGAGTAGAGGGGATTCCTGAGTGAGTTTCACTTTCTCTATCTTTTTGTTATTGTTGTTCATTTGTTTTGTTAATAGAAAGATCAATATAGCTATAGAGCATTTAAAATAAAAGGATTTGGGCCAGGTGTGGTGGCCAATGCCTGTAATCCCAACACTTTGGAAGACTGAGGTGAGAGGATTACTTGAAGGCAGGGGTTCGAGACCAGCCTGGGCAACAAAGCAAGATGCCATCTCTATGAAAAATGATTTAAAAATTAGCCGGGTGCCTGACACACGCCTATGGTCCCAGCTATTCAGGAGTCTGAGGCAGGAGGATTGCTTGAGGCTGGGAAGTCAAGACTACAGTGAACTATGATCAGGACCCTGCGCTTGCTCCAGCCTGGGTGACAGAGACCCTGCCTCTCTAGGGAAAAAAAAAAAAAAAAGAATTTGGTCGGGGGGATTAATAAAAGTTCAGTGCCATCCTGTCTAGAGTGATTCAAAGATGGCTTATGTCAAATACCACATTTAGAAATTTTTGTTAGGGATGAATGATTATGAATGTCTCACTAGCCATGCCCAGATCAGAGTCAATGCTATGGGTGGCTTTCTAGGCAGCAGTGGTTACTTGGATACTGAAAATGGAAAAGGAGTGGGCTTCAATCACAGAAACACAGAGAAGTTTCTTACTTTCAGAGGAACAGGCCTCACAGCCCTTCCTGCCCTACCTTGTTGCCCTGAGGATGAAGGGGGAGGGAGACAAAGGCACCCACTCATCAACCCAACATCATAGCTGCACCTTCCAGTGACCGCCCTGGTGGTCCCACTGACATCCCTTTCCAGCCAACTTCTCTCTGACTTCTGCCCCAGGCTCTCAAATGAAAGTGCTTTTGCTGAGGTTACCAAAGTACACTTTGAAGTCTTTAATTTGTTGGATCACTCTGCTCCTTTCAATACTGTTAGCTACTCACTCTTTGAAGCTCTATTCCCCTGGCTTCTGAGACATCGCCGTGTTCCCACTTGCCTGAGTGAACACACCAGGCGGTCATGCTGGCCTCTCCTCTCTCCCTCACCCCACAGCCAGCCTTCTACTGAGTCCTGCATTTGGGTAGCATCCTCCATAGGCATTACGCCCATTTCTTTGTCTTGATTCACTAACCCCAGTGCAGCTATGCAAAGGCCTCCTCATGCTCCTTCCAGCTACCTGCCTTGTCCCTGCCCCTGAATCCATTTTCTGCACCGTGGCCAGAGTGATCATTCTAAAATGTGCGTCTGATCATGTTTCTTCTCTGCTGAAGTTTCCTCAGAGGCTTCTCATCACAGCTTCCGTAACATGTCATGAAAGGCCCTCTCTTTCCTGACCCTTAGTGAGCTAATCAGCCTATTATATGAGAGTCCGTGTGGCTTCTCCAGTTCTCCAGTTTGGACTCAGTGCCCGTCTATGCTCTTGGGGCATCTGGTGCATTTCCTTCCCTCTGTTGAAATTCCATCGGACTATATCGAAATTATATGCAAATGTCTGTCTTCTAGACACACAGTCCTTAAGGTAGGAGCCATGTCTCACTTATCTTGGTGCATCCAGAACACCAGCTATAACAGTGCCCGCATGCACTAGGCACTCATTAAATGTTCACTGAACCAAAGGGAATGGAGATGATAAGGATGTACTGGGAATTCCCTCAGCTGCTTCCTTTGACCTTGGCCCCTTGGGTGTTTCCTTCCAGGGGCTCTGGGCTCTAATCACTCTCATGGGGTTGCAGTCACTGTTAAAGGAGCTTAAGACTTTCTCTTCAAAAGGGCTTTAGGCAGAACTTGCAGGAAGTTGTTGCAGACCTACCCATCCTGAGACAGGGAGAAACTCTTGTAAGTTGAATGCCCAGCACATTTGTGTTGTCTGGACAGGGTCAGTGTCCTTCTTCTTAAAGATGACCTTTGCTCCCAGACTCAGGCCCCTCCCAGGGAGTCCCAGTCATTGCCAAAGAGCAGAACATCTGCCTGTGCCTCAGGGCCTCACTTACCCTTGCCACAGGGACCTGGAGATACATCTCCACCTACTGGTTGCTGAGAAAGTGAGTCACAGTCCACTTATTAGGAGTATTTGGCTTTTGGAGATGACTACTGGATGACATTAACTGTCTTGGGTTGCAGACAGAGGGAACCCAGCCAAAGAATCATCCTTTTCTCTATTTTAGTGTACATCTATTGCTTTACATGCAGACAATCTTGTAATAATATATTCCCTAAAACATCAGTCTCCTGACAACAATCATATAAAGTGCGTATCCTCTTTTTGGCTTTGTAGGTATCTAAGTTTACTGCTTATCACAGGTAAGCTTAGAGTCATTCACTTCTGAGATTCTACTAAGATGAAAGTCATACACATTAAGCTGTGTAGTTAGTCACTGCACTTCTCTATACTGCCTCTTTATGTCCCTCTTGTTCAAGGATGGAATCTGATATTTCCTCTTAGCCAGTAAAATCAGGGAGTAGCTGGTCCACTCAGCTCCTGAGGCATTTCTCATGCCAGATCTGGTTAGACAGCCCATTTGGGAGCCCTGCCTGCATGACGATAAGCGTTGTCCTGCCCTGCTAGCACTCTGTTAACACCTTGCTCTCTGCCAAGGTCATGTTTCCTTTTTTATAGCCCTGCCCTCGTTAGATAAGTCAGACAGAGCCCAAGAGACAACTTCAGTATGTCTTAAAGACAAGAGTTAGCACTTTGGAGAGGCAAGCCATTAAGGATCCTGGACCTCAAGGCAAATAAAGTGTGTCCCCAGCAGATCAAAACTGCTGTTTTCTGCAGTGAACAATTAACCAGCGATGATTTCACTCCTGACATGGCCATCTTTGCTGTCTTAACTTCCTGTAGGTGGCAGGTCCTGGATGCTGTCCCATTTTGGTTCCAAGACTATTGTGTGGCTCTCTTGACAGGGGCCACTCAAGCGGCAGTTTTCTCCTCTGAGTTGCAGGAAGACAGGCTTAACAGGGTGGTTCATGTGGCATATTCCCACTTCTGCACTGTCTTCAAACAAAGTTGCAGTGTCCAGTAAAACAGCAGCCCAAATAGCAGTGAGGTTAGATGTAGGTGGCCGGGGAGGCGGGTGCATTGGGAGCTCTGGAACCGCACGAATCCCACACGGCATACTGGATTTATAATAGAGTCACTCAGAGCTTCTCAAAGACCCTGTTTTCAGGGAGGAAACAGACCAGGCTTTGTGCAGCTCCAGGCTGGGGTGCTGACATCACTGGACCCCTCCTTGTGGGGGGACGCTGACTGTCATGTGAGCTGGGGCCATCAGTTTGAGCGTGGCTGCTCCACAGGGCCCAAGGTGGAGGTGTTTCTTCTCTTTCTGACACCGAAGGGCTGCATTGGTGGCCAGAGAGGGTGGCCTGACCCACCTGCGTATCCAATGCCCTTTAGCCTTCTTTGGGCTTCAGATGGTTGCCTTTGATCATCTTCCCCCTCTGCAGCGTGGCTTCCCACTCATACTGTCTGCTGCATTCTAATTTCTTCCTCACTTTCTTTTTTCCCCTCCACACATTTCTTTGTCTGCTTGGCAGTGCCCATAGGCATTGCTTGCTTCACCTGGTATATAACAACTCTGCTAGGGGGACCATAGGCCCCTGTGGTCTGCGTGGAGCTTAATCCTTTTACCATAGCATGACTCCAATAATGGTAAAATGTCACTTCACTTCCATTGGCTTCAGGTAATGCCACCACTCACTTGTAGAGTGGCACATAGATTTCCAGGGGCTTCCATACCCAACCACCCTTGGAAAGAGACAGGTAGGTTTTACTTGCAGCCTGAATGCCTGCTGGCCATATAGTGTGGCCTGGGAATTGGTGACAGTTAAAGAAAGAGAAATAGGGCAGAAAATGTAAAGAAAACCCTCAGATATTAAGGCCTAGATGGCCAAGATTGGAAGTAGAGAGCAAGTCGTTTTCCTTGTTCCTGGATTTTTGAGCTACCTCCTTTCAATTCTGGACCTGGAAGCAGATTTCCTTCCAGAGGTAGAAATGTTCTTCCTACCCAGCATTTGTCGGCATCCGGGGTGGCGGAGAGGGGGCCGCTCTGCCATGGACTCTCCCTTACCCAGCTTGTCACTCTCCTCCCCAGGTCTGTGCGTGATGAGCGCTGCGGCCATCTACACGGTGAGGCACCCGGAGTGGCATCTCAACTCGGATTACTCCTACGGCTTTGCCTACATCCTGGCGTGGGTGGCCTTCCCCCTGGCCCTTCTCAGCGGTGTCATCTACGTGATTTTGCGGAAACGCGAATGAGGCGCCCAGATGGTCTGTCTGAGGCTCTGAGCGTACATAGGGAAGGGAGGAAGGGAAACCAGAAAGCAGAAAAAGAAAAAAGAGCTAGCCCAAAATCCGAAACTCAAACCAAACCAAACAGAAAGCAGTGGAGGTGGGGGTTGCTGTTGATTGAAGATGTATATAATATCTCCGGTTTATAAAACCTATTTATAACACTTTTTACATATATGTACATAGTATTGTTTGCTTTTTATGTTGACCATCAGCCTCGTGTTGAGCCTTAAAGAAGTAGCTAAGGAACTTTACATCCTAACAGTATAATCCAGCTCAGTATTTTTGTTTTGTTTTCTGTTTGTTTTGTTTTACCCAGAAATAAGATAACTCCATCCTGCCCCTTCCTTTTCATCTGAAAGAAGATACCTCCCTCCCAGTCCACCTCATTTAGAAAACCAAAGTGTGGGTAGAAACCCCAAATGTCCAAAAGCCCTTTTCTGGTGGGTGACCCAGTGCATCCAACAGAAACAGCCGCTGCCTGAACCTCTGTGTGAAGCTTTACGCACACACGGACAAAATGCCCAAACTGGAGCCCTCGCAAAAACACGGCTTATGGCATTGGCATACTTGCCTTTACAGGTGGAGTATCTCAGTCACACATCTGAATGAGAAATCAGTGACAACAAATCTTTGAAATGGTGCTATGGATTTACCATTCCTTATTATCACTAATCATCTAAACGACTCACTGGAAATCCAATTAACAATTTTACAACATAAGACAGAATGGAGACCTGAATAATTCTGTGTAATATAAATGGTTTATAACTGCTTTTGTACCTAGCTAGGCTGCTATTATTACTATAATGAGTAAATCATAAAGCCTTCATCACTCCCACATTTTTCTTACGGTCGGAGCATCAGAACAAGTGTCTAGACTCCTTGGGACCGTGAGTTCCTAGAGCTTGGCTGAGTCTAGGCTGTTCTGTGCCTCCAAGGACTGTCTGGCGATGACTTATATTGGCCACCAACTGTAGATGTATATATGGTGCCCTTCTGATGCTAAGACTCCAGACCTTTTGTTTTTGCTTTGCATTTTCTGATTTTATACCAACTGTGTGGACTAAGATGCATTAAAATAAACATCAGAGTAACTCACTGGTCTCTCTTGAGTTTTTGTGGGAACTTGGGTGTGGGTACAAGGTGCCTGTTGGAGCAGGATGAAGAGCTTCAGTGGAAAGCAAAGTTGAGCTGGAGATTTGGGTTACAGGATGGTGCTAAGGTACCAAAATCATAGCTGTTTTACAAGCTACAGGGAGCACATGATGCCTTCATGATGTCTGTGCAAACGTTTGCTAATTGGAGACAGTTGGGAATTGCAGCTGAAATGGAAGCTGTAAATGGACTGGAAGGCACTTGAGTATTCATTTAGTTCAACCCCCTCTGGTGCTCTGTTGTCTGATGACCCACATGGAAAACATGGAGGCATGTCATGAGCTGCCCTGATATACCGGGAATGTTGGCAGAAGCATCTCAGATCCCTAACCCTGAGGTATGATATGGTGAAAGGTCTGAATGATGGTGACTTGAGGCCACACTTGCAGGTAAAACATTGGTTGGCACCAACTAAACTCCTAATGCCATCCTGAAGGAGAGAAAAGGCCACCATTGTCACCCAGCTCAGGGTTTCTGAGTTGTGTCTCATGCGTCCGTATTTTTACCCATCGACATTTTGTTGTGTGTCTGCAAAATAACAAGCAAATGATGCACTTGATAGTCCTTAATATTTATTGTGCAACTATTTTGAATTGGGTACCAAAGATAAAGAAGGAATGACATATATCTTAACATCAAAAGGTCACATTTTAGTGAGAGGTACAAGTAAACAAGTGACTATATTATAATAGGGTTAAGAGCATGGAAATGAGAGCCTGGGTTTGAGCCTGTCCCTTGCTGCTTGACAGCCATAGGAGCCTGAAAAGGTTACTTAAACACTAAGATTCAGTTTTCTCATCTGTAAAACGGGGATGCCAATACCAAGGGTATAGGGCTGTGGGGATCTAAAGGAAGTTATGTGGGTAAAGTGTTCAGCATAGTGACTAGTACCTAGAAAGACTCTATAGATTAGAGTGGTTATCACATATGTTACAACAGAGGTGTATTTGAAAGAGCATGAAGGAGAGACATTGACTGTTATGCGGGATTCTCAGTATCAGTTTACACATGGGAATCTCCCATGCAGGAATTCCCATTAGAGATTTGGATTCCCTGTTTCCATGATGGGACCCACCCATCATGGTTTAAAGAACACTTATGGTGATTACAGCATGCAACTGGGGATGACACCTCTGAGCTAGTGCAGGAGGTCTCATACTTCAGCACGCTAGTGAATCACCTCAGAATCCGATAGCATGCAGATTCTGAAACTTTAGGCCCAGGTGGGGATTGAGATTCTGCATTTCCAATTAGTGCCTGGGTGAGGTGGATGCTGCTTGTCCACCGACCACACTTTGAGTAGCAAGGGCCTAGCATAAAGCCACCTTCAGGTACCTTGTGCTCTTCTGTCTTCGGGTGTCTGTGACGGAAGGACTTCTCCTTTCTGAGGTTTTCAGTGGTGACCTGCTACTCTGCTTTTGACTCAGATAGTTTTAAGGTGGCACAGGTGACCATGAGATGCACGCGAGATTAAGAAAACTAGGAATTTTATTTCACGAGCTGGTACTTTGAAAACATACACTTTTATTTCATAAACTTTTCTAACATTTCATTAAAAATTAATAGGGATAAGAACAAAGAAGAAAACCAAAAACGGCCCCTAAATCTCCCTACCCAGGTAACACTCTTGGCATTTAAAAAAAACATACATCTAGGATTATAACATCCTATCTTGTATCTAGAGGGAAAAATACAACCTGAAAGCCTCTTTCCCACCTACCCATAGTCTTTTGCCAAAGGTAACCATAAGACATAGTTTCTTATGACTTCTTCCAGGAAAAAAAATTGCCCACATATGTACATCCATCTATGTATTTTAAAAATGTACACAAAAGTGATCGTACTACTCACACTGTTCTGCAACTTTTCATTTAATGATAAAAATTTGAGATCATTCTATACCATTCTGTACCAGCATATACCTCATGCTTTTTAGTGAACACTATTTTATTCTCTGAAAATTCTGCATAGTATTTTATTGTGTTGTTGTACAAACCTTTACTTACCAGCCCTCCGTTGATGGATATTTTGGTTGTGTCTACTTTTTATTATTAATCAAAATAATTCCGTGGACATCCTTGCACATGAGTATTGCTGAGTTTTTAAAAGTATGTCCAAATCTTAAATTCCTGGTAAGGATGTTGCCAAAACAGAGGGTGTGTATATTTTGAAGAATCTAATAGGTATTTTCAGCTTAGTCTCTAGGAAAATTACACCAACTCAGTTGACAGTTGAGCCTTACATTCTACATGTAACTCATGGAGTCCCCCCAAACAGAGAAGAGTTAGAATAAAACACTTGAGTAAAAACAACTTATCTGCTATCAGTTCCTTGGGTCATGATTGTTACTGATCTCTCATCTGTGGGGACAGCTTCGCTTCCTTGGGAACCTGTCTGCCTTGAGGACCTGCAATGGTAGAAGGGACATTATACTGACCCTACACAAACAACACAAAATTATAAAGAAATGCTATGAACAATTGTATGCAACAAATTAGACACCTTAGATGAAATGGACAAATTCCCCAGACACAATTACTGAAACTGACTCAATATGAAATAGAAAATAAGAATAGGCCTATAATGAGTGAAGAGATTGATATATTAATACTACTACTAATAAATTATTCACAAACAAAAAAGCCCAGGACCAAATGGTTTCACTACTGAGTTCTACCAAATATTTAAAGAAGAATTAATACCAATTCTTAACGAACTCCTCTAAAAAATAGAAAAGTAAGGTAGGTAACACTGGCCTCTTCTTATGAAGCCGGTGTTCCCTTGATACCAAAACCAAAGATATCCCAAGAAATAAAAACTACAGACCAATATTTCTTATGAATATGAATTCAAAAATTCTTCACAAAATAACAGCAAACTATTTCAGCTATGTGTAAAAGCATTATACACCACAGACCAGTGGGATTTATCCTAGGAAGGCAAATTTGGCTCACTATCTGAAAATGAATGAATGTAAAACATAAACAGAATAAAAAGCAAAAATCACATGATCATTTCATTAGAATCAAAAACACATTTGACAAAATCCAATATCCTTTCATAATAAAAACACTCAACAGACTAGTAATGAAGGGGAACTCCCTCAACCTGATAAAGGACAACTATGAAAAATCCATACCTAGCATCATATTTACTAGTGAAATATTAGATGCTTCCTCTCTAAGATCAGGAACAAGACAAGGACGTCTGCTCTCAATACCTCTATTTAACATTATACAGGGTGTTCCACCCAGTACAGTTAGGCAAGAAAAAGAAATACAAGTCATCCAGATTTGAAAAGAACATAAAAACTATATCTATTCATAGATGATATCACCTTGTATATAGAAAATCCTAAGGAATCCACTAAAAGCCTATTAGAACTAGTAAAGAAATTCAGTGAGAATTAATATACAAAAATCAATTATATTTGGTGAGCTGATTCTAAAATTCAAATACTTGCAATTAAAAATTTAAAAATTAAATTAAGAAAACAATTCTACTTATAATAGCATCAAAAAGGATAAAATAAATAGAAATAAATTTAACTAAAGAACTGCAAAACTTATACTGTGAAAATTATAAAATATTATTGAAAGACATTTAAAAAGATCTAAATATGAGGAAAGCCATTCCAGGTTCATGGGTTGGAAAGCTTCATGTTTTTAATATGGTAAAGCTCCCACTCTGTTTTCAGATTCAATGCAATCCCCAATAAAATCTCAGCAGACTTCTTTATAGAAATTGGCAAGCCAATTCTAAAATTCAAATGGAATTGCAAGAGAACGAGAATAACCAAAACAATTTTGAAAAAGAAGAACAATAGAAAAATGTAGCAGGATTCAAATGTCTTGACTTCAAAACTTACTACACAACAATAGTAATCAAGACAGTGTGGTATTGGCACAAAAATATATGCATTAATCAGTGGAATAGGATTGAGAGTCTAGACATAAACCCACATATCTAAAATCAGCTGATTTTTGACAAGGGTGTCCATTCAATGAGAAAAGAATAGGGTTTTCAACAAATGGTGCTGGGACAAGTGAAAATCCACAAGCAAAAGAATGATGTTGGACCCTTATCTAACACCATATACAAAAATTAACTCAAAATGGATCAAAGACCTGAATGTAAGAGCTAAAACTATAAAACTCTTAGGAGAAAACTTATGGGTAAACCTTCATGACCTTGTATTTGGCAAAGGATTTTTAGATATAGCACCAAAAGCATAGGCAACAAAAAAGTTGATAAGTTGGATTTCAACAAAATTCAAAATTGTTGTGTTTCAAAGAACACCCTCAATAAAGTGAAAAGACAATGCACCACATAGGAGAAAATATTTGCAAAGCATATGGCTGATAAGAGCCTTGTGTCCAGAATAAGTAATAAACCCTTACATCTCAATGAAAAGATAAATATTCCAATAAAAAGTGGGCAAAGTCCTTGAAAAGGCATTTGTCCAAGGAAGATATACAAATGGCCAATAAGCACAAGAATAGATACTCTGTGTCATTAGTCACCAGAGAAATGCAAATCAAAACCATGAGACATCGCTTTACACCCACGAAGGCCAGAATAAAAAAGACTGATAATAACACACCTTGGATATGGAGAAATTGGAACCCTCCTACACTGTTGTTGGGAATGTGAATGGTGCTACTGCTTTGGAAAACATTCTGACAGTTCCTCAAAAAATTAAACATAGAGTTACCATGTGACCCAGCAGTTCCTCTCCTAGATAAGTACCAAAGAGAAATGAACACATATGTCCACACATGTCCACACAGAAATTCATACACAGATAATCAGCATTATTATATTAATGTAAGGTGAATTATGTAATATTACATAGTATTACAGAAATTCATGAATATGCAGCATTATAACAGCATTTATTTATAATGCAACCAAAATTTCTATTAACTGTTGAATGGATAAACAAAATTTGGTATATCTATATAGTAGAACATTATTTGATGCTAGGAATGATGCTAGAACATTATTTGTCCATAAAAAGGAATGAGTTACTGATACGTGCTACAACATGGATACACCTTGAAAACTTTAAGCTAAATGAGAGAAGCCAATTGCAAAAGACCACATATTATGTAATTTCATTTATACAAAATGCCCAGAACAGAGATATCCTTAGAGAAAAAAAAGTAGATTAGTGGTTGTTTAGGCCTGGGGAGTTGGAAAGGGAATGTCGGGTTGTACTAGCTAAATGGTACGATATTTCCTTTTAAGAAGATGAAAGTGTTTTCAAATTGACTGTGGTGATGGTTGCACATCCTTTAAGAAATGTGAATATACAGCGACTGGCAAGAAGGCCGAATAGGAACAGCTCTGGTCTGCAGCTCCTAGCGAGACCAATGCAGAAGGCAGGTGATTTCTGCATTTCCAACTGAGGTACCTGGCTCATCTCACTGGGACCAGTTAGACAGTGGGTGCAGCCCACGGAGGGCAAGCAGAAGCAGGGTGGGGCATCACCTCACCTAGGAAGCACAAGGGGCTGGGGACCTCCCTTCCCTAGCCATGGGAAGCCATGAGGGACAGTGCCATGAGGAACAGTGCATGCTGGCCCAGATACTACGTTTTTCCCATGGTCTTCGCAACCCGCAGACCAGGAGTCTCCCTCCAGTGCCTATGCCACCAGGGCCATGGGTTTGAAGCACAAAACTGGGTGGCTGTTTGGGCAGACACCAAGCTAGCTGCAGGAGTTTCTTTTCATACCCCAGTGGTGCCTGGAATGCCAGCGAGACAGAACCATTCACTCCCCCGGAAAGGAGGCTGAAGCCAGGAAGCCAAGTGGTCTAGCTCAGTGGATCCCACCCCCAAGCAGCCCAGCAAGCTAAGATCCACTGGCTTGAAATTCTCACTGCCAGCACAGCAGTCTGAAGTTGACCTGGGATGCTTGAGCTTGGTTAGGGGAGGGGCATCAGCCATTACTGAGGCTTGAGTAGGCAGTCTTCCTCTTAAAGTCTAAACAAAGCTGCCGGGAAGTTCAAACTGGGCAGAGCCCACTGCAGGTCAGCAAAGCCGCTATAGTCAGACTGCCTCTCTAGATTCCTCCTCTCTGGGCAGGGCATCTCTGAAAGAAAGGCAGCAGCCCCACTCAGGGGCTTATAGATAAAACTCCTGTCTCCCTGGGACACAGCACCTGGAGGAAAGGGTGGCTGTGGACACAGCTTCAGCAGATTTAAACATTCCTGCCTGCCACCTCTGAAGAGAGCAGCAGATCTTTCAGCACAGCACTCGAGCTCTGCTAATGGACAGACTGCCTCCTCAAGTGGGTTCCTGATTCTCGTGCCTCCCATCTGGGAGACACCTCCCAACAGGGGTCAATGGACACCTCATACAGGAGAGCTCTGGCTGGCATCTGGTGGGTGCCCCTCTGGGACAAAGCTTCCAGAGGAAGGAATAGGCATCAATCTTTGCTGTTATGCAGTCTCTGCTGGTGAGACCCAGGCAAACAGGGTCTAGAGTGGACCTCCAGCAAACTCCAGCAGACCTGCAGCAGAGGAGCCTGACTGTTAGAAGGAAAACTAACAAACAAAAAGGAACAGTATCAACATCAACAAAAAGGACATCCACACCAAAACAACATCCAAAGGTCACCAACATCAAAGATAAAAGGTAGATAAATCCATGAAGATGGGGAGAAACCAGTGCAAAAAGGCTGAAAGCTCCAAAAACCAGAACTCCTCTTCTCCTCCAAAGGATAACGACTTCTCGCCAGCAAGGGAACAAAACTGAATGGAGAATGAGTTTGATAAATTGACAGAAGTAGGCTTCAGAAGGTAAGTAATAACAAACTCCTCTGAGCTAAAGGAGCATGTTCTAATCCAATGCAAGGAAGCTAAGAATGTTGAAAAAAGGTTAGACAAATTGCTAACTAGAATAACCAGTTTAGAGAAGAACATAAATGACCTGATGGAGGTGAAAAACACAGCATGAGAACTTAGTGAAGCATACACAAGTATCAATAGCCTAATTGATCAAGTAGAAGAAAGAATATCAGAGATTGAAGATCAACTTAACGAAATAAAGTGTGAAGACAAGATTAGAGAAAAAAGAATGAAAAGGAATGAACAAAGCCTCCCAGAAATATGGGACTATGTGAAAAGACCAAATCTATGTTTGATTGGTGTACCTGAAAGTGACAGGGAGAATGGAACCAAGTTGGAAAATACTCTTCAGGATATGATCCAGGAGAACTTCCCCAACCTAGCAAGACAGGCCCACATTCAAATTCAGGAAATGCAGAGAACACCACAAAGATACTCCTTGAGAAGAGCAACTCCAAGACACATAATCGTCAGATTTACCAAGGTTGAAATGAAGGAAAAAATGTTAAGGGCAGTCAGAGAGAAAGGTCGGGTTACCCACCAAGGGAAGCCCATCAGACTAATAGCGGGTCTCTCTACAGAAACCCTACAAGCCAGAAGATGCTGGGGGCCAATATTCAACATTCTTAAAGAGAAGAATTTTTAACCCAGAATTTCATATCCAGCCAAAATAAACTTCATAAGCGAAGGAGAAATAAAATCCTTTACAGGCAAGCAAATGCTGAGAGATGTTGTCACCACCAAGCCTGCCCTACAAGAGCTCCTGAAGGAAGCACTAAACATGGAAAGGAACAACCGGTACCAGCCACTGCAAAAACATACCAAATTGTAAAGACCATTGACACTATGAAGAAACTGCATCAACTAACAGGCAAAATAACCAGCTAGCATCGTAATGACAGGATCAAATTCACACATAACAATGTTAACCTTAAATGTAAATGGGTTAAATGCCTCAATTAGAAGACACAGGTTGGCAAATTGGATAAAGAGTCAAGACCCATTGGTGTGCTGTATTCAAAAGACCCATCTCACCTGCAAAGATAGACATAGGCTTGAAATAAAGAGATGGAGGAATATTTACCAAGCAAATGGAAAGCAAGAAAAAAGCAGGGATTGCAATCCTAGCCTCTGATAAAACAGACTTTAAGCCAACAAAGATAAAAAAGACAAAGAAGGGCATTACATAATGGTAAAGACATCAACGCAACAAGAAGAGCTAACTATCCTAAACATATATGTGCCCAATACTGGAGCACCCAGATTGATAAAGCAAGTTCTTAGAGACTTACAAAGACTTAGACTCCCACACAATAATAGTGGGAGACTTCAACACCCCACTGTCAGTATTAGACAGACCAACGAGACACAAAATTAACAAGGATATTCAGGACTTGAACTCAGCTCTGGACCAATTGGACTTAATATACATCTACAGAACTCTCCACCCCAAATCAACAGAATATATCTTCTTAGCACCACATGGTACTTATTCTAAAATTCACCACGTAATTGGAAGTAAAACACTCCTCAGCAAATGCAAAAGAATGGAAATCATAACAGACAGTCTCTCAGACCACAGTGGAATCAAATTAGAACTTAGGATTAAGAAACTCCCTCAAGAGATTGAGACCATCTTGGCTAACATAGTGAAACCCCGTCTCTACTAAAAAAAATACAAACAAAATTAGTCAGGTGTGGTGGCAGGCACCTTTAGTCCCAGCTACTCGGGAGGCTGAGGCAGGAGAATAGAGTGAACCTGAGAGGCAGGGCTTGCAGTGAGCCGAGATCGCACCACTGCAGTCCAGCCTGGGCAACAGAGTGAGACTCCACCTCAAAAAAAAAAAAAAAAAAGAAAAAAAAGAAACTCACGCAAAACCATATAACTACATGGAAACTGAACAACCTGCTCCTGAATGACTACTGGGTAAATAATGAAATGAAGGCAGAAATAAATAAGTTCTTTGAAACCAACGAGAACAAATACACAACATTCCAGAATCTCTGGGACACAGCTAAAGCAGTGTTTAGAGGGAAATTTATAGCACTAACTGCCCACAAGAGAAAGCAGGAAAGATCTAAAATCGACACCCTAACATCACAATTAAAAGAACTAGAGAAGCAAGAGCAAACAAATTTAGAGGCTAGCAGAAGATAAGAAATAACTAAGATCAGAATAGAACTGAAAGAGATAGAAACACGAAAAATCATACAAAAAATCAATGAATCCAGGGGCTGGTCTTTTGAAAAGATCAACGAAATAGACTGCTAGCCAGACCAATAAGGAAGAAAAGAGAGAATAATCAAATAGACGCAATAAAAAATGATAAAGGGAATATCACCACTGATCCCACAGAAATACAAATTACCATCAGAGAATACTATAAACACCTCTATGCAAATGAACTAGAAAATCTAGAAGAAATGGATAAATTTCTGGACACATACACCCTCCCAAGTCTAAACCAGGAAGAAGTTGAATCCCTGAATAGACCAATAACAAGTTCTGAAACTGAGGCAGTAATTAATAGCCTACCAACCAAAAAAAAAAAAAAAAGCCCAAGACCAGATGGATTCACAGCCAAATTCTACCAGAGGTACAAAGAGGAGCTGGTACCATTCCTTCTGAAACTATTCCGAACAACAGAAGAAGAGGGAATCCTCCCTAAGTTATTTTATGAAGCCAGCATCATCCTGATACCAAAACCTGGCAGAGACACAACAAAAAAGAAAATTTCAGGCCAATATCCTTGATGAACAGTGATGCAAAAATCTTCAATAAAATACTGGCAAACTGAATCCAGCAGCACATCAAAAGGCTTATCCACCATGATCAAGTCGGCTTCATCCCTGGGATGCAAGGCTGGTTCAACACATGCAAATCAATAAATGTAATCCATCACATAAACAGAACCAATGGCAAAAACCACATGATTATCTCAGTAAATGCAGAAAAGGCCTTCGACAAAATTCAACAGCCCTTTTCATGCTAAAAACTCTCAATAAACTAGGTATTGATGGAACATATCTCAAAATAATAAGAGCTATTTATGACAAACCCACAGCCAATATCATACTGAATGGGCAAAAACTGGAAGCATTCCCTTTGAAAACCGGCACAAGACAAGGATGCCCTCTCTCACCACTCCTATTCAACATAGTGTTGGAAGTTCTGGCCAGGGCAATTAGGCAAAAGAAAGAAATAAAGCATATTCAGATAGGAAGAGAGGAAGTCAAATTGTTACTGTTTGCAGATGACATGATTGTATATTTAGAAAACCCCATCGTCTCAGCCCAAAATCTCCTTAAGCTGATAAGCAACTTCAGCAAAGTCTCAGGATACAAAATCAATGTGCAAAAATCACAAGCATTCCTATACACCAATAACAGACAAACAGAGAGCCAAATCATGAGTGAACTCCCATTCACAATTGCTACAAAGATCATTAAATACCTAGGAATACAACTTACAAGAGATATGAAGTACCACTTCAAGGAGAACTACAAACCGCTGCTCAAGGAAATAAGAGAGGACACAAACAAATGGAAAAACACTCCATGCTCATGGATAGGAAGAATCAATATAGTGAAAATGGCCATACTTCCCAAAGTAATTTATAGATTCAATGCTATCCCCATCAAGCTACCATTGACTTTCTTCACAGAATTAGAAAAAACTATTTTAAATTTCATACGGAACCAAAAAAGAGCCCACATAGCCAAGGCAATCCTAAGCAAAAAGAACAAAGCTGGAGGCATCATGCTACCTGACTTCAAACTATACTACAAGGCTACAATAACAAACAGCATGGTGGTGGTACCAAAACAGATATATAGACCAATGGAACAGAACAGAGGCCTCAGAAATAACGCCATACATCTACAACCATCGGATCTTTGACAAACCTGACAAAAACAAGCAATGGGGAAAGGATTCCCTATTTAATACATGGTGTTGGGAAAACTGGCTAGCCATCTGCAGAAAACTGAAACTGGACCCCTTCCTTACACCTTATATAAAAATTAACTCAAGATGGATTAAAGACTTACATGTTAGACCTAAAACCATAAAAACCCTAGAGGAAAACCTAGGTAGTACCATTCAGGGCATAGGCATGGGCAAAGACTTCATGACTAAAACACCAAAAGCAATGGCAACAAAAGCCAAAATTGACAAATGGGGTCTAATTAAAATAAAGAGCTTCTGCACAGTGAAATAAACTATCATCAGAGTGAACAGGCAACCTAGAGAATGGGAGAAAATTTTTGCAGTCTATCCATCTGACAAAGGGCTAATATCCAGAATCTACAAAGAACTTAAACAAATTTACAAGAAAAAAACAAACAACCCCATCAAAAAGCGGGCAAAGGATATGAACAGACACTTCTCAAAAGAAGACATTCATGCAGCCAACAAACATATGAAAAAAAGCTCATCATCACTGGTCATTAGAGAAATCCAAATCAAAACCACAATGAGATACCATCTCACGCCAGTTAGAATGGCAATCATTAAAAAGTCAGGAAACAACAGATGCTGGAGAGGATGTGGAGAAATAGGAAAGCTTTTACACTGTTGGTGGGAGTGTAAATTAGTTCAACCATTGTGGAAGACAGTGTGGTGATTCCTCAAGGGTCTAGAACCAGAAATACCATTTGGCCCAGCAATCCCATTACTGGGTATATACCCAAAGGATTATAAATCATTCTACTATAAAGATATGTTTATTGTGGCACTGTTCACAATAGCAAAGACTTGGAACCAACCCAAATGCCCATCAATGACAGACTGCATAAAGAAAATGTGGCACATATATACCATGGAATACAATGCAGCCATAAAAAAGGATGAGTTCATGTCCTTTGCAGGGACATGGATGAAGCTGGAAACCATCATTCTCAGCAAACTAACACAAGAACAGAAAACTAAACACCACATGTTCTCACTAATAAGTGAGACTTGAACAATGAGAACACACGGACACAGGGAGGGGAACATCACATACCGGGGCCCGTTGCGGGGTAGGAGGCTAGGGGAGGGATCACATTAGGAGAAATACCTAATGTAGATGACAGGTTGATGGGTGCAGCACACCACCATGGCATGTATATACCTATGTAACAAACCTGCACGTTCTGCATATGTATCCCAGAACTTAAAGTATAATTTAAAAACAGAAATGTGAATGTACTAAAAGCCAATGAATTGTACACTGTAACTGGGTCTATTTTATGGTATGAGAACTATATCTCAATAAAGATGTTAAAAAAGAAAAGAAAAGAAACAGCTGTTTGCTCCAGCTGTTGCTAATTCTCTAATTAAGTCTGTTCTTTCAGCTTAAAAAGTAATACACCTTGGCCGGGCGTGGTGGCTCACACTTGTAATCCCAGCACTTTGGGAGGCTGAGGTGGGCGGATCACGAGGTCAGGAGATCGAGACCATCCTGGCTGACATGGTGAAACCCTGTCTCTACTAAAAATACAAAAAAATTAGCCGGGCTTGGTGGCGGGCACCTGCAGTCCTAGCTACTCAGGAGGCTGAGGCAGGAGAATGGCGTGAACCCAGGAGGTGGAGCTTGCAGTGAGCTGAGATCGCACCACTGCACTCCAGCCTAGGCGACAGAGCAAGACTCCGTCTCAAAAAATAATAATAATAATAATAATACACCTTTTATTCTTGTGGTTTTGGTTATTTTTTATTTTTATTTTTGAAGGGATGAGATTCTTATTCCTTCTGAGCAAGATAAATCAAAACAGGACATTGGAGATGAACAGTTAACATATTTCTTCACTAACACAATCTTGGGTTTTCCCAGGGGATTGTTTTGATGACATTTATTTTCCATCCTTGGGCACTTCTGAGAAATATTTCAGTCTTAGGAATTTACAGAAATGGAGTTTTGATTAGAAACTGCCCTCTTAGCAGCTGCTTTCTGCTCTGCTTTCAGACTTCTGGGAGTGTGTTGTTTACCGAATGGCAAATACATGGAGGGAAATAGCTGTCCAGGGTGGCCGGCTTGCTCCTTTGCCTCTCTTTTCTTTCCAGAATCATGTACCCTTCATGCCCTTCATGCCCTAGCAGACCACAACTCCAGTTTTGTCTCCCTAACGCTTTTGGGTGCTGAAAACTCAGTGCTGAGTTTTTCTGCCCTTAGCATTTTCTTTCAGGACTTTTCAACCTCTTGGTCTGTTGTTTATTGATTGGCAAATTCCTTCACGGGAAGTTCAGGAAAGAGTGTTGGGCTAACTTCAGTGGGTTTCCTTTTTTCTAACCTGCTAGTCCCTCAAGTCCTGGTGGTTTTGGTATCTCTCAATGCTTTTAAGTAGATTTTGTTTTGTTTTTGGTATTTTACCCGGATTTTCCAGTAGTTCTCAGGTAGAATTTATCTGCTGTAAGCTATTATACAAGAAGGCCCTTCCATTTTAAAAACAAAAATTCAGTTTTTATTTTGAAAGAGTTAGGTTAAACTTATAAATTAATTGGGGGAAAATTAATATCTTCCCAAGCAAGTAAATAGTATGAATAACTCTATTCAGTTCTTTGTTTATACTTTACTAAAGTTTTTGTTTTCATTATAAAGATGAATATATATTAGTGAGTTTCATTAATAAATATGTTAATATATAGGCATTCACATACCTTGTGGCTTTCATGAATTGATTTTATTCCGCTACATCTTATTGTCAGTTCTTGTGGGCATGTTGGAAACCAACTGAGTTTTTTTTTCTTTTTTTTGAGATGGAGTCTCGCTCTGTCACCCAGGCTGGAGTGCAGGGGCCTGATCTCCACTGACTGCAACCTCTGCCTCCTGGGTTCAAGCAATTCTCCTGCCTCAGCCTCCTTAGTTAGCTGGGATTGCAGGTGCCCACCACCACGCCCAGCTAATTTTTGTATTTTTAGTAGAGATGCGGTTTCACCATGGTGGCCAGGTTGATCTCGAACACTTGACCTCAGGTGATCCACCACCCTCAGCCTCCCAAAGTGCTGGGATTACAGGCATGAGTCACTGTGCCTGGCCACCAATTGAATTTTCTAAACCAGTTTTATACTTGGTTCCCTTACTGAACTGTGTTTTTTCATTTCCCTAATACTTTTCCAATTAATTATTTTAGCTTTTCACATGTTAGTAAATAATTACAGCATGAGCAAAAGCAGAAAAAAAAAGAGATAATATGCCTCTTCTGCCTTTCCTAAAAGTGCTTAATTTTCTTTATTGCCTTATTGATCACCTAGAACTTCCAAAACATGCCAAATAATAGATGTGATAATGAACATGGTTTTCTTTCTCTTTTTCTGAATTTAATGGCAATGCTAGTGCTAATATTTCTTGATTCTCAATAGGGATTTTAACCAATAATTTATATTAAATGTTACCATCTTTTCAGATTTTATCAGGAAGACTGTTTTATTTTTCTGCCTTTAAGCAATTACTATGGTAAATCCTATTAATAGTTTTTTAAACATTGAATTGTTTGTTAATGAAATAAAGGCCCCTTCTTATTGGTGCATCATTCTTTTAATACGTTGATTTTTTTTTGCTAGCATTTTATTATGGCTTTTTTGGTGTTCATAAATGAGATCGATTTTTTTTTTTTTTTTTTTTTTTGAGACTGAATCTCGCTCTGTTGCCCAGGCTGGAGTGCAGTGGTGCTATCTTGGCTCACTGCAAGCTCCGCCTCCGGGGTTCACGCCATTCTCCTGCCTCAGCCTCCCAAGTAGCTGAGACTACAGGCGCCTGCCACCACGCCTGGCTAATTGTTTGTATTTTTAGTAGAGACAGTGTTGCATTGTGTTAGTCAGGATGGTCTTGATCTCCTGACCTCGTGATCCACCCACCTTGGCCTCCCAAAGTGCTGGGATTACAGGCGTGAACCACCGCGCCTGGCCGATGAGATCGATTTTTAAATTTTTATGTGTGCTATCTTTAATGAGTTTTAATTTTAGGGTTATGTTAAGGGTGTCACATGACACAAGTGCACTTTTGTATGTGTGATTAAGGGGCTTAGGTAACATAGGTCTTATTGGTTTTCTTGATGATTTCATATAACTCAGCAGTGGAAACTTCTTGGCTCTCGGATAATTATCCTGTCAACTAGAGGATGTCAATTTGATATCTTTCTCAAACTTTTGTCCCATGATTTGTGTCCTATTTAAGCATTTGAACTCCTAATTTATTTTGATAATTTAGATATTTTTTAGGAAATGGTACATTTTATTCAAATTTTCTATTTTGTTTTCATAAAGTTATATACACTTTTCTGACAATTCTTCTAAATCCCCTGTACCAATGTTCTTGTTTGTAATTTTGCACGTTTGTGTTTTCTCTTTTTCTTGATTAGTCTTGGTAGTGGTTTTCTCTCTTCATTTACTAAAAAGTATTATATTTATCAATTTCATGTATTTCTTTGTAATTCATTAGCACTTTTATTTTTCTTGCTTTTCCCTTCCTGCTTTGAATATTCAGTTTATTATTCTTTGCCAAATCTTCCTTCGAACTCTAATAATTTCTTGCTTCATTAGTATTGATACTATAATAGTTATGCATAAGGAATTTTTATGGTTATAGCCCTGTCTGAATTATCCTGGTCTGAATTGAGAATGTAATATGGCCCTATTTGTCCTAATCAACGTTTATTGCACTGGATTTTACTTTGTGTGAACATTACATTGCCATTCCATTTCTTTTTGTTTACATTTCTGCAATATCCCTTTGTGCATGCCTTGACTTCTTCTTTTTTTTTTGAAATGGAGTCTTGCTTTGTCACCACGCTGGAGTGCAGTGGCAAGATCTCGGCTCACTGCAACCTCCGTCTCCCGAGTTCAAGCAATTCTCCTGCCTCAGCCTCCCAAGTAACTGGGACTAGAGGTGTGCACCACCACGCCCAGCTAATTTTTTGTATTTTAGTAGAGATGGGGTGTCACCATGTTGGCCAAGATGGTCTCTATCTCCTGACCTCTTAATCTGCCTGCCTCGGCCTCCCAAAGCGCTGCGATTACAGGCGTGAGCCACTGCATCCCACCGCATGCCTTTACTTTTAACATCCCCTCTTTGGGCTTGAATTATGTATCCTTTACTGTGATCTCTTTTTCAGTGTTTTGGAGGACATATATCTTGGTTTTTCTATGTCATTGCATTTTTAAATGCTGTTGAACCCATATTTATTTAATTTTTAGACTTCTATGACACAGAAAAATGTCATAAACTTTTCCTGTCTTCTCACCTCTTTTCCCTTTATTCACCATTTCTCAGGTTTTATTAAGATGAATTGGGTTTTTGGCTGAGCGTGGTGGCTCAAGCCTGTAATCCCGGTGGTTTGGGAAACTGAGGCATGAGGATCACTTGAAGTTAGGAGTCCAAGACCAGCCTGGGCCACATTGCAAGCTGCCATTTGTACAAAAATAAAAAAAGTTAGCCAGGCATGGTGGTGTGTGCCTGTAAACCCAGCAATTTGGGAGGATGAAATGGAAGGATCCCTTGAACCCACGAGTTTGAGGTTGTATTGAGCTAGGGTTGTGCCACTGGACTCCAGCCAGGGTGACAGAACAAGATCCTGTCTCAAAAAAGAAAAAAGAAAAAGAAAAAAGGGTGAGCTAGGTTCTTAAAATTCATATTATTGCATTTGGGAAGAAAAGGTAATATATTTTCCTCATTCATCACAAGGTTTGTGGCTGACATTCCTATAACAAAGACAGACTAACAAGAGAAAAGCATAACAAATTTATTTTACCAAAGTTTTACATGACACAGGAGCCTTGAGAAATGAAGACCCAAAGACCCAGGAAAAACTGTGTTTTTATGCTTAGGTTTGGTGAAGAATGGATAGATAGCGTATGATTGGACAAAAAGTGGATGTGACATAGTAGTAATAAACTTGGGGGAACTTAGCAAAGCCTGTTTGTTCAGATGCTTCTTGGCCTCCCTGTGTAACATTCCTTCCCTGCAGACATAGGGCAGGACATCTGTCACTTAAGGGTCTTCAGGAGAGAAGGTCAGAGAGACTTTTCTGCTTCTGTGGTTTTCTCAATTTTCTTCAGCTTGAAATATTCAGTATGACAAGATGCCATATTTAGGGATAGCATTTCCTGTATCCTATCACATACTTATACTTGGAAATAGGTTGTATCATTAACAATCACTTTTGTAGTTTTGTATCTGTCTCAGCAAATATTTTACTATCACTGGCTTTTGGAGCTGGTCCAGTGTTTTACGCCATGTCATCTTCACTCTTTAATCCTTAAGTGGGCTTCATCTTTTATTTTGTTGGAGGACATCTTCAGCTAATCTGTCAAGAAAATATGGATGTAATATTTTTGAAATCTGTGAATAACTGAAAATGTCCTTCTGTTAACTGAATACCTGAATTGGTTGGAAATAAAATGCTTAGTTCACATATTTTCTCCACAAAATGCTAGAAGACATATTACTTCTTGGTGTTCAGTGTGGCATCTCAGGAGCTTAAAGCAGCATATTTTGTTCTTTTTGGTTACCTTATTTTTTCCCCATGTTGCTTACGGAATTTGATATATATCTTTAATAAATATTAGTGTCATGAATAAATGAATGAGAAAATGTTTCTGGCTGGGTGTGGTGGCTCACGCCTGTAATCCCAACACTTTGGGAGGCCGAGGTGGGAGGATAGTTTGAGGCCAGGCATTTGAGATCAGCCTTGGCAACATAGCAAGACCCTGTCTCTATTCTTAAGAGTAAAAAATGTTTTTTAACACATATATCAATGTGTTACAATACTGAATATAAAAACTTGTTGCCAATCAGTAAGAAATAATGCAAATACTGGTAGAAAAATGGATGAATGTAACCCGGCAATTTGCAAATGAAGAATTAGAAAAGGTGCCAAACATGAATCGAAAATTACAGATTAAAATAAGATTCTTTGTCTACTAAATGGGAAAAGAAACATTAGTATATGATCATAAATTGATACATCCTCTCTGGGGAAATATTTGTGAATATGTATCAAAATTAGTGGCTCATGCCTGTAATCCCAGCACTTTGGGAGGCTGAGTCCGGCAGGTCACTTGAGGTCAGGAGTTCAAGACCAGCCTGGCTAACATGGTGAAACCCCATCTCTACTAAAAACACAAAAATTAGCTGGGTGTGGTGGTGGGTGCCTGTAATCCCAGTTACTAGGGAGGCTGAGGCAGGAGAATCTCTGGAACCCGGGAGGCAGAGATTGCAGTGAGCCAAGATTGTGCCACTGCACACCAACCTGGACCACAGAGTGAGACTCCATCTCAAAAAAAAAAAAAAAAAAAAAAAAGAATTAGCACATATGAAAATATCTTTTAACCTAACAATTTTTCCTGTTGGATTTTACTCTAAGAGAATAGTCAAGACCATGTGCAAACATTTAGCGTCTTCAAAGACGTTCATTTCAGATTTGTTTATAACAGGAAAACTTGGAAACAATAATAAAATAGTATTTACATAAATGATGATGCATTCTTAAAATGAAATGCCAGCAGCTATTAGAAATGTTGTTGTAGAAGAATATTTATCAAAATGGAAATATAATCACAATATATCACATTACATATCACATTGTAAAATGATAAAAGCTGGCTATAAAACAGTATTTCAATATAATTCTCATTTCAACTTAACTCAGAACATTTTTGTTGATTATCTACAAATACCACAGTAGGTTTGGTGGATCCAACTTTGAACAGGCTATATTCTCTGTAAGGAAGATCACTTCTACAAATTGAATTATATCAGAATCAAGGTGTTAATAGAGTCATGGATCTCCAGTTCAGTGTAAAAATGAATACTCTTCTTAACTCACACTCAAAAGTTTATTTGTGGACATATCATATGCTCTTCCCTCTTATAATCTTTTAGATTGTTACAAATCTCCCACGGAGTCCACAGAAGTTACTCAGCAAATGATGTTGAATTGAATCTTGATTTCTCACTTTGATGTTCAAAGTGAGAAATGCAGTCTCAGCTGGTTAGACAGCATGAGTGTTGTCAGGGTGTGTGTGTGTGTGTGTGTGTGTGTGTGTGTGTGTGTGTGTGTTGAAGAGAGAGGAAATATGCTATGAACTCAATCTCTATTAGTACAGAGAAAATGTCAGTTTGTCTTGTTGGCCACTCTATAGGAAGAGTCATTTCTATACATTTGGCAGTGTTCACATCATTGCACTCTTTTGCAAGGGGCTGTTGTGAATTGCAAGAGAATTCATGATTGATTTATTGATTTGACATAGTTGATAATGTCTTTTAGACCATATCACTCACAGTCTAGTCTGTGCATTCCAAAATTTAAATCTACATGTTTAGAATTTCAAATGATACTGTTTGGAATTTATACTGGTTCTCTCTGTCTCTCTCTGTCTCTCTCTCTCTCTTTAAAAAAATTTCAAATGGAGCCAAGGTAACATCAGATTTTTAAATGCCTGAGCTGTATTACTGCATCACAGATTTAGGATATAAAATCTTCAACATGTTGATTCCTCTTGTTCGGGCCAGTAGGTTTAAGAGTTGGGGAGTTATGACGATCATCTTGAGATGCTTACATGGTTAGGACCTAAGTCTCTGAGAAATACAAGGTGAGTCTACATCTCAGATAGACTGCAGCTGAAAAACCTTTCCTAATTGTCTATCAGGGTGTTGAGTACAAAATCATCCCTTTTACCCTCTTGCTCTTTTGGGTTCCATTAGATATTTTCCAGGATAATTCTATTGCTCTGCCAGATTAAGAATAACAACAGCAACAACAAGAAAATCATTTTCTGGTGCATTTTCCTAAAATTTATAACACCATTCTATATTCATTCTATTTATCCTAAAGCAGGTGAATCTTGTTTTATTTATT
The DNA here is from genome assembly GCF_028885655.2 of Pongo abelii. NCBI lineage: Eukaryota > Metazoa > Chordata > Mammalia > Primates > Hominidae > Pongo > Pongo abelii. The sequence goes on along the minus strand of NC_072004.2, from coordinate 15,212,458 downwards.
TGAACTCTAGAAGTATAGGAAACACTTTCATCACCTATGTAGATAGATGATATCAGCCTTAAATATTTAAATTACTGGGGCTTTTCTTGTTCCACTGCCATATAGGTAATTCAAGGAGGCATCATTAAAAATTTGTGGGTTTCAAAATAGATTTCCAGCAGGGGGAGCCCCTGCTTGGGTAATAGAACCATTGGCTCCCTTGTTCCTCTTACCTAACTTCAAACCCACAAACTAAAAATTTTGAATAGAATTCATTTTCATAATTTTTTTCACTCCTAGCTGTACCTGTGCACTAAGCAAAAGATACTTTTTTAATGGCCAGTGAAATGAACCAAATGACCATTTCTACATGTAGACCCCAGGGCAGGAGGCTCCCAGGGGTCAGCCACTGGCTTTGGTGGCTGGCTAGTTGACTACGAACCACCTGAGGGTGTTTGGAATTTCTTCCATCTGTCTCCAGGACTTGCTGATCCCACAGTATTTGTCTTGCAGTGAAGAGACATGCTTTTAACACACTGGGAAGCTTTAAATGGGTGTCTGGTTTGTTACTTCGAGTCATTTTCACCCAAAGCCTTCTTAACCATCATGCTGCTTCAGATGAAGTCACCCATGAGAAAAGTGAAGTGTGAGATTGATCCTTTGCAAGGCTAAAGTCCCACCCTGGACTTTATCTCGTGCCCTCAGAGGCAGAGTGTTCTAGGTGGTTCCTCTTTAGGGAAAGAAATGAAAGTGGTCTTGTAGTGATTTGTCTGGATTAGGGGAAAAAGAATTCCTAGAGTTCATAAATCCAATCCCATCATTGTCTCCACAATGCCAAAGAGTGGTGTTTATTTGTTGTTGTTTTTTCATTCTTGAATTGACTAGAAAGTTAGCTTGCTCTAACTTGTCATTAAAAAAGCCATGTAACCTGGGCGTGGTGGTTCACGCCTGTAATCCCAGTACTTTGGGAGACCGAGGCGGGTGGATCACCAGGTCAGGAGTTCGAGATCAGCCTGGCTAATATGGTGAAACCTCGTCTCTACTAAAAATACAAAAATTAGCCAGGCGTGGTGGCATGAGCCTGTAGTCCCAGCTACTCAGGAGGCTGAGGCAGAAGAATCACTTGAACCCGGGAGGCAGAGGTTGCAGTGAGCCAAGATCACGCCACTGGACTCCAGCCTGGGTGACAGAGCCAGACTCTGTCCAAAAAAAAAAAAAAAAAAAAACCATATAAGCCTCAAGAGGCCGCCAGCCCTGTGTGAGCTGGAGGTTAAGAGCATGGGGTTCAGGCATCCTGCATTCAAATCCAGCTTTTTCACTGACTGTGGGATGTTGTTTGAACTTTCCAAGATAATAACAGTATCTATATCACAGAGGTGAGTGCTAAGTGACATAATGCTGGCAAATAGTAAGCGCCTAATATGTGTTAGGTATTATTGTTACTGTTGTGTTTATTAGGCCTTGTTTGTCTTTGGGGACTTAGAGTCTTTCATTTGAAGTCCTTTAATTCTCTTCCTCATTCCTACCATCTCCCCTTCACCCCTGCAACTTGCTGAAAACTGTAGGACACATAGTTAGGCAACTGTTAATATTTCAGACACTATAGAAACATCATAATATCATTTCATATGGGCTATACAATGTGGCATCATTAAAACATAATTGACTAGGGTTGGGCAGAGGAAACAGTGAAATTAATTATAAACTAATGTTTATTTATTCACACATGAATTCACTGTGCAAATACAGACCCTAAGAAAGACAACAAAAATGACAGGGACAGATCTTCCTTTAGGAAGTTTACAACCTTGTTGGAGAAGACAATTTAGATTCTTGGGAATGTATCAGGGCAATTAAGGAGTCATATGATTACAGGCTTTGATTAGGTAATGAGCAATGTTTGAATTTTGCCCACAGTCTATTTATCCAACAAAATAAGGATTCCAAGAAATATTTATTGTTATAGTAAAAGATCATCTGTACAGAATGTCTTGGACAAGACCTATACAGATTTCATAATGCTCCTGGAGTTTAACTATATTATTTCCAAAAACGCATTTTCTTTTGTTGCCCTTCGATGAAGTGCCAACATCTTCTGGATGTATTTTCTTTGTTTTCTGATCCATTAATGGATCAGGGGCTAGGATATCAAAGGAGCATGGTATAATGAGTATTTTGAATTACAGGCCCTTAGAGATCAGTAGATGCTGGAAGAGACTTTTCCCCTGTCTGCATAAAGACCAGGCAGACCCACCAAGGAGAGCATTGTTTTTGCTCCCTCCCCTGCTGTCAATCCTCTACCTCTCCTGAAGCACAGGATGAAGCTGTTCTCTGAAGTATTTGCTAAAGTCCAGACCTACTAGAGTATAAAACAATTACCACTTGTCTTTTTCCTGAGTTTTCATGAACCAAACCCATGTTATAAGAAAGAAGATTAAAGTCCATTAACAAACCTAGAGACTTTTTTCACAAACCACTTTCTTCCCTGTGGGCCTAACGGACTTTGTCTCAGACCATTGTATGTTTTTCAAACCCATTGAATTCCCCTAAAAATCATTTACAATCTCCCAAAAATCATCCACACTTCCCATCTCCCTTTCCCCTAAGAAGTAGGGTATATCTCCATCCATATCTCACTGGGACACTGGACAACCACTGTGATTCTTCCCCTGTGCATGGTATTAATACATTTGTATGCTTTTTCTCTTCTTAATCTGCTTTTTTATGAGTTCATTTTTCAGTGAACCTTCCAAGAGCAAAGGGGAAGCTTTCCCTTCACCACTACAATATAAAATATATATTTCAATAATTATTACTCAGTGTTTTACAACATTACCCACCTAAATATATAAAAGACTGAGAATTTTGTGTTATCACTGAGGCCACTATGGCATTCCCATCATCTTCCTACACAGCCCACATCACCATGTAGAATGGCTCATCACCACATCACCAGCTAGATTTCACCCCATGACCCACGTTGGAACAGAGAGTCATACACGTACTCTGGAGCCCAGAAGAGTGCTCCGTATATGTGCTGTATGTATGTAACTAGCTCATTTACATTTTGCATACCAGCAGTTTCATATGATTTCTGAGTGAAATTTCTACTAGCACACAAGCTAATAATTGCTCATCTACATTGGATTGGGCAAAGCTCCTTTCCGAAGGTCTGGCTCAAGGAAAGCCCATGTGACATTCCACATACAGTCACCTCTCTGTGATCAGAGCAACCAGCCATCCACGGCATCCTGCATTTTGCTTGTCCAGATGTGAATTAGAAGCCTGCTTTTTTTGTCCCTCAAATTACAGGGGACACATATCAAATTATCTCAGTGGTTGTTAGGAAGCAGAAGGTTAATTATGTTGACTCCAAGCCCCTGCAGTAAGAATCAGAGACTCCTGCAGGAAAGGGCAGTGTTCAAAACTTTCAACTGAGAAGAGAGGAAGCATTGACTCTGCCCAGAACATGGTAGTCATCCGGATCCTGTAAATGTAATCCTGGAATCGTGACTGGAAAGGAATAGGGAGCCCCAGAGGAGTGTGTGGGTTTGGTTGTTTGGAAATTTGCTTGAGTTAAATAGGTAATACAGGTCCCAGTTTTCAATTATTCCCTCAACCCTCCCCTTTTCTTTTGCCCATTTTATGTCCTGCAACATATTTCTATCATCCAGGATCAGTTGGAACTGAGGAGTGCCCATACTGTTCTCCTCTTCCCAAAATCCTTGTGGGTGGAGTGGGAAGGGACAAGGTATGGAGAAGGATGACAGGGTGGACACAAAATCTCATTTTAGTTGTCGAAAAAAAGTCCTAGAAAACAAAGTCTACAGAGATGGCCCCCATGACAAAGGCTCCAATGACACTGATTTTTCTCCATTTCAAGGCACCAGAATTTTTTTTTTTAATTTGGGAAAAGGGAGAGGGAAAGATCTTCTAGAAGTGTGTGTACAACAATAATAATGTTATAACTACTTGTCAAATGCTTACTAAAGAAATTAGTATAATTCTCAATACCAAGTTTCAGATTTTGATCCACGTGTTCTGGGCTAAATTGAGGACACTAAACTGGCCTCTCTTTATTGGACTTCTCCAGAGAGTCACTCTTACTCCTGACTCCATGAAAGAAAAGTTTACTGTTATAAAACTTCTTATTTTTTTTCCATCGACCTTGTTCTTTTCTCCCATACTCCTCTATGTAATCTGCCATTTGGGTGGGAGGAAGCTCTAGAGGTCTGTAGTGGAGAGAGTAAAGCAGGGTTTGCAGGAGGAAGAGCCGTTGAGGAGTGGGTATTTTTGCTGGAACAGGAGGTGTGGTGGCCACTCTAGGATTGCAAGGTACCCCTCAGGAAGCACAGGAGACACACTTCAGACTGAGCTGGGGGAACTTGAGATTACAAAAGTAAATGACTCTTTTCAGGGAGCTTTAGAGATTTCCAATGGTAAGGAAGGATGAGTACAAAGAACTAGGACCAGTTGAACACGCCCAGCTGTTCCCAAAATGCCACTTGCACTCTCTTTCTGAAAATGAAATGTTAAGATACAGAGAGGAGAAAAGAGATGACTGCCCTCCTTTTTCTGCTATACATGGAACCTTCAGTCATTTGTTGTAGGTGGGTTGCAAGCATTTAAAGGAATTAGTTGACCTTCATGTTTTGCATAAATAGTGATCACAGAGAAACTTTAGAGTATTGTCAAACGGTCTAGACCTGCACTGTCTCACACAGTAGCTCTTAGCAACATGTGGCTATTGTAAAATGTGGCTGATGTGACTGAAGACCTGAATATTTAACTTTATTTTCTTATAATTAATTTATATGCAACTCAAATACAGAATATTTGAAATTAATTTCATCTGTTTCCTTGTACATTTTTGAAAATATTTGAAAATAAATTTGTTGAGTGTATCAATAGTTCACTCTGAGTAGTTGCTCAAGGTATATGAGTTCATTGTATGAGTAACACAAATTCGTCTGTTAATGGACATTAAGATTGTTTTCAGTTTGGGGCTATTCCAAATAAAACTGCTAGGAACATTTTTGTACAAGTCTTTCTAGGGACATATATTTCCTTTTCTCTTAGGTAAGTATCTAGAAATAAAATGGCTGGGTCCTTTGGCAGCTATAAGTTTTGACTTTTTTCCATCATTTGATATCCTTACCAGCAGTGTATAGGAGTTCCTGTTCTTCTACAAACTTGCCATCATTTGGTCAGTCTTCAATTTTAGCCCTTCTAAAAGGTATACAGCAATATCTCACTGTGGTTTTAATGTGCATCCCTGGATGACTAATGATACAGAACTTTTTTTGATGTTCTAATCTGCAACCAGTATATCTTTGGTGAACTATGTTCAAATATCTTGCTCATTATTTAATTGGGTTGATTTTTTTTTCTTATTATTGAGTTTTGAGATTTATTTCTATAGCCTGGATTCAGGCCCTTTGTTAGATATAAGATTTACAAATATTTTTTTCCCAGTCTGTGGCTTATCTTTCCATTTTCCTAATAGTGTTTTTAAAGAGCAGAAGTTTTTAATTATTTGCTGAAGCCCACTTTATCAATGTTGCATAAAAAATTTACATATTTTGGTGTTTGCATCTAAGAAATCTTTGCCAAGCCTAAGTCACAAGATTTTTTCCTATGTTTTCTGCTAGAGTTTTATAATTATTTTATATCTAGGTCTATAATCCATTTTGAGTTAAGTTTTTTATATGGTGTGAGGTATGGATTGATGTGTTTTGTGTGTTTGTTTTACATGTAGGTAATCATTGTGCCAGCATCATTTGTTGAAAAGAGTATATTCTCCACTGAATTTCCTTTGTGTCTTTGTCAAAAATCCGTTGTCCATATGATGACTTTTTAATATGCACCATTCTGACTGATGTGAGATGGTATCTCATTGTGGTTTTGATTTGCATTTCTCTAATGACCAGTGACGTTGAGCTTTTTTTCATTCTGGTCTATTTCTGGTCTCTTGATTCTGTTCTTTTGATCTATTTGTCTATTTAGATGCCAAAACACACAGCTTTTGTTACACAGTTTTATAATAAGTCTTGAAATCAGGTAGTGATCCCCCTCCAACTTTGTTCTTCTGTTTCAAAGCTCTTTGGGCTATTCTATGCCCTTTGCATTTTCATATGACCTTTAGAGACAGCAGGGCAATTGCTACAAATCATGCTGGAGTTTTCATTAGGATTAAGTTTAATTTAAAGACCAATTTGAGGCCAGGCGCAGTGGCTCACGCCTGTAATCCCAGCACTTTGGGAGGCCGAGGTGGGCAGATCATGAGGTCAGGAAATGGAGAACATCCTGGCTAACACAGTGAAACCCTGTCTCTACTAAAAATATAAAAAATTAGCTGGGCGTGGTGGCAGGTGCTGTAGTCCCAGCTACTCGGGAGGCTGAGGCAGGAGAATGGCATGAACCCGGGAGGCAGAGCTCACAGTGAGCCGAGATTGCGCCACTGCACTCCAGCCTGGGCGACAGAGTGAGACTGTGTCTCAAAAAAAAGACCAATTTGAGGATGATTGACATTCTAATAAAATCGAGTCTCTTTACCCATGAACAAGATATATCTCTTCATTTATTTAGGTTTTTCTTTTTTCTCCCAGTGATGTTTTAAATTTTCATTGCACATGTCTTATATATCCTGGATCAGATTTGTTCCTAAGCATTTCATATTTTTGATGTAATTGTAAACGGTATTAGTTTTTAGTTTTTATTTCCAAGTAATTGTTGTTAGTATATAAAAATGCAACTACTTTTGTATGGTGACTTTTTAAGTGACAACCTTGCTAAACCCACTAACTAACTGTAGTAGCTTTTTTAAAATTAAAATTTAAATTTTAAGTTCTGGCGTACATGTGGAGGATGTGCAGGTTTCTTACATAGGTAAATGTGTGCCATGGTGGTTTGCTGCACCTATTAACCCATCACCTAGGTATTAAGCCCAGTATGTGTTAGCTATTTTTCCTAATGCTCTCCTTCCTCCCACCCCACTCCCTGACAGGCCCCATTGTGTGTTGTTCTCCTCCCTGTGTCCATGTGTTCTCATTGTTCAGCTCTCACTTATAAATAACAACATGCAGTGTTTGGTTTTCTGCTTCTGCATTAGTTTGCAGAGGATAACTGCTTCCAGCTCCATCCATGTCCCCACAAAGGATGTGATCTCGTTTCTTTTTATGGTTGCATGGTATTCCACAGTGTATATGTACCACATTTTCTTTATCCAGTCTACCATTGATGGGCATTTGGGTTGATTCCATGTCTTTGCTATTGTGAATAGTGCTTCAATGAACATACAAGTACATGTATCTTTGTAATGGAATAATTTATATTCCTTCAGGTATATACCCAATAATGGAATTGCTGGGTCAAATGGTTTTTCTGGTTCTAGATCTTTGAGGAATCACCACATCATCTTCCACAATGGTTGAACTAGTTTACATTCCCACCAATAGTGTAAAAGCATTCCTATTTCTCTGCAACTTTCCCAGCATCTGTTGTTTCTTGACTTTTTAATAATCACCATTCTGACTGGTGTGAGATGGTATCTCATTGTGGTTTTGATTTGCATTTCTCTAATGACCAGTGACGTTGAGCTTTTTTTTCATATGTTTCTTGGCCACATAAATATCTTCTTTTGAGAAGTGTCTGTTCATGTCTTTTGCCCACTTTTTAATGTTTTTTTTCTTGTAAATTTGTTTAAGTTCATTGTAGATTCTGGATATCAGACCTTGGTCAAATATATAGATTGCAAAAATTTTCTCCCACTCTGTATGTTGCCTGTTCGCTCTGATGATACTTTCTTTTGCTGTGCAGAAGCTCTTTAGTTTAATTAGATCCCATTTGTGAATTTTTGCTTTTGTTGCAATTGCTTTTGGTGATTTCATCATGAAATCTTTGCCCATGCCTGTGTCCTGATTGGTATTGCCTAAATTTTTTGCTAGGATTTTTATAGTTTTGGGTTTTACATTTAAGTCTTTAGTCCATCTTGCGTTAATATTTGTATCAGGTGTAAGGAAGGGGTCCAGTCTCAATTTTCTGCATATGGCTAGCCAGTTCTCCCAGCACCATTTATTAAATAGGGGATCCTTTCACAATTGCTTGTTTTTGTCAGGTTTGTCAAAGATCAGATGGTTGTAGATGTGTGGTCTTATTTCTGAGTTCTCTATTCTGTTCCATTGGAGCGTGATCCCTCCAGCTTTGTTCTTTTTGCTTAGGATTGTCTTGGGTATGCAAGCTCTTTTTTGGTTCTATATGAATATTAAAATCGTTTCTTCTAATTCCATGAAGAATGTCAATGGTAGTTTAATGAGTATAGCATTTAATCTATAAATTACTTTGGGCATTATGGCCACTTTCATGATATTGATTCTTCCTATCCATAAACATGGAATGTTTTTCCATTTGTTTGTGTCCTCTCTAATTTCCTTGAGCAATAGTTTGTAGTGCTCCTTGAAGAGGTCCTTCACTTCCCTTGTTAGCTGTATTCCTAGGTATTTTACTCTCTTTGTGACAATTGTGAATGGGAGTTCATTCATGAGTTAGGTCTCTGCTTCTCTGTTGTTGGTGCATAGGAATGCTTGTGACTATTGCACACTAATTTTGTATCCTGAGACTTTGCTCAAGTTGCTTATCAGCTTAAGATGCTTTTGGGCTGAGGCGATGGCATTTTCTAGATATAGGATCATGTTACCTGCAAACAAAGACAATTTGACTTCCTCTCTCTCTATCTGAATACCCTTTTTCTTTCTCTTGCCTGATTACCCTGGCCAGAAATTCCAATACTATGTTGAATAGGAGTGGTGAGGGAGGGCAGGCATCCTTGTGTTGGTTTTGAAGGGGAATGATTCCAGCTTTTGTGCATTTAGTATTATATTGGCTGTGGGTTTGTCATAAACATCTCTTATTTTGAGTTATGTTCCATCAATACTTAGTTTATTGAGAGTTTTAAACATGAAGGGATGTTGAATTTTATTGAAGGCCTTTTCTGCATCTATTGAGATAATCATGTGGTTTTGTCATTGGTTCTGTTTATGTGATAAATTATGTTTATTGATTTGCATATGTTGAACCAGCGTTGTACCCCAGGTATGAAGCTGACTTGATCATGGTGAATAAGATTTTTGATGTGCTCCTCTGTTTGGTTTGCCAGCATTTTATTGAGAATTTTTGCATCGATGTTTGTCAGGGATATTGGCTTGAAGTTTTCTATTTTTGTTGTATATCTTCCAGGCTTTGGTATCAGGTTGATGCTGGCCTCATAAAATGAATTAGGGAGGAGTCCCTCCCTTTCAACTGTTTCGAATAATTTCATAAGAAAGGTTGTTAGCTCCTTTTCTTACCTCTGATAGAATTCAGCTGTAAATCCATCTGGTCCTGAGCTTTTCTTGGTTGGTAGGCTATTTATTACTGCCTTAATTTCAGAACTTGTTATTGGAGTATTCAGGGACTTGACTTCTTCCTCGTTCAGTCTTGGGAGGGTATATATGACCAGGACTTTATTCTTTGTTCTAGATTTTTTAGTTCATTTGCATAGAGGTGTTTATAGTATTCTCTGATGGTTGTTTGTTTTTCTGTGGGGTGAGTGGTGATATCCCTACAATCATTTTTTTATTGTGTCTATTTAATTCTTCTCTCTTTTCTTCTTTACTATTCTAGCTAGGAGTCTATTTCATTAATTTTTTCCAAAAAACCAGCTCCTGGATTCATTGATTTTTTTGAAAGTTTTTTTGTGTCTCTATCTCCTTCAGTTTCACTCTGAGCTTGGTTACTTCTTGCCTTGTGCTAGCTTTGGTGTTTGTTTGCTCTTGGTTCTCTAGTTTTTTTAGTTTTGATGTTAGGTTGTTAACTTGAGATGTTTCTAGCTTTTTTTTCTCTGAAAAGTTTGTTTGTTTTAATACAATTAAATATTTCATTCACCCCCCATAGTAATCAAAGCAAATATTTTATCATTATTTTTATCATTATTATTCTTGGTATATCAAACTAAATTCTAGGAATGTAAGAAAGTCTGACTTGGAAATATTAAATAGAAAAGAGCTGAATTGCCAATAGACACATGAAAAAATGCTCATCATCACTGATGATCAGAGAAATCCAAATCAAAACCACAATAAGATACCATCTCACGTCAATTAGAATGGCGATCATTAAAAAGTCAGGAAACAACAGATGCTGGAGAGGATGTGGAGAAATAGGAACACTTTTACACTGTTGGTGGGAGTGTAAATTAGTTCAACCATTGTGGAAGACAGTGTGGCGATTCCTCAAGGATCTAGAACTAGAAATACCATTTGACCCAGCAATCCCATTCCTGGGTATATACCCAAAGGATTATAAATCATGCTACTATAAAGACACATGCACACATATGTTTATTGTGGCACTATTCACAATAGCAAAGACTTGGAACCAGCACAAATGTCCATCAATGATAGACTGGATTAAGAAAATATGGCACATGTACACCATGGAATACTATGCAGCTATAAAAAAGGATGAGTTCATGTCCTTTGCAGGGACATGGATGAAGCTGGAAACCATCATTCTCAGCAAACTATCACAAAGACAGAAAACCAAACACCATGTGTTCTCACTCATAGGTGGGAATTGAACAATGAGAACACTTGGACACAGGGCAGGGAACATCACACACCGGGGCCTGTCAGCAGGTTGGGGGTTGCGGAGGGATAGCATTAGGAGAAATACCTAATGTAAATGATGAGTTAATGGGTGCAGCAAACCAACATGGCACACGTATACCTATGTATCAAACCTGCACATTGTGCACTTGTACCCTAGAACTTAAAGTATAATAAAAAATAAATAAAGTACAAGTAAATAAAAAAAAAGAAAAGGGCTGAATTAACATATTACATTTTTTAGGCTTTCCTTGTAAGTATACATTGACATCTACTTATCTGATAGCCGCACTGCTGGTTTTGAGTGAGTTTTCTTTTGTTTTGTTTTGTTTCCTTCCAGAGGGAATGCAGTATGGCAGTATTATCTTTAGAACAAATTAAGAAGATAGTAACAAATAACAGAAGAAATACTTCTATACATATATTTTCTATGGGCAATAAATAGATAAGTATATAATTATGAAAAAATATGCCTCAACTATGCTTTTTAAAATTTCTCAAGGTTTACTGGTTTGTTTTTCTTATCAAAATATAATGCACTATCACTACTATCTGTCCTGGAAAAAACAAACCCTGAGGTTTGAGTTTCCTCCTTCAGCCAGTAGAGTGACATCAAGAGTAAACATGGATTGAGGTCAACCTGTTTGAGCCAAAAGAGAGTTCTGTGGTATATCTGGTTATTTTACTAATGTATACATATTCTAAGTTATAATCAAGATACTCATCAAATATTTTCTATCAAAGTTTTGTATCTCAAACAGGTTCTTTGAAGATTTATCATGCTGCTATAGGAAATTTGAAGAAATAACAAATTGTGTAACAGAAATAGACAGTGTCTACCTTTTTCTAGAATTACCTTGAACCTTAAATTTAGAATCATGTTTATTGCCAGAAAATTAAGTATACTTATTTAAACCAATGAAAAAGCACATTTCTGAAAGGAAGTTAGAAATAATCTCTGTGTTTTGTGAAAAGGCATTAATAAAAATCTGAGAGTAGCTAAGAATTTGGAGGAATTTATGTAAAAGCAATCAGAGTTTTTAACTTATGGGAACCAAATAAAACTATAACCTCTTATTGTGTTTATAGAACTGAGAAAGAATATTTATTTAACTTTATTATGAGGAAATACATATTTTCCTGTATTTCTAGATAAGTTTGGAAAACTATCCTTAATAGTCTGTTTTATATGCCTTATATTTAAAGTTTGTTTTACTCATTTTTGAAAGACTATTGCTGCTGCAAATAGTTGTGTGCTTTACATTCTAAGCTTCAGTAAATGTCTTTGTTTAAAAGCATCATAATCTGACCCGAGCATCCACTTGGAGAATGTTTTTTTGTGTGTGGTCTAGGGTGACAAAAGACCACAAAAATGTGTGGTCTAGATTTTTATCAACTATATCATTAACTTTATGATCCAAGACCAGCTATAGGACAATCTATATGTAAAAATAAAGTCTTATTTATGGAAGGAACTATTCTAAGGGAAAAATACAGGGTCAAACTGTGTCTTTTATGTCCTCTATATTGGGGACACATGGAGGTGCATGTTTCTAGCTTTTTGATGTGGGCATTTAGTATTATAAATTTCCCTCTTAACACAGCTTTAGCTGGTACATTGTCTCTTTGTTCTCAACAGTTTCAAAGAACTTCTTGATTTTTGCCTTAATTTAATTATTTATCCAGGAGTCATTCAGGAGCAAATTGTTCAATTTCCATGTAGTTGTGTGGTTTTGAGTGAGTGTCTTAATCTTGAGTTCTAATTTAATTGTGCTGTGGTCTGAGAGACTGTTTGTTATTATTTCAGTTCTATTGCATTGGCTGAGGAGTGATTTAGTTCCAATTATGTGATCAATTTTATAATAAATGCCTGTGGTGCCAAGAAGAATGTATATTCTGTTGTTTTTGGGTGGAGAGTTCTGTAGATACCTATCGGGTCCACTTGATCCAAGGCTGAATTTGAGTCTTGAATATTTTTGTTAATTTTCTGTCTCAATGATCTCTCTAATATTGACAGTGGGGTGTTACAGTGTCCCACTATTATTGTATGGGAGTCTGAGTCTCTTTGTAGGTTTCTAAGAACTTGTTTTATAAATCTGGGTGTTCCTGTATTGTGTGCATATATATTTAGAATAGTTAGCTCTTCTTGTTGAATTGACCCTTTTATCATTATGTAATGCCCTTCTTTGTCTTTTTTTTGATCTTTGCTGGCTTAAGGTCTGTTTTGCCAGAAATTAGGATTACAACCCTTGCTTTTTTTCTGTTTTCCATTTGCTTGGTAAATTTTCCTCCACCCCTTTATTTTGAGCCTATGTCTGTCTTTGCATGTGAGACAGGTCTCTTGAATACAGCACACTGAAGGATCTTGACTCTTTATCCAGCCTGCCATTCTGTGTCTTTTAATTGGGGTGTTTAGCCCATTTGCATTTAAGGTTAATATTGTTATGTGTGAATTTGATTTTGTCATCATGATGCTAGCTGATTATTTTCCAGACTTGTTTATGTAGTTGCTTCATAGTGTCATTGGTCCGTGTACTTCAGTGTGTTTTTGTAGTGGCTGGTAATGGTTTTTCCTTTCCATATTTAGTGCTTTCTCCAGGAGCACTTGCAAGGCAGGCCTGCTGGTGATGAATTCCCTCAGCATTTGCTTGTCTGAAAAAATTTTATTTCTCCTTCACTTATAAAGGTTAGTTTGGCCAGATATGAAATTCTAGGTTGGAAATTCTTTTCTTTAAGAATGTTGAATATTGACCCCCAACCTCTTCTGGCTTGTAGGGTTTCTGCTGAGAGGTCTGCTGTTAGTCTGCTGGGCTTCCCTTTGTAGGTGACCTGGCCTTTCTCTTTGTCTGCCCTTAACATATTTTCCTTCATTTCAACATTGGAGAATCTGATGATTATATGTCTTGGGGTTAATCTTCTCTGAAGTATCTTACCAGGATTCTCTGGATTTCCTGAATTTGAATGTTGGCCTGTCTTGCTAGGTTGGGGAAGTTTTCTTGGATGATATCCTGCAGTGTGTTTTCCAACTTGGTCCCATTCTGCCCATCTCTTTCAGGTACCCCCAATCAGTCACGGGTTTGGTCTTTTTACATAATTCCATAGTTCTCAGAGGTTTTGTTCATTCCTTTTCATTCTTTTTTTCTCTAATCTTGCCTTCCTGCCTTATTTCAGCAAGATAGTCTTCGGGCTCTGATATCCTTTCACTTGCTTGGTCTATTCGACTTTTGATACTTATGTTTGCATTGTGAAGTTCTCATGTTGTGTTTTCAGCTCCATCAGATCATTTATGTTCCTCTTTAAACTGGTTATTCTGGTTAATGGCCCCTGTAATGTTTTATCATGGTTCTTAGCTTCTTTGCAATAGGTTAGAACATACTCCTTTAGCTCAGCAAGGTTTGTTATTAGTGTCTTCTGAAGTCTACTTCTGTCAGTTCATCCATCTCAGCCTCATACCCTCTCAGCATGCCCTTGCTGGGGACATGCTGTAATCATTTGGAGGAGAAGAGGCACTCTACACAAACTGCCCAGTCTTGCTGGCACTGGCAGCAGGAAAAATGGCCAACTGGAGCCACAGTGATGGTGGCCACCCCTTCCTGCCCCCCAGAACTCGGTCTTCTTAGACAGTCTCCATCCTGCTGTGCTGGTCAGGGGGGATTCCAAGCCAGTGAGTTTTAGCTTGTGGAGTTCCTTGGGAGTGGGGCCTGCTGAATGGGGCCACTTGGCTCCCTGGTTTCAGCCTCCTTCCCAGGGGAGTAGACAGATCTCTTGCATCACTGGAGTTCCCAGAGCTGGAGTATGCAAAGATCCTGTGTCTCAGTGCCTGCCTGAGTGGCTGCCCACTCGAGCAACTGCCATGAGTCTGCACAGCTCTGTGCTTGGGACCCAAGGCCCTGGTGGTGTTGGGCTCATGAAGTGACTTCCTGATCCAAAGGTTGCAAAGCTCTGTAGGGAAAGCATGGTTTTCAGGGTGGAGTAGCACAATCCCTCACTACCTCTCTCGGCTGTGGGAAGGAGTTTCTGTTGCCTCTTGCAGCTCCTGGGTAATCCTTCACTCTACTCTGCTTTTCCTCATTCTCCATGGGTTGCACCAACTGCCTGGTCAGTCCCCATGAGAGAACCTGGGTACCTCAATTGAAGATGCAGAACTCACTTGCTGTTTTCTTTCTTCCCAGTGGGAACCACAGACCAGAGCTGTTTCTATTCAACCATTTTGGTTGCTTCCCCCATGCAGTAGCTTTTTTTGTAGATTCCAGCAGGTTTTCTGTGTAGATGATGATGTCATTTATGAGTAAACACTGTACTTCTTCATTTATAATCTTGATGCCTTTGTTTTTCAGGCCTTATTGCATTGGCTAGGACCTCCACAATGTTAAATAGAAGTGGTGAGAGCATACATCTCTGGCTTGTTCTTGATCATAGTAGAAAAGTATTCAGTCTTCCACCATTAAGTATGATGTTACTATATACATCATTTGCAGATGTCCTGTATCAGGTTGAAGAAATTTTCTTCTATTCATACTTTGCTAGGAGCATTTTTAATATCAGGTATTGATGGTAAATTTTGTCAAATCTTTTTGACAGCTGTTAAGATGATTATGTGATTTTTCATTTTCAATTCATTAATATGAAGGATTATATTGATTGACTTACAAATATTAAACCAATCCTGAATTCTTGGGATAGACTTCACTTGGTCATGAGGTATTATCCCTTTTATATATTGTTGGCTTTTTTTGCTAAAATTTTATTTAGATACAAGTAGACTTATCACAAGCAATTGGCTTGGTAATTGTGAGGATGGCCAAGCAAGTCTGAAATTCATAGGTCAGGCAGTCAAGAAGAGATAATGAACAGGCTAGCACCTCAGAGACACAGGCCAAAGCAGTTGTTTACAGAGAGTCAAGAAGGGAAGATCCAGTGAGAGAAGAACAATTATAGATCCAATTGCTCTTTGGAGTCTGTTCAGGGACTGCCTATCTCTTCTTTTATGTGGCTTCCACTGATTCAGTCAGGCCCACTCAGGTCTTGTACTTAAAGTTGACTTGTTAGGGATGTTAATAATTACATCTGCAAAATTCATTCACAGCAGCACCTAGACTAGTGTTTGGCTGAATTCTAGTTGGGTGGCAGAGCGTGGTGTGGTTGGATAAAGGAAGAAAGAGTTGAGTCTACAAGCTCAGTGTGTCTGATACTTTTGGGGACAAAGGTGAGAGAACAGTAAAAACAGAAACAATAATAAACCAAAGGTGGGTTGTGAGAAAATAAAAGAAGAGAAGAGAGAGAAGAGAAGAATAGAAGAAGAGAAGAGAAGAATAGAAGAGAAGAAAGGAGTTTTAAGTAGTCTTGACTGAATTGTACATTTAATCTCCATTATGATTCTTCTGTCAGTCTAAATAACAGAGAGAGACTCTCTAAAAGAAAAGATGTTTAAGAATAGAGGATTGCAGTGGCAATACACATGCCATTGTAAACTATGTGTGTATTCAGGGAGGTAACCCGAGGTAAAGGAAGATAAAAGTTTTTAGAGGAAAAAGTGAGGAGGATTATGTATTTGTCTTAAAATAATTATCCTTGGCTACAAGGATCAATAACAAGGATGATGCCAGTCTGAGGTTGGACAGAGAGCTGCTGGACAGATGTCCTTGCAGAAGTATTTTTTTTTGTATGAAATTGTGATGACCTTTATGTAAGGTGAGGTTTTATAGAGTCTTTTTCATTAACAGGCAAATAAGAATAAGAATCCTCTCTTTGTGGCCTTCCCTGACTCTATTTGTCAGGGGTTTCTTAACATGAGTGACTTTATTTCAATTTTGACAACTTTCACATTTTAAATAAATATTTAAATGATTTTTCAAAAATTACCTTTGATGGCTGCACATTTCCCTGAGCTTGAACTGCATAGAATCCTAGAATTTATTCAGGGTACAACTGTTCAATGAGGATGTTGGGCCATGATCTCTAAGGGTCCTTAGGGTCCTCACTGACACTTTAGGAAGAGGCTCTTAATGCTGCCTTGGGTTTTAGAAGCGTTCGTTCTTTTTTCTCCAGAGAATAAGGAGCTGAACAGAATATGATGGTCTTCTGTTTCCCAGTCCAGTGGAACATGGTATTCTTCCTTTCCCTTATGTAAATACCTCTTATGACCAGGTCCTTACCATGCATACAAAACTCCACATGACCTGGCCCCTACATACCTCTTATATCTTAGTTCCTACCACCATTGCCCTCGTTCATTCTGTTTTGTACATAGTAGTCATCTTGCTGTTCCACAAAGATACCAAATGTGTTTCTATACCAAGGCTGCTCCACTTGCTGATTCTTTTCCATGGAATCCTCCCTACTCAGATGTTCCCATGTCTTCCTTCCTCTTGCTTTTTGCTTAGCTTTATGCTATTTGATACTTTTTTTTTTTTTTTGAGATGGAGTTTCAATCTTGTCACCTAGGCTGGAGTACAATGGCATGATCTTGGCTCACTGCAACCTCTGCCTCCTGGGTTCAAGCAATTATCCTGGCTCAGACTCCAAGTAGCTGGGATTACAGGCACCTGCCACCACACCCAGCTAATTTTTGTATTTTTAGTAGACACAGGGTTTCACCATGTTGGCCAGGATGGTCTCGAACTCCTGACTTCAGGTGATCCACCCACCTCGGCCTCACAAAGTGATGGGATTACAGGCGTAAGCCACCATGCCTGGTCTACTTGACACTCCTTAAGAGGGGAGTTCCATGACAAAACCTATTTAAAATTGCATCTCCATTTCTATCCCCTGGTTTATTTGTCATCATAGATAACAATACTGACATTTTATTGAGCATTGTGTGTTTATTCATATATTTACTTCTCCTTACTCTCCTTCAACAAAGCGCCAAGGGGAAATTACCTTGTCTTGCCTGTGGCTGTATTCTCAGTGCACAAAATGATGCTTAGTAAGTATTTGTTGAATGAATACAGAATGAACAAATGATGGGACTTATTGCTCTATCACTTTGGCAGAATCTCAAGGAGCATAACCCAATATAAGACAACATGAGAAATAAAAGAAATGCAGGCATCTAAGCTCTTGAGAGATTTCAGACTAATGGAGTGGGGAGTGTGGGGGAAGGAAAGATAGATGTAGACTCAGAATCTCTGCGGCATGCTTATAATTTGACCTGAGTTCAAAATGATGTGGGTGCCTCCCCAACTGAGAAATACTACTGTCATCTACCATTTGTCTATTGCTTTACTGTGTACACACTAGAGTGTTTCTGCACGCTATTTCTTTGATGATGTATGTGAAAATTGATATGAAAAGCTGAACTTACAAAATAGACCAATTAAACGGTGACTGTTTGCATTACGAAAGAATTCTTTGTGGTATAAAAGGATTAGCTGTGGGGTTTCTTTAAATAGCATCTCCCCTAGTGCATTAAAGTGTTTATTTATAGATCGTTAACTACTTGACCAAGATGCTGCAGGGCAGAGTAGCTTAAAGACAACTGGTCAGGAGGCCCTACCAGTGGAAGATCAATTAAACTCAAGACAAAGTGCCTTTGAAATAGTACTTCAAGTCAATGGGATAGAGGATTCAATTACCTAAATTTGTTTCATCTGGGTAGGGAGTGCATGCATTGAGTGAACAGCACACCTGTGTGTTCTCATTCACACAGAACCAACGTGAGTGTGTTCTCCAGTCTATGTGCCTAAACTCTGATATGTCCAGGGTCATAGCTATGTTTGGCCTCCTTTTGGTTGTGCTTTAATTAAGAGGTAAAATTATTAAAGTGGCAGATGTTTCCAGCCCGAGGACCTGGATCCAGTTATATCAAGCAGATGGTCCCAAGCAAGACAACATCCTTTAATGAAGAAGCATTTGCAATTCATGAGCATTCATGATGTCCATTTCTTTCCCTCTCCAATGTTCTGCTTGTCAGGGGTCCCATTGTGTGGCCTGGGAGCATGATGAATTAGGCAAACCCCTTCTGGTTTGAGACATACTCTTGCACTGATGAAAATTAAAAGTATTATCTCCCAGAAGATCAAGAGATTCAGTTCTTTAGAGTGGAGACTTCTGCCCTCCTTCTTATCAGCCTGGTGATAAGGCTGAGAGTCATCATCTGTGTCACCGGCATTTCCCAGTATGTGACTTGGCTCTGAAGACCCAGAGCTATGAAAGAACTTACTTTCTCCTCCATTTGATTCCTGCGTCGTTCACCTTGGGGTCATTTTGATCCTTTGCCAGGAGGACTGGCAGGTTGAGGCTCAGGAAAGACTATTATTTGCAGGCAAAATATTCTGGCTGGATACCAGCAAGGTTGGATTCCGCTTTTGATGTCCAGTGTGACCTAGGGCAAATAACACACACACACGCACACACACGCACGTCTCTGAATCAGTATCTTCATTTTTATGTATTCATGTATTCAATAAATAGTCATTGAGAGTCTACTCTGGGTAAGTCAACTGAGTAAAAAGGGGGATAATAAAATTTACCCTCCTTATCTTGCAACAGGACAGTGAGAATCAAATGAGATAATTGAAAGGACGATATTTAAAATAGTCATTAAGTTAATGTGGGAGTCGATAGTGATATAAGGCCAGGATATTACGCCATGGACTATGACCAATGAGAGAAAAACACCTTGGTCATAGACACTTGGAATAAAGCCAGAGAACAACAAAAATGATGGGTTTTACATTCATAGATTGGAGTTCATGTTTATCCCTTTTTAAAAGCTTGCATCTGTAAATGACAGCTAACATTTTATAGAAAAAATCTCAGGTGCTATAAATTCAAGTTCTTATGCGAATATCAAGCAGAACGCCCAAAAGAAAATCCAGGGCAGGGCTGGCCTGGAGCCGTGATGACTTCATAGGTACGTTGTCTTCTGTTTTCCTCTGTCCTTCTATCAGCCCTTCTAGCACCTTTGCACGCCTCCTAGAGCCCACAACCTTCTCTGACCTCTGAGTTCTCAGTCTCCTTTTTTTGGGCAAATTATGGTGATTAAATACTTCTTTCGGGAATGCCCTGGTTAGGAGATGTATCACTCCCTTCTCCACTCCAAAGGCTTCTGTGCCTAATATCTGTTAACTGGGAGCTGAGAAACCATCTGATGAACTCATTCACTCTGAGGCACAAATAAGTAGCATAATTTGGCTTCGGTAGAAGGAGTTCATTGCCTTGTTTCCTTAACTTTCACATGGCTGTACTGTATAATGTGCCATTGACTTGATAAGAACTCTTCAAGCAAAAGGAATCGATTCATCAAATGTATAATCATAGGCATATCCAAATTTAAAAAGTTTTAATATACAAAAACATATGTATTTTTATCAAAGAAAGATAGTACAAAAGACAAAAGATTTTCACGAAACCTAAGGGTGGCAATGTAGTGTTCTGCACTGTGTCATGTTAACCTGACTTTATTATATTTCATCCCTGTGAGATAAATTAAGGGTGAAGGGAAGAGGAAGCAAGTGATTATGGCAAAAAGATTTTAGAATTCATTTTAGAAACTTTGGGGGTCTTCATTCATAAAACTGTGAAAATAATAGCAACCTTAGAGTGGTTGTGAGAATTAATAACAAAGGATGGTTGTGCAAATTAAATAAGGTAATTGAGATAAAGGGCCCAGTATGTGTCCTGACAGGTGACATGTGCTCAGTAAATATTAGTTTCATTCAATCCACCCCTTCTTGTTATTTTGTTCATAGTGATTGGCAGCTAGCATAGGAAATATGGAGTAGAACATGTAATTCATATAAATCAGGTGGAATATGAAACAGTTATTAAAAATGTTCATTGATGAGGAGATAAGAGAAATGAGAAGCAGGTAGGCTGCAGTTATAAAAAGGTCAGCACAAGTTTGCATGCAAGCGACAGAAATCCAGCCCAAAGTACCTTAAATGAGGTAGATAATTTATTAGCAATTACATTACAAATGTAAATGGAATATCCAAGAAAGATCTGGCATCAGGCACATATAGTAACAGAGCCAGTAACATCAGTGTCAGGATTCCGTCTCTCTCTGCATATCCTGGAAATTGTTGCCTCTGCCTGGCAACTTTCTCAGATAGCTTCCTGCCATAGATCTGCAAGACGGCTTCCAGCAGCCACCAGCCCATATGGTCCGTAGAGCCCATGACCCCTGAGAAGGAGGACCATCCTTTCTCACAGCTCCTATAAAGCCAGGTTCTAGGGAAGACGCTCCCCCTGGATCACGTGTGCATCTCCAGACCAATGCGGGTGGGGACTGGACAACTGATTGGTCAGATGTAGGTCATGTGTTCACTTCTGTGGTAGTGAGCATGACGTGAGCCCCACTAAAACACATGGATGAGGAACAAGAGAGTGGTTTCCTGAGGTAAGTCTGCTGGTCAGACGAATCCTATGTGCACTGCAGTTTATACTTGAGTAAAGATGGTGGCTTGATCCCACACATTTAACTCTTTATGTGTGGATGCACATAAGTCTCAATGTTTAAAAATTATCAAATCTATTTAAAAATGAAGAAAATTTTGGGCTAGACTTGGTAGCTTATGTCTGTAATCCCAGCACTTTGGGAGGTCGAGGTGATATGGAAGGGAGACAGAGAAGTGCTGGGTAGAAGAGGGCATGGTCCCTGATAAGGGCTCCACTCCCTGGCCTGTGACCACGGACCTAGGTGAGGACAGGCACTCCTGCCTTCGCACCCAAATGTTGCATTTTCCAAGACCACCCTGGCCCACCACGCCCCCATCTTGTGCCTATAAAACCCCCCGATACCCTAGCAGACATTCACACAAGTGGCTGGACGTCGAGAGGAATGCACCGGTAGGCACCAGCTCGCTGGCAGGCCACCGACTGGCAGAAGCAGAATCATGTGGAGTTTCGCTGGGGCAGTTGGAGGAGAGCCCAGGCCGTTGAGCAGCCTGACTCCAGGGGAAAACCTCCCCACTCTATCCCCCTTCTGCCTTCCCTCAACTGCTGAGAGCTACCTCCACTCAATAAAACTCTGTACTCATTCTCCAAGCCCAGGTGTGATCCAA
The DNA here is from genome assembly GCF_028885655.2 of Pongo abelii. Lineage (NCBI taxonomy): Eukaryota > Metazoa > Chordata > Mammalia > Primates > Hominidae > Pongo > Pongo abelii. Next base: position 15,190,827 of record NC_072004.2, on the reverse strand, counting down.
TTATTCCAGTACACCAAGGTGAGAACCCGGGATGCAGAAAGCTCTCTGTCCTTGCAACAAGGTAGAGAGTCTAATTGAGCTGGTTAACACAAGCCACCTACAGATGGCAAAATTAAAAGAGCACATGGTAGCAGGTGCCCACTGAGGCTTAGGGAGCTGTAAACATCCACCCCCTAGACACTGCTGTGGGGTTGGAGCCCCACAACCTTCCTGTCTGTATGCTTCCCTAGAGGTTTCAGCAGCAGGGCACTGAAGAAGCAAGCCACTCCCTCTGTCTCACACCCTGCGAGGGGGATAAGGGAACTTTTCCCATTTCAGGGGCAGGTGGATCCCTTGAGCCCAGGAGTTCGAGACCAGCCTGAGCAACATAGTGAGATCCTGTCTCTACAAAAAATAAAAATAAATAAAGACATAAAAATAATGAAAAATGTGTATCCACATTAGTACGTGACCTCACACGAGACACTAGACACTTTGAGTTGCATGTGTTCAATATACAAGAAATGTGTTCAATATACATTAGGAGAATGTTTAAACTAACATATATTTCCTGTGTGAAAAAGAATAGCTCATTTAAGAAATAAATGCCTTTCTGATCTAAAGCATCCTTTGATACCTTTTAATTTAGATCAGAAAGGGATAGTGGAGAGGGTGGGTATTGGGCCCTGTGGCCATGGAGGGGTGGGCTGGATGCAAATGCTACCTACACCTCTAGGAAAAGCACCTCATGTTGGAGGTCGCACAGTGGGAAGTGCTCTGTAATGCATACTCCCAGGGTGGTCCTGGCTGGCATAAACCACAGATGTGCCCCAATAAAGAGGCATGGTAGTGAGCCACCAGCTCACTGGCTACATATCTTCCAATTGCCACAACAAATATGAAAGAGGAGTTCTGTGAAGAAAGGACTAAACTCCCTTATTCTTCCTGCTGCTGGGTCTTGAATCTGACAAAGTGATTCTAGAGTAAATTTAAGCCATTATGTCCTCAGAGTGATAAAATATTAAAATGATAACTATGCAATTTCTGAGAAAAATCTATCGCTACTCCAAATACTAGATCAACCTCCTTTCAAAGATTGGGAAAAAACATATAAATCATAGCCATTGGAAAAGCTATAGCTTCAAGAAAAGAACAAATATGAGATAAAACAATGCTCTTTCAACTGGTATTTTTATGAGACTCAAGGTGACATTGCAGCTATAAAACGTGCATTATGAAGAGAAAACAATGGGAGATTGCATGAGGATGAAACAACCATCAAATTTCAGAAATGGAGGCAGTAAACAATGTTTTGATTTGTGCTGAAAGTCATCAAAATTAGAACACATAAAAATGATGAGAAAATAGATAAATGTTACAATGAACTGATCTGGAAAGTTTATCTATATATTTTTTCCAAATTAAGGAATTATCCAATTCAGAAGGCTTGGTACAATATAAATTTTATATGTAGGCTTCTTGAGCAGATAAGCGGGCCTGGCTGATATTGGAAAACTAGGAGGTGTCCCAGGCTTGGGTGGAATATTAAAGAATTCTGTGAATGACACAGAGGAAACTTGGAAGCACTCTTGGACCAGAAGGGTTGGACTCTAATTCATCAGTGTTAGCCAACCCTGATGGCCAGACTGAATTCTGAGATGCAAGCTTAGATTTCAGATACCCCACTGACCAAGTGAGAACCTAGTTGTCGTATTTCCTCAGGGCACTAGATCAATGTGTACTAGCTATTTTCCCATGGCTGATCCACAGCAAAATTTTCACCCATGCAATACACTCCTTTGGCTTCACGTTAGTGTCCTGGGCCTTGGACTACACTGGGTCATAGGTGTGATGCGACCAATTGGGACATATCTTTAGCTCCATTTCTGTGGCCTTTACCATCAGAACCATTCCTGCAGTCATCTGATTTCTTCCCAGCCCATAGGTAAAAAGATTCAACAAGAAGTTAAGTTTTTCTTCCTGAGATATCTCTGCTAACTCAGAATATTCTAAATTAAGTAAAATGATATTAGGAATTTTGTTTTTTTCTTAATGTGAAATTGGATTTTCACATTTTAACTGGATTAAAACAAAAATGAAGTATCAAAATACATTGCAATGTGAAATATAGATTCTAAATGGAAAGATTTGTATCAAGGAAACAATTGTGTATGGTACCGTACCATTAAATAACATTTTGAATTGTGTTACTAGTTTTCAAATATATCTTCTTCCTCCTTCCTCCCTTTTTAGATGTCCATGCAAAGTTGTCATCTGTCCTTTTTGGGAGACTGTCGTATATTCTGAAATTATATTCTTGTTACTTATAAGTTTCTCTTTTTAAACAAAGTGATAGTGATGGTAGAAGATCACCTTCAAAAAGTTCTATCTTGGCAAAATAAGGCAGCTGTGGCAACAAATGTTTCTAATAGATTCAGTACCTCTTCTCTGCCTCTTCTGTTTACCTTCTCATTAAGTATCTGGCAGTCTTTGAAGGACCATGGCCAAGGTGCTTTTTCCTAGGTTCTGGATATCAGGACCTTTTTTTTTTTTTTTTGAGACGGAGTCTTGCTCTGTCGCCCAGACTGGAATGCAGTGGCACGATCCCGGCTCACTGCAACCTCCACTTCCTGGGTTCAAGTGATTCTTCTGCCTTAGCCTCCCAAGTAGCTGGGACTACAGGCACGTGCCACCACACCTTGCTAATTTTTGTATTTTTAGTAGAGAGGAGTTTCACCATCTTGGCCAGGCCGGTCTCAAACTCCTGACCTTGTGATCTGCCTGCTTCGGCCTCCCAAAGTGCTGGGATTACAGGCATGAGCCACTGTGCCCGGCCAATCAGGACTTTTAATCTGGATGAAAAAAACATTTTCCTTGTGGGAGCTGCTGCTCTTGTTTCTTTCTTATTTCAGACTCCCATGTATGTGTCTGAATTCTTATATATATATTTATATAATTATTTCAAATATTATATTTTTTAGTTCTAGAACCTCCATGTGGACCTTTTATTATTGCCGTTTTTTTTTAACTGAAATAATGATTGCTTCATCGTTGTGAGTATATTTTTATTTATTTCCTATAGCATAATTATAATGATGGTTTAACGTCTTAACTCAAACTCTCCATTATTTTATTTCTTGAGAATGGGTCACATTTTCATTTTTACGAATTTGTCATATAATTTTGAAATGTAACCTGGACATTAAAAATGTATTGTGGAAACTCTGGACTCCTTTATATTTAAGAGGATTGATTTTTGTTTGTTTTAGTGGGCAATTGATTTAATTAGACTAAAACTGAAAATTATGTTTCTTGGGCAGCAACATGAATTTCAGTTCAGTTATTTTACTCTTATCTAAGCTGCTTGGGGTCTGTCCCACACATGCATAGGGAGGGGATTAGCCAGAAATTTGATCTAAGTATATATTCAGGATTTGGTGCTCCCTCTATGGCTCTGTCCTTTCCTTTTCTTTTTTTTTTTTTTTGAGACAGAGTCTTTCGGTGTTGCCCAGGCTGGAGTGCAGTGGTGCGTTCTTGGCTCACTGCAATCTCCATCTTCCCTGGTTCATGCCATTCTCCTGCCTTAGCCTCCCAAGTAGCTGGGACTACAGGCGCCCACCACCACGCCTGGCTAATTTTTTTGTATTTTTAGTAGAGATGCGGTTTCACCGTGTTAGCCAGGATGGTCTCGATCTCCTGACCTCGTGATCCACCCGCCTCAGCCTCCCAAAGTGCTGGGATTACAAGCGTGAGTCACCACGCCCGGCCTGGCTCTGTCCTTTCTAAGTCTCCCTCCTTACTGTCCACGGCTTGTGGTCACCTCAAACTCTTTCTAATAGTTCTTTGTACCAGAAAAATCAGTAAGTTTTTCATTAAAGCTTCAGCCACCCCATATGGTAAAGATTAGGGCTTGGCCTCAGCCTAAAAGTTGTGAAAACGTGAAACACCCAGTGCTGTTCCCATTTATCAAGTGTCAAGGCCCTTCTGGAACATGCCTACTTTTGGTTTCTCTCCAATGCCTTTAAGTAGTTGGAGGAATTTTAAAAAATGTTTTGAATATCAAATTTTGAAAGTTTCTTCAGAGTTTATAGTTGTCATCTGCAGAAGGGCTAGTCCAATAGGAACTAACTCAGCCATACCAGAAATGGAAACCATTCCTACAATTACATAATGTGCAGAATCAGTGTTTTTAGTTCCAAACAACAAAGCTCATTTTAGCAAATTCAAGTGGGAAATAAATATATTGAACAATATCAATGTATGAGCTTGCTAGAGCTACCATAATAAAATACCACAAAATAGGTAACTCAAACACCAGACATTTATTTTCTCACAATTATGGAGGTCAGAAGTACAGGATCAAGGTGTCAGCAGATTCAGTGTTTTCTCTGGCATCTCTTCTTGGCTTGCAGCAGGCTACCTCCTTGCTTTATTCTCACATTGCCTTTTCTCTGTGTGTGGGCAATCCCTGGTGTCTCTTTCTTTTTTTACAAGGACACCAGTCAGGTTGGAGTAGGTCCCTACCCTAACAGCCTCATTTTACCTTAATGGCTTCTTTAAAGTCCTTGTCACCAAATACAATCACATTCTGAGATACTGGGGGTTAGGGCTTCAATATGAATTTCGAGAGGTACACAGTTAGCCCATAACAATCAGGTACCTCACCCATTCTCCAAGAGGGCCAGGGAATAAGGCTATGGAGACAGTTACAACTACCAGTTTAACCCATCTGAGAGTTTCCATGGAGACGCTGTTACTACCACAACTAAGCATAGAGACCTCAACTTGTTACTTAAATCTGGGCATTGGATACAACCTTTAAAGCTAGTGTAGCCTCTGAAAGTTAGATGTTGTGTTCACTACCTGCACCAGAAATTGTTCTCAATTGGTGCCTGTGACTTTGCGTCATGAAGTCCCAACGTCTCTTGTAAATAAATCTTATTGGTGATGCTTAAGTCACGTATCTACACCCTAGCTACATGAGAGTCTGGGAGAGTGAATTTCTGACTTCTACCTAGGGGAATGCAGATTAAACGATGCAGTTGTCCCCAAATTTAAGAAAGCAGTACATAGTTTCTGGGTGGCCAAGTATAACAAAAAAATATTATGCCTCATGGATCAATTGCATAAGAACAAAACTAGTTTTCCTTTTTATTTACTTACAAAGTTTTTGGGTGTCATGCAAAGTTGTATTATTCTGAAAGTTCTTCTGAATGGATGAAAACAGTAAAAGAGAATTCTGCAAATAGTTCCATGCTAAAAAATATAAAGCTTTTAAGGAAATGGGTGAGTTTTAAAGGAAGTATTAGTTACTAAACTTGACTGAGGAAGAAGAAACCTAAATAAAAAAAACACCATGAGAAAAATTTTAAACATTTGTCAGCGAACCATCTTATTCCTAAAATACTAGGCTAAGAGGGAATTAGAGATCAGTTCTTTGACCTTCAAGGAACAGAAAATTCTTGCAATAGTCAATGTGCTCCACAGCATAGATAAAAATAGCAAGCTTTCCAGCTCATTTTGTTAAGTCAGCTTAACCACGTGTGTCAGTCAGCTTCCCAGCAGGCAACAGATGTCACACTCACGTTAGGCAATAACGGTATGGGAAGGGTGTGGAAATGCCAGCTGGGTAGTGTGCAGTCCTATTACCAACCCAAGGCTTGAAGGGATAGGGGAAAGTTTCCTTCAGAACCTGGAAGGAAGGCCTGACAGCAGCTGCGATATTTGCTCCTGGGACTCAGACAGCTTCTGTTGACCTTGCAGAGAAGGGGCTGGGAGAATAAATGCTCCAGTCTCATTCTCCTTCCATCCTGAAATTTTCTTCCTGAGTTTCTCATTGGTCAAAGCCAACCAGAAGCCACAGGTCAAGGGAGTCACTGATGTGGTTACCAAGCTAAAGAGCTCATTGCCCTATGCGCTAGAAGCCAGTGCTATGACACTGGGGTTTTGAGACAAGAAAAGCTTTTTATTGTAGGTAGACCAACAAGGAGACAGCAGTCCAGCTCAAATTTGTCTTCCTCTGCTGGCTTTATGGCAGTACTTTTATTAGCCAAGGTTTAATGGGTGGATTCTGGGATTAGCAGGTGATTGGTGGAAGGAAAGGGGAGGTCTGGTATGTCCTCGTGTACACAGTTAACTCCTCATGGGTCACATGTGCAAATTCAGGGGGAATTAATATGAAACATGCAGTGGAAATTTAGGCTCTTAGGTCAGCAAGCTTGTTCTGCACAGACTCCAGTCAGCCATATTTGTTCTGGCCAATTTCAGCCAGTTTTGTTATGTCATAAGCAAGGGAGTTTCAGCATTTCAGAAAATTTTTTTTTTTTCTTCTCTGCTGTCCTGCAAACTCAAGAATTTCTGCTAGTCTTTTGTGTCTTTAACTCTTTGGGACACTAGTTTCAATGTGGTTCATGGCAGTCAGCCTCTTAGGGGAGAAAGGGGATTAAGAAAGGTAGCGGGTAGAGGTCTGCAGGAGTAAACCAGAGTCATATGGGACTCCATGAAACCACAATACCTGAATAAAACTGGAAAAGTATAGCACAAAGTACACACATGGAGAACAATCTAAGGTGTGAATATAGATCCAAAATTATTGAAACAAAATATTAGCAAACAGAATTCAGAATTTTATTATAATACTATTAGTAAGTAATGATTTTGTATTAAATGGGATGTGTTTCTAACACCATTTAATTTTCTTTTTAAAACTAATTATTATAGGCACATAATAGTTATATATATTTATGGGGTACATATGATGTTTTGATACAGGCATGCAATAAGTAATGATCAAATCAAGGAAATTGGGGTATCCATCATCTGAAGCCTTTATCTTGGGTTAGGATCATTCCAATTCCACTCTTTAAGTTATTTTAAAATATACGATAAATTATCGATAACTACAGTAATCCTATTGTGCGACCAAATTCTAGATTTTATTCATTGTGTCTGTGTTTTTGTACCCATTAACCATCCTCACTTTATCCCCTGCTCCCTGCTACCCTTCCCAACCTCTGCTAACAATCTCTGTTTGGTTTTTCTTAGGGCCCTTGTTTTACCTTCTACTCTCCCTGATGACATGCTTAATTGGTAAGTGTCAAAGAGGATGCCAGGCCTGCTGGATCTCTTTTGGAATCGGCCTCTCCTCAGGGTGTAAGTTGCCTTTGCTTCTCCATGGAGCATTGCACCTGGGAAGGCCCATAGGCTTCAGGCTGGACCTGTGACCAGAGGAGAAAATGCTTGATTCCCAGGGCAAAGAATTAGCAAGCCCATGTGGTTTTACATCTAGGCTCTGTCATTCAATCCCACTTTTATCAATAATCAAGCTAATATTTATCTCCATTTGACACTTATGTCTTTCTTTTTCATTTTGAATTTGGGAGGAGAAGAATGAACAGTGTTAATTTCTTGGCTTTAACCAATAGATACCAATTCCACTTACCTCTAATCCCTCTTTCTCCAGTATAAAAGAAAAACAAATTACTCAATAATACTGCTAAAGCACAGCAAGGAAGGCTTTATTCAGGAACATTGCAATAGAAATAGGGACCACAACAGTGGAATTTTGCAGTGGTAGAGAGAAAGTGGGCTCAACTCCAAATACAGCATGGGCAAGTGGGATTTACAGCCAAGGAGTAGAGTCAGTGGGTAGAAAGTTACTAAGAGGAGGCTGGGCGCGGTGGCTCACGCCTGTAATCCCAGCACTTTGGGAGGCCGAGGCGGGTGGATCACAAGGTCAGGAGATCAAGACCATCCTGGCTAACACGGTGAAACCCTGTCTCTACTAAAAATACAAAAAAATTGGCCGGGCGTGGTGGCAGGCGCCTGTGGTCCCAGCTACTTGGGAGGCTGAGGCCGGAGAATGGCGTGGACCCGGGAGGCGGAGGTTGCAGTGAGCCGAGATCGTGCCACTGCACTCCAGCCTGGGCAACAGAGCGAGACTCTGTCTCAGAAAAAAAAAAAAAAAAAAAAGAAAGTTACTAAGAGGAACATCAGGGGGAAGGGGGATTCTGGATAAACTGACCTAAGAGCATTTTTGCTTGTCACAGACAAAGGTGACCCGATATCACCTGGGTGTTAGCGGAGGATGAGGAATCTGATCAGACATTGAGGGTGATCAGATATTGAGGATGAGGGCTTCTTGTTAAACTGACTTAGCAGAGTTCTTTGCCATGACTGAATCTTACATGGAAGTACACAGATGGCCCTCGAAGAAGGTTCAGGGGCCTGATTAAAGTTTGGCCAAGCCAAAAATCTTTGTCACCAGCTACTGCCACTATCGTCACCCCTAAACAGCCACATAGCCATTGGGAGGTTCTATAAATATTGCCTCTGGCTAGAGAAAAATCGGTGAGAACAAAGACTTGCTCCACTGATTTTTGAGCTCTGAAGCAGAGCTTTAGAAATCTATAACCAAAGTATTAAAAGGCATGGCTATTCTGCAAGAGATAAAAAAGCTTGAATATTTCAGAAACTTGGCTTTAAGCGGAGGAATCAGATATGAAGGTTATACCATCTACTAGAGCATAGGAAGACTTTGGGATGAAATAAGAATCTTTGATGAAGTAAGAAAGATATAAACTTTCTAAGATAAATAAGTTCTGGAAATCTAACCAACAGCATGACAACAACAGCCAAGAATTTCAAGTATTACAGACTTCAAATTTACAGAGAGAGTTATCTTAAGTGTTTTTAACACACACACAGACACACACATACACACACGGTAACGATGTAAGGCTACGGATGTGTAAATTACCTTGATTGTGGTAGTCATTTTACAATGTATATGTATTTCATCATGTGCCACACCATAAATACATACAATTTCTATTTGTCAATTATACTTCAATAATATTGGGAGGAAAAGATTCTTTCCCTTGCCCAGAACAAGGGAAGATATCAACTCTAGATAAAAAAGGAAGAATGAGAGGCTACTTGAGGTTGGAGGTGATGTTAGGAGAACGAAAATTCTTATAGAATCTTCAGAGAATCTTCAGGAGGGTCTGGAGTGGATGGAGTCATTTTCTGGCTTCCTAGGGTATGGCCTTGGAAAGTACAAGCCTCAAAGAGAAGGTGAAAGCCACCAAACCAAACCAAAATAAAACAAAACTTGTGGATGTTCAGTTCTGTTACTGAACTGAACTGGGGTCCGCTCACCTGGCACAATAAAGCAGAACTTTCATACCAAGATTCTCTGCAGCAGAAGGAAGACTCTGATGCGTGACTGGTTAAGGAAGTGAAGCTTTGTCTAAAAACTTGGGGTTAGCAGGAAGGAATGTTAAGGTCTGGCCTGGGGATGTGACTTTCTCCAGGCCTCTGAGGAAGGAATTTAGAACAAAGGATGGTCATCCAAATTCAGTCCTCAGCTCTTTATCTCAGGTTGATGTGCCAGGGGAACCTTTGGTAGTGGTCAGGGCTTCTGGAAAAACAATTCACGGATATATGTTAAGATGTTTTTAGTTTCTACAGGGAATCAAACATACCATCATTCATGGCTCTCACTTGGCTATTGTTTTATGCCACTGTTACCTTCTTGCTTATCAAGTTGTTCATTTACTTCTTAGGGCTAGTTAGGTACCTGGAATTTCTTTTGAAGGAACTCAAGATTTTCCTTTATGCTTAGGGTGCCCCGTAGGCCCCTAAGAGGGGTCCCTGCTCCATCTTGGAAACTCTAAGCCTCAAACAGAAGCTCTGAATTCAAAAACCAAACAAAAACAAAACTTGTGGCTGTTCATGACACTGGCTGTGTCTGGTGAGTAGTACGTGGGTGTGAGGGTGGCCTTTCAGATTCTTGGGATTGTTGGAGGAAAGCTGCCCAGAATTTTCAGCTCCACCCTCCCTCAGTGGTAGAACGCCAACAGTCTGGAAGAATGAGTGTTCTGTGGAACACTTTAGGATTTGCTGCTGTGCTTGGTTCCTGGATCTCATGGAAGGGCTCGAATTTGCGCAAAGGGGCACCCCTGGCTATCTGTATGCCTGTGAATGTCGGTTGGGCAGGGTCTGATCAACAGTGTAGAGATATTCTCAGCTGCTTGCACTGTTTCCTTTGTGGGGCTTGGGTGGGTTGCATGGACATCTGCCAGAGGCTATAGCTTCTTGTTTTTCCCTATAACCTGTCTGTATTTCTCAGAGGCCTGTGCAGTCTCAGGGTGCTTCACAGTGCTGTGATGCAAGAAATACATGTCCTCGGCAGGTCCTAAAGAGCCTGAAACAACCAGATGAAGACAGCAAAGGGGTGGAAAACAAGAATAAGGACACACAGGCCGGGCACCGTGGCTCACGCCTGTAATCTCAGCACTTTGGGAGGCCGAGGTGGGCGGATCACGAGGTCAGGAGATTGAGACCATCCTGGCTAACGATGAAACCCCGTCTCTACTAAAAAAAAAAAAAAAATACAAAAAAAATTAACCTGGCGTGGTGGCGGGCGCCTGTAGTCCCAGCTACTCGGGAGGCTGAGGCAGGAAATGGCGTGAACCCGGTAGGCGGAGCTTGCCGTGAGCCGAGATTGCGCCACTGCACTCCCGCCTGGGTGACAAAGCGAGATTCCGTCTCAAAAAAAAAAAAAAAAAAAAAAAGAATCAGGACACACAAAATACTAAGGCTTTCAAAGCACGTTCTCACAGTGGCACAGAATTGGAGTTATTTAGAGATGAGAAAAGTGGCATTACCAAGAGATTAAAAATGTACCAGGAAGAAAACCAAGCTGTGAAGTGGCAGAAAGAGTATTTAAACCCAGGTTTTATGCTTCTAGGCTGGCCCCATCCTCCCTCCATCTCTCTGGGCTGCAGTGATGGCCCCAGTCATGATGAATGTCAATGAACTTTTAATGAGGTCTTAATCAAGTGCTTCATTACTTGGACTCTCGGGGAGCAGAGCAATGGCCCTCGGGAGACAAAAGCCAGCATTCAAGCCAAAAGGGCTTGGGAGAGCTTACAGGTTCTGCTCCCTTTCAAGGACATGGCTGTCCGCCTTTTCACCCCTTTACTCCCACTGCCCTGAAGACCTCGATGCAAACAAAGGGAAACCGTCAGATCTACTTTGCATTAGCTCTGGACTGCCCTTGGCCTCAGTGCTAATGAAGTAACTTAACAAATTCCCTCTGAAAAGTTGCATTTCATTTGCATATGTTTAGTTGCTCGCAATGTCCCTACTTCCTAAGGCTGATGTGACCCTCGTAAAACCACGGGAAGCCACGTTTTTCTTCTCTTTCTTCCTTCCCTCTCCTTCCCATCCCAGCTAGCTTGTCTTGCTTGCTTAGGCCAATCTAACAACAAAGTTTAGCCCCTGGCAGATTTTCCACACAACTGAAAGGCAAAGATTCATATACCTTCATTTAGAGCCAATCACTGAGCTTGAAAATCCCAGCTTGACCTCATTTTTTTTTTTTTTTTTTTACTGTATTTTCTCCCTCAAAGACCAAAATGTGGATATGCTCACAAATTGATAATGCAGCCGCTAGATTAAGGGACGTTCTCAATCAGCTCTTGGTTTTCAATCGGTTTACTCAAATAATGTGGACCTGTCATAAGCATTAAGTCTGTATACCGAGATCATACTCGAGGAAAAGTATTATAGAAGTTAGGAGAATTATGCAGTCATTCTTATCAGATGCCTGAAACACAGGACTCTGAAAACAGCAAGCTCTAAAAATTCAAATATTGATTCTGAGTTCATAATGCTCAAACAGAATGAACTAGGCAACATACTATTACACTCCTTGAGGATTTTGCTAGGAATAACATGCTAAAAACATAATGTCTGTAAGAGAATGACCATTGTAGGTAGCATGAGTGGAATTAAGAATATTCTACTTACCCAGAGGGTAGTGAGAAACAGTTTGTAGTTTTAAAAAAGGGCTCCGACCCATTCCCTTTCCTGTTTCATCTCTAGTCACATGAGACACACAGTTCAGCGTCAGCAAGGAAATGACAGAGAGAGATTAGAGCCTTATAAGCCCACTCTAGGTGTATAGATTACAGCCTTGCGAGCCCACTCTAGGTGTATAGATTACAGCCTTGCGAGCCCACTCTATGTGTATAGATTACAGCCTTATGAGCCTACTCTAGGTGTATAGCTTACAACCTTACAAGCCCACGCTAGGTGTACAGATTACAGCCTTGCAACACCACTCTAGGTGTATAGATTATAATCCTGCGAACTCACTCCAGGTGTATAGATTACAACATTACAAGCCCACTCTAGGTGTATAGATTACAATCTTGCGAGCCCACTCTAGGTGTACGGATTACAACCTTACAAACCCACTCGAGGTGTATAGATTACAACTTTGCGAGCTCACTCTAGGTGTATAGATTACAGCCTTGCGAGTCCACTCTAGGTGTATAGATTACAGTCTTACAAGCCCACTCTAGGTGTATAGATTACAGACTTTCAAGTCCACTCTAGGTGTATAGATTGCAGTCTTACAAGCCAACTCTAGATGTATAGATTACAGCCTTGCAAGCCCACTCTAGGTGTATTTGTCTCTTCTGGATGTCCTCTCTTCTGCCTTCTTCCCCAGCTTGCTTGCCTTCTGCCTCAAACTCAGGAGGAGAGGAAGCAAAGGAAAAGTAGAGAAGTAGAGTGCAGCATATAGCTGCATGGAACTATATGTTAATAAACACTAAGTGGTTTTTTTTTGGTTTATTTGTTTGGAGATAGGGTCTTACTCTGTCACCCAGGCTGGAGTACAGTGGCACAATCTCGGCTTACTGCCATCTCTGCTTCCCAGGCTCAAGTGATCCTCTCACCTCATCCTCCAAAGTAACTGGGACTACAGGCTCGTGCCACCACACCTGGCTAATTTTTTTGTATTTTTGATAGAGACAGAGTTTTGCCATGTTTCCCAGGCTGGTCTCGAACTCCTGAACTCAAGCTATTGGCCCACCTCAGCTTCCCAAAGTGCTGGGATTATAGGCGTGAGCCACCACACCCGGCCACACTAGGTGTTTTGTTTCTGTCATGCCTTTCTGTCTCTTGGTTCTTCTCAACCACAGGATTGTGAATGGGAGAGTTTCAGAGCAGTTCCAGAAATGGGAAGAAGTTAGACACTTAGTGAAGAAAAAGATCTGACAAAAATACTTTGTTTAAATTATATAGTGTAGGGGAGGAAAATATCTTTTCTTTCTACCATGCTAAGCTCATTAGCTCAGGCCCCTATAACAAAAGACAGTTTGCTAAGAGAAAAGCATACGCATTATTTAATATAAATATTATATCACTCAGGTGCCTTCAAAGGCGCCTGTTTGAAAACTCAAAGAAACAGTTGAACCTGAGTGTTTTTTTATAGTAGGTTTAATGAAGAGTGGAAAGTTGTGGACAAAGGGGAGTGAGCTAAGTGTAATAAACAGGCAGGAACTTACCAAGACCTGTTTGTGCAGATTCTCTCTGTTTTCACGTCTTCAGAGAGAAGGACGCTCCTGTCCTCCAGGTATAGGGAGGGCACTTCTCACATGAGGGTGTTGTGACCTGCTTCTGGGGAGAGTCAGAAAATCCTTTGGAGGTATTACGACCTACTTCGGGGGAGAAGGCTGTGTGAGGGTCACAGTGACCTTCCTACTTGTGCAGTTTTCTTGAGTTTCTTTATCCGAAAATATTCAAGATGTCAAGGTGCCATATTTTGCGGGTAATGTGTCCTGAATTCCCCAAAATAAGAAGATGTAAAATGTATGTCAATAAACTTACCTTATTATTTGATTGAAAGTTAAGATTCATTGGTATGAACATGTGTTGCACTATGCAAATAACTGATGTAACTTTCAACCGGGGGACCAGAACACAGCTGCACTGGATGAGCTTGGCTCAAGAGAGCCAATTGCATGCATCTCTTCCCAACTCTGAGTTCTGTGTCTGCATGTTGGTAATCGGAAATCAGCCATGATGGGGGAGTATTTACACCAAGGAGATTGGTAAATGCTACAAATCAGGGCTTCCCCGCCTCCTGCAAAAGGGCTGAGTTGCTGATTTTGACAGGCGTTATTATCCTTGCTTCTGCCACCAAACCAGTTGTACCAATCTCCTCATTTTTATTTCTTTTACTCTTTTTCTGTGTTCAGGGAGAAGCACAGTGATTTTTCATTTACTAAGTATCCACTCTGTGCAGAACTGTGCCGGATCCTACAGAGAATTCCAGAAGACATGCACAGTGCTGTCAACCACTGCCAGTCAATTAACTGTAGTCTGAGGCAGAATTAAATGAGTCTGATAGAGAACTGCCTGTCAAATATTGTGAAGGCTTGATCTCTAAGAAAGAGGTGGCATATGAGTTGTTCTTTGAAGAACAGAGGTGGATTTCAATTAGCAGACAAACTGGAGTATGATAGGGAGAGGGAGGAAGGGCATTTGAACAGGGGAACAGCAAGAACAAATGGATGAGTTTATGAAATGAAAGTGCTGGAGTGTTCCTGGAAGGGTATAGAGTCATCTGTGGCTAGAATAAAGAGCCTGTAATTCATAAAGGGCAATGGTGAGGGCAGATTTTTCAGAATTTTAGTAGTTTTCACTTTTTATGGTGATTAAATCACCGCTTTCTCATCTATATAGCTATTTCTTTTTGTTTTTCTTCTTCTTTTTCTTTTTTTTTTGAGATGGAGTCTTGCTCTTGACATCTAGGCTGGAATGCAATGGCACAATCTCGGCTCACTGCAACCTCTGCTTCCTGGGTTCAAGGGATTCTCCTGCCTCAGCCTTCTGAGTAGCTGAGACTATAGGCAAATGCCACTACACTGGGCTAGTTTTTTTTTTTTTTTTTTTTTTTTTTTTTGGTATTTTTAGTAGAGACGGGGTTTCACCATGTTGGTTAGGCTGGTCTTGAACTCCTGACCTCAGGTGATCTACACACCTCGGACTCCCAATATATAGCTATTTCTTAAGTAACAAAGTGTTAATTTTGTGATGAATCTATGTGCCAGTTACCAAGTTTTCCAGCACAGAACACTCCTACAATTTGGTTTAATTTTATGAAACTCATTAGCTCAACATAAGCTACAAAAAAGCAAACAATTAAGCATTTCATTGCTTATAAACAATGCTTGCAAGAAGAATCTTTTGTATATTTTATATTTGATGGTATTAAAAAACCATATCCATAATGACTATTTCTACCAGTAAGACTCTGGACCAAAGGGTATGTGCATTTTAAACACAGATTGAAACAGCTGCATTTCCCTCTGGAAGTTGTGCAGGTACACGTGTGAGAGTACTTCTTTTATCACAATCTAATTCACATAGCGTATTAGCAAAATTTTAAAATGCCAATGTGAATGCTGAAAATTGTATGTAGTTGTATTTTCAACTCACTGATTAGGAATGAGTTAGAGCATTTTAAGATCATTCATGGCCACTGTATTTCTTCTTTTCTGTAAGCTGCTGTGTCCCATGCTCATTATTCCATTTGCTTGTTCACCTTGTTATATTGATTTGTATAAATGCTTTGCAAATGAAGGGAATTACCATCTGGCCCTCCTGTGTATTGCTCTTGTTTTTGTTCAGTTTGTTGTTTGCCTTTGATTTTGTTTATAATCTCATTTTTCTGATAATAGGAATATTTAAAGACTTTTCTGTGTTCATATTTATTCATCTTTTTCTTTATGGGTCTGAACTTTGTGATCTGCTAGAAATAACTTGAAGATTACAAATCATTTCTTTCCTGATTTGTTATAGAAAACTGATGGCTTTATTACTTTAAAAAATATTTAAATGTCCTTTAAAAAATTTATGATAGATATTCATTTTCACAGCAAGTTTGTGACAGGTTCATTCATTTAATTTGCATGTATTTTGAAACTTAGCTATAGAAACAGAGAGATGGAGAAAACACATCCTTGTCCTCAAAGAGTTCTCATTCTTGTGAGGAGGCATATAGCTAATTGTAACTACATATATTGTATAATTATACATTTTCCAGTTATATATAACTACATTATATAATTCATTTATGAGAAAACTAGGAAAATCCCTCTATGTTAATACATTATACATTATACACACACACACACACACACGATAGAATTCATTCACCAAACACACACGCACACACGATAGAATTCATTCATCAAACACACACACACACACACGATAGAATTCATTCATCATAAAAAAAATCAAAACTAAGGGAACCCTTTCATGGGGGAGAAATGGATGCTAATCTGTTTTAAAAGAAACATTCTGTCTAAGGAGTTTTTAAGTAGTTTAGGAGCTGGGAAGAAGTCCAGGGGCTGGAGTCGCTTCAGGAGCAGATGGGCTGCAGGCCTGTGGGGACTTGGGGGTAGGGGCTGAGCTGCCAATTAGGCGATTCCCTGGGGGTCTGGGCTGCCCCTTTTCATGTTCAGGTGAATTTGAAAACCTCGTTTCTTTCTCACAGAAGAAAACTGCTCATTGAGGTAGCAACGATGCTGACAAGTGTGAGGCAAGCAACCTCATGGAATTGTAAAGAATCCCTGGAGAGTTATCCTTAAGCGACACAGCTAAGAGATTTTGAACCCAGAAGCACTAGCCAAAAGCTCCAGAGCTGTAGACAAATAGATAACCTTTTCCTCAGTCTGGAAAACTTTAGTATTTCTCAAAGCAGTGGCTACAACATCCAACAACCCCACAACCTGCATACCTGTAACGCCTTCATTCACTGTGTATGCACAACCTGTAACCGAGTAGGGGCTGAGGGATGTCACTAGGTGAATGTCCACGGCCCCATTTTAGAGAAGAAACTGGGCTGGGCGCGGTGGCTCACGCCTGTAATCCCAGCACTTTGGGAGGCCGAGGCGGGCAGATCATGAGGTCAGGAGATCGAGACCATCCTGGCTAACATGGTGAAACCCCCTCTCTACTAAAAATAAAAATAAAAAAAAATTAGCCGGGCGTGGTGGTGGGTGCCTATAGTCCCAGCTACTTGGGAGGCTGAGGCAGGAGAATGGCATGAACCTGGGAGGTGGAGCTTGCAGTGAGCCGAGATCACGCCACTGCACTCCAGCCTGGGAGAGAGAGCGAGACTCCATCGCAAAAGAAAGAAAAGAAAGAAAGACAGAAAGAGAGAGAGAGAGAAAGAACTCCATCTCAAAAGAAAGAAAGAAAGAAAGAGAGAGAAAGAGAGAGAGAAAGAAAGAAAGAAGAAACTGAGAGTCAGAGAAATTAGATAACTTACCCAACGTAAAATCTCAGTGAAACCAAAACAACAATTGGCAATTGATGCTGCTTAATGATTCCCAGCAACCCTTTTGTTGTGGATGAGTATCCAGTTTAAATATGAAATTCACATACTCTAAGCTCTGTTCTCTCCCCTTGGTTCTGGGCTGATGTTCTTGGCTTCAGCCCTGTGGGCTTAGAACTGAACTCTTCTTTCTATGAAACCTTACCTGTTGATGGTGGAGTTGGTTCTACCGATGGCTAAGATTTTAACATTTCTGTTTTGGAAAGCTCCCTCTCAGATATCCCTGTCTCCAGCTCTGCACTCTTCTAGTTCAATGGCTCCAGGCTGCTCCTTCCCATCCCTACAACCTTCCCCTGATCCAGTGCCCCAGGTCCAAGATTATCTGGAGGTAATCTCAAAAGGATCTTGTTCAGACCCCAGAATCTTGAATTCTTTTATTTCTCTTTAAGTAATGAAAAGCCGTGGCTTGATCTGAACAATTTCAGTGGGCTGCAAGCTTAAGGGAAGGTATGCTTTGGTCAAAAGGCCTTCTTACCCCTGCTCCTAAAATCATTCCTTGTCAGTGCTTACAGCCATTCTTAAAGCTCAACCTCATGTGCTCCTTGTATGTTATCTGCAGTTGAAGGGGCCTTGGGTATAACAAGTGAGCGCTTGTTCCCTCAAATCCCAAGGGAAAAGAGGTGTTGGCTGCTGCTAGGAGGTTGCCTGTTTGGGGGAACTATTTGGACAGAAGACCGAGGCCATACCTAGCTGTCTTCAGGCCCAGTGCCAGGATGGGCAGTCCACTCTGACCCCCACTCCTGGCTCATCCCTCCTCTGCTGTCAAATCCCAGTGTCAAGGTATTTTGAAAACACTGCCCTTCTTACAAAGTCTCCTTCTTCTTGGTCTATTTACTCCTCTCCCCTCTTGCCGTCTAACTTCTTCTCATCTCTTCTATCTCGCAAATTTGCTTGTCAATCTCTGTCCCTCCTGCTGCTCCTAAGGTCACCCAAAGCTTCCTGGCTCTCATCTGCACTCCCCAGGTTGGCCAACTGCCCAGTGCTCAGAGCCACAGAGCTTCCCCACTGCCTGGGGTAGGGAAGGTGGACACTAAGTGTGCCTTGTCTCAGACCAAGGAGGGGTGGAAGGAATTGACCCCCTGGCTGCCCACCTGGCCTTTCAGTACTCTACATGAGGCCACGCCCCATCCATCTTATTCCTCATCGCTCCATCACAACCTGCCATTACCTATGCCCTGGGTATCTCTCCTTCCTGGACATAAGTTCTGCGAGGGTGGAAACCATGCCCGCCCGATTTACTATTGTATCCTCAGCATCTAGCAATGTGTCTGGCTCCTAATAGACATAATATATATTTGCTGGCTGAATGAATGCATTGAAGCCATGTGTGTGTGTTTACGTGCATGTATATGCGTCTATGTGTATATGCGTACATGCATGTGTGTACTGTGTATGTTTGTGCACATGTATATATGTATGTATGTATGTATATGTATGTGTGTATATGGGTATGTATGTGTATGTGTGTATATGTATGTACATGTATGTGTGTATGTGGGTATATGTATGTGTGTATGCATGTGTATATGTATATGTGTATAAGTGTATATGTATGTGTATATATGTACATATATGCACTGTGTATGTGTATGTGTGTATATGTACATGTGTGTGTAGAGAGAGAAAAGTATTCCATGCAGTAGAGAGTAAGATGATGCTTACAGGGAAAGAGTTCAAATTGCAATACTGATCACTTGAGAATAAAAAGAAAAGAGACAATCTGTAACTATTTGGTTGGGCTATGAAAAGGTATCACTTATTGGTAGTGTAATTAGTGGTCTATTGTACAGTCATTTAACAACTCATCCCCCTATTCATTGGCAGGACCCACCTCTTACAATAGGGATACCTGTGGAGTACTTTTCCAACTTCTCTTGCAGCTAAGACACAGCATGTGACCAATCCTGGCCAATGGAAACCCAGGATGAGTCTGCTGGAGACTTTTGGGAAAGGTATTCTCTGCTAATAAAAGAGACACAGAGGTGCAAGTGTCCCTCTTTTTAACAGGGCCTTGCTGTGTCTACAAGTGACCGTGAGGGTCAAGCTAATACATTGAGTATGGGGGCTGGGGTAGAAAAAGAAAAAGAGCTTGGGTCCTTAATGACAATGTTGAGCTAACTTTGAAAACATACTGCTTCTGGACCTCTTGTTGTTTGAAATAACAAATGGTCTTACTTTTTCAGCCACTCTTGATTCTTCTGGAAGAAGCCATCCTCACTTATGAGTTCTTGTATCCATTCACATGAACCACAGGCCATTCCTAATGAGCACTGTATATATCAGTAAATGTAGATGAACTGGTATGATTTGGGGGAGACTTTTAAATCTATTCATAGATTCTCTGCCTATGACATATACTCATATATTGTAATAATTAGTTCACAACTTGGAAGGGGGTGACATTCATGTAAGGTATGTTTTCATCTTCTATTTTCTACAATATCTATAAATTAAATTTCCTGAAATTCTAGATGGTACCAGAGCCACTATAAACAATCACATAGGCCTGTGTATATCACTGTGTTACCTCTGAGACTGTGAACCAATATGGGTTTTTTTAAAAAAACATCTTTTTGATCTGTTGTTAATCCAACTGAGAATCGGGATTCTGGTTGTGTGATAAAAATCTGGCTCTGGGAAATGGTGAAATGTGTATGACGGTCATGGGGTCTGGGGACATTCCACATATGGAGCTCAGAGACAGGTGTAGGGATGTAGAGATTCCAAAGTAGTTTCTAAAGAGCATGATTTATAATGAGCAGGTTCTTAGGATGGTTCTCAATGGCCTTTTATGATCCTCATGAAATAAAAGTCATGAATTTTAGAGGGATTTCCCTCTTCCACTTCCTCTGCAACCTCCTTGTATCTCAGCAACAATAATGCTCAAGTCAGGCCGATATGGCTCCATTCATGGACATAGAAAAAAACGTGAGTCAAAATCCACTTGCATAAATACCTTCAAGTCAGTTGCAGCCTGCTGCTTGTTGGGGGTTGTTTCATGCCATGTGTGCAGTACCAGGCCTCCGCCAGAGGGTGGTGGAAACGGCCACAAAATGTGAGCTACTGGCTTGGCCTGGCCGGGACTGAGTGGAAACAGATTTATAGGAAATGTAATCTTTTTGCTTTGCACAGCTCACAATCAATCTGATGTCTTATAAATGTGCAATTTCCTAGATTCTTGAGGAAGCCTAGCTCTGCTTATTAACATAGAAAAGAGACAGACTATGAAGTGGCCTTGAGAGATGAGAGATTAAGCCTCAAAATGAAAGGCAGGGTGTGGAAACAGGAGACAGGCCAGAAGGCCAGAAGCCTGGGTTCTACTTGTCCCTCTGGTGTCATCATCTAAGTCACTTTATAGCTCTGGGCTTCGTGGTTTTCTCAGAAGAGGTGAGGAGAAGGGGTGTGATATTGATCGGCTATCAAATTCCCCTCCTATCTGAAGTCCTCTGATTTATGGTAAGGTTATTTACACAGCCTTAATGTGAGGCAAGGATCTGAACCAATATCGTGGTGGTGGGAAAGGAAAAGAAAATTGTAAAAGGTTATTGCTTCAGGATACTTGAGGATAAATAAGTGTCAAAAGTCAAAAAGTCAAATCAAACCAGACCTCCAGGACTCAAAGCCCTTGGGGAGGACAAAGCTTGCAGGAGGCTTACTCTTTTGTGGAATTTACTGGTTTACTCCTGAGAAAACCAGTCAGAGTTAATTTCTCAATTGTGGCATCTAACCAGAGCGCATGCTCATTTAATTGTCCTGTAGTAGGGAGAAGCAAGGAAACAAACAAACAAACACAGATCATGTTTAGTGAGTGAATTTTTTTTTTTTTTTTTTTAAGGTGGAGTCTTACTGTCTCCCAGGCTGGAGTGCAATGGTGCGATCTCGGGTCACTGCAACCTCCGCCTCCTGGGTTCAAGCCATTCTCCTGCCTCAGCCTCTCAAGTAGCTGGGACTACAGGCGTTGCCACCATACCCGGCTAATTTTTTTGTATTTTTAGTAGAGATGGGGTTTCACTATGTTGGCCAGGCTGGTCTCGAACTCCTGACCTTGTGATCCGCCTGCCTCGGCCTCCCAAAGTGCTGGGATTATAGGCGTCAGCCACTGCGCCCAGCCTGAGTGAACGTTGTTGAGTCACAGAACACTAGGGAGAGCTTTTGGCATTATTCATTTCAAAAACACTGTATGGAGAGGTGAGCAGGAGCCGCATTTCATTCATGCCTTCATTCATTCACTTAGTTTTTGAGACGTAGTTTCGTTCTTGTTGCCCAGGCTGGAGTGCAATGGCGCGATCTCGGCTCACTGCAACCTCCACCTCCTGTGTTCAAACAATTCTTCTGTCTCAGCCTCCTGAGTAGCTGGGGTTACAGGCACCCATCACTATGCCTGGCTAATTTTTGGTATTTTTAGTAGAGACAGGAGTTTCACCATGTTGGCCAGGCTGGTCTCGAACTCCTGACCTCAGGTGATCTGCCCATCTCGGCCTCCCAGAGTGCTGGGATTACAGTCGTGTGCCACCAGGGCCAGCCTCACTTAGTTTTTATTGAGTGAGAGAAAGCATCCCAGGCACCAGGGATGCTGTGGTTACAAAGCTCCTTATGGACTTTATGGCAGACAGTTGAACTAATGAGCAGGCAGATAAATAAACACGGGATTGCACAGGATGTGGTGAGTGCGCTCCAGGCTGTTACAGAAGCCAGTAAGAGGGTGGTCAGGGAAGTCACCAGAATGTATCATTGAAACTGAAGTTTTCTGAAGCTTTTCTGCTTCCTTATCCAGGTGGTCTTTGTCTTGTTTTGTTAAGTGAGTCATATATGGGTTCCATAAATATATCTTAGACAGCTTCTATGTCTTAGGCAGACTGCTAGGTCCTGGGGCTATAAAGATGATTAAGACTGTGAAGTCGACTGCCAGCATTGAGTCATAGTCAGTGCTTATGCTACTGCTTACCACCAACTAGCCAGTGACTTTGGGCAAATGAATGAATTTCTTTAAAGCTCAGTGTATGCATCCATATAATGGGAATAATGATAGAATCTAGCTATAGACTACTGTAAGAATTTATATAAATATTTTAAGTTTAATGCATGCAGAGTTACATAAACAATGAAAATATTAGCAATCATCAATATTGTGTAATAACTGTAAGAAACATCAAGGGCTTAGCACAGTGGTTAGTGCAATAGAAAGCACAGAATGTGGCCCCTGGTTGCCACTGTTAGTCTTTGAAGAGCTCATGGTCTATTGTGGGGGACAAATGTGCTGGTACAAATAGATAAATAGTAACAGAAGGATAGAACACCTAGGGATAGATTCGGGATAGCCTTGGAAAGGAAATGACTCTTGAATTGAGTTTAGGAATTTACCAGACTCCCCAGTGGAAAAAGAGAGAGTGAGAGAGAGAGAGAAAGAAAAAAAGGAAGCAACGAGTCAGGGGGCAGGAACATTCATTCTTCACAGAGAAAACAGCCAGGGCAAGGCCAGGGGTACTATGGGAAGACCAGCGATTCTCATCTGCATTTTCAGGCATTAAGATAACTCAGCACCAGGGCAGTAAATTGAACAAATGATTTCCATTGACACAGAAGCCAGAGGTGGGCACAGCTGGAGTGTGTGTGTCTAAGTGGACAAACACAGCCCCCTCTGGCTCTCAGGAAAATGAGTTTACTTTTGTGTCAACATGAAGCCATGCAGCTGGTTTGACTGAATTTTTCACTGAGTTAATGATGTTTGGATATCAGAAAGAAACAACCTAAAAGAGAAGAATGGAAAGTCTTTTCCCCCTGCGTTATCTCAGGAGCTATCTCTGCAGCAGGCGGCTCAATGGAAGTGCTGTCTCGGAGAGGTCCTGGGTTGAGACTGGGAAGCTCCGTACATTATGCATAAAGAGAAGCCAGAGGAACACAGTGGCTAAACTGTAAATAAGCCAACTGTGGGTACCTGGGTCAGATTAAATCACAAGGTGAGGAAATCTGCTCTCAATACCTCTTTGAAAAATCTGTTATTTCACTTCGGCATTCAGTGACTGATACCATTTGATCAACATCACAGTACAGCTGTAGTAAAACATTGAGTCAGCACCTTTCTAAAATTGTTGACTTTTTCTTCCAAATTTCTGCAAAATGAGTTAATTAGAGGTGCTGGAGCACTTTGCTGGCTGGTGACCGCACTCAGTGGCACTGGGGAGACCCTTCTTGTCCAGAGGACTGCCCACGATGCTTGTAAAACATTCAACCCTTGCCTCCCACCCCTTTTTAATTTCCTGTTGGATACCATCAGTGGATGGGAGAGAAAAGGCATGGTTGAACCTTTCTAGACAAACCTTCATCACCCTGCAATAGATGCGAGTTTCTGAGACAATGGACACAATCCATGTCCTCATTTAATGTGCGTCTTCTTTGGCATTCGGCTGCATAGAAGTGTTTGTAAGTATCATTGATGTTCACGAGCCTCAGCTCTTACTTTGAAGAGCTCAGCATCTTTAACAAGTCATTAATTAATAAATTTCTAACTGCAAAAATGTCACATGTGAATGGTGGAAAGAGTGTAATGTAGGAAAACTCAAAAGAGGAAATAAACATCCCCAGCCATTCTGTCTTCCAGAAGTAACCGCTGTTAGCCTTTTATTATATTTCTTTCCAGCTCATTTGAATACATGTGTTTATAGGTATTAGGGATTATTCCATACAGATGATTTCTAAAACTCACTTTTCATTTAATTTATCGTTACATTTCATCTTGTCATTGGGTATTCTAGTCCTGCAATGTTTTGTATTTTAAAGCACTCATTCTGTTAGATTATAAAACTAATCTACAATATTCATTGTAATATGCTGGAACAATACTGAGACTCAAAGGCTATTAGTTCTTTTAGAAACAGTTTTTATACCATTTAGGCATTTAAAAGCATGGAAAATATGGAAAACTTTGCAATTCATTCTATGAAGTTAGCAGAGCATAGCTAAGAAACCCTGACAAATGTATCCCATAAAAACAGAAAGCTACAGACAAAAGTCATTTTAAAATAAATACCAAGGCCAAACCTTAAGAAAAATGTTGGCAATAGAATCAGCGTGATAAAAGAATACTCTACCTTGAAGAGGTAGGGTTTTTGTTTGTTTGTTTTTTCAGAAACCCAGAAATGGTTCAGTCTTAAAAATAGATTAATAATAATGACTGCTTTAACAGTTTGAAAAAAAAAAAAGACCATAAGATATTCCTTATATATACTAAAATATTTTTGAACGATTTCTAGAAAAAAATTGATAATTAGCAACCACAATATACTTTCTGACCAAGAAAAGGACATCTTTCTGAAATAAACCACAAACATCAAGCCCAGGCGTGGTGGCTCACCCCTGTAATCCCAGCACTTTGGAAGGCCAAGGCAGGTGGATCATGAGGTTGGGAGATCAAGACCATCCTGGCCAACATGGTGAAACTCCGTCTCTACTAGAATACACACATACACAAAAAAAAATTAGCCAGGCGTGGTGGCACACACCTGTAGTCCCAGCTACTTGGGAGGCTGAAGCAGGGGAATTGCTTGTACCTGGGAGGCAGAGGTCGCAGTGAGCCGAGATCATGCCACTGCACTCCAGCCTGGTGACAGAGCGACACTCCGTCTAAATAAATAAATAAATAAATAGCCACAAACATCATTTTCAAAGGCAAGGCACTAAAGGCATCAATGCTAATTACAAAACTAGTATGTCAGGTTCCCTCTAGAGAGCTAGTCTTCTAGAAATGCATTTAATTCAATCCTTTTACTGTATACCAGCAACAACCAGTTGGAAGTTAAAATGAAAAGGTTATAATTAACAAAATCAACCAAATATATTAAATATCTAAAACTATGTGAAGAAAACTACAAAAGGTATCTGAGATACACTAAATAGGGCTTTACATAGATAAGTTTAATTCCTACCTACTATTCTATACAGGAAGACTTAATATTGTAAAGATGTCAACTTTTCCCTAAGTTGATCTATTAATATCAATTCCTATTTTTTTACCATGAAAATAGCTTTTGTTTTTATCATAAAAGAACATGTTTATTGTTCAGAGCTTCAAACAGTATGTACAATGATAAAGAAGAAATTATAATTAATAAAAAATTCAAGAAACTAAAGGTTACTTCTGAAAATATTTGTGAAAAATTCTTTTGAAATTAATGTATACATAATTCGGCAGGATAATGAGGTAAGATAATTTGCACTTAATTCTTGCTCCATGGCCTTTAGCTCAGCTCCAAGTGCTGGGAGGTTCCTTTGAAAATTTACTAATCCCAGGGATCAAAGGGATCCTTCCAGGTCTTGTTTTCCAAAGGCTGGACTCTGGGATGGGAGAAAGATCTGTGCCCTGGGGTAGGGCAAGGGACATTGCAGTACAGAGGGGAGCCCCCCACTTTGGGATAGAGATAGACATCCAGATTTGCTGCCATTGCAGGCACTCAACTTTTGCCCATCTCCATAAAATTCACTGAGGTGAGTTCCCTTTTCTGCACTCTGGAATTGTTCACCTGTTCATAGGTATTATCTATTTCTTTCTTTCTTTTTTTTTTTTTTTTGAAGCGGAATCTTGCTCTATCGCCCAGGCTGAAGTGCAGTGACGCGATCTCGGCTCACTGCAAGCTCCGCCTCCTGGGTTCACGCCATTCTCCTGCCTCAGCCTCCCGAGTAGCTGGGACTACAGGCGCCCGCCACCACGCCCAGTTAATTTTTTTTTTGTACTTTTGGTACAGACGGGGTTTCACCGTATTAGCCAGGATGGTCTCGATCTCCTGGTGTTATCTATTTCTTAAAGATATAGTGAACTGAGCTGTAAAATCATTTGAAGCTGGTTCTTTTTTTTTTTTTCAGCAGTTGCTCAATGATGGCCTCTCCAATGTATTCTCTGGTACAAGTTCTGTTCCAGTTTTTTCACTCTTCTTGGGTTCATTTAATAATATTTTATTTTAGCAGGAAAATCTATTTTCTGTAGGGCTTCAATGTTGTTACAGGTTGTCGATTGTCATCCATTTCTTAATAAATTCTTCAATGTGGAATTATTGTGTCAGTTTCAGTGTTAAATGTGGTCACATGGCACAGCAGAAACTCTGTGCGCATTTTTAATCCTACCAACACAGGGAGCATCTTTTTTTTTTTTTTTTTTTGAGATAAGGTCTCACTAAGTTGCCCAGGCTCAAACTCCTGGGTTCAAGAGATCGTCTCACTTCAGCCTCCCCACTCCCTGGGACTGCAGGTGCAGGTGTGTGCCACTGCACCCCACTGGGAACATCCTTTTGACCACAATATTTGTATCTTTCCTGACTGATAAGCAAAGAAACTAGAATACCTTGTTTTTCTTTGCATTTCTTTGATTACCAATGAATTAAATTAGAATTCTGGGTTGAATAGAATCTTTTTCCAAACAGCTAACCACGTTTTAAAATAACATTTCTGAAACATGTATTCTTCCTATGCAGAGCTGAAAATTTTCGTGTATCACTTAATTTTTTGATCTTGTGCCATTCTGGATTTTCTATTCTCATTCTTTACCTGTCTGTCCAATCCTGTACTGAGACTACATTGATTTTAATTATTTTAAGTACATGTGGCTTTCTGGTGGAATATGTCCCTTTTACTATTATTCTTAAATATATTTTTAAGTTCTCATCTATTTCTCCTACATATTTCTTCTTCTGGTAAATTTAAGAATTTTAGTGATGACCTTGTCTCCTCCTACTCTCTTGAAAAAACTCCCTGACAATAACAACAAAAAAACCTCTTGGATTTTAATCAGTAGTGGATTAACTTTCAGAAGTTATTTAAAAATTGAAATATTTGCATAATTACCTTCATATAGATAGTTATGGTATGCTTATGCATATTTTAATTTTTTTTTTTTTGAGATGGAGTCTCACTTCTTCACCCAAACTGGAGTGCAATGGCACAATCTTGGTTCACTGCAACCTCCGCCTCCTGGGTTCAAGCACTTCTTCTGCCTCAGCCTCCCAAGTAGCTGGGATTACAGGCATGTGCCAGCACGCCTGGCTAATTTTTGTATTTTTAGTAGAGACGGGGTTTCACCATGTTGGCCAGGCTAGTCTCGAACTCCTGACCTCAAGTGATCCACCCACCTCGGCCTCCCAAAGTGCTGGGATTACAGGTGTGAGCCACCATGCCCAGCCGCATATTTTGACTTCGTGTTACTTAACCAAATGTGGTACCAGCTTTTATAATCCTGCCATATCGGCATCTAGGCAGGTTACTTAGTTTTTATATTTTGTGCTTTTTGCTAGATTTTTGTCTCAGAGTCATGCTAGCTTCCTAAAATGGGATTTCCCCCACCCTGCTCCACCACAATTTATATAGCAGAGATGTAATCTGTTTTTCAAAATTTGTTCAAATTCCACCATAATCTATCTGATCCAGTATATTTTAAGGGTTATATTGAGCAACTTTTTTTCAGGTACTTGCAAATATATTTGTTTATTCAGGTTTTCTACCACTGAAAAGAATGAAGCTGTATGTTTAAACTTTTGTAGTTGTCAGATTTTCAAGTAGTGTATATGTGTACTGACTATTTTGTATATGTGTACACATACATGCATATAGTATACTCATAAGCTTATTCTTCTTCCTATATTGTTATAGCTCCTTTATTTTTCTAAACGTTACATATGTGTCTTTTCTTTCTTTTTCTATTTAGCTTTTATTTTAGGTTCAGGGGTACATGTGGATGTTTATTATATAGGTAAATTTGTGTCATGGGAGTTCGTTGTACAGACTATTTCATCATCCAGGTACTAAGCATAGTAACCAATAGTTTTGTTTTTTTTTCTGCTCCTCTCCCTTTTCCCACCCTGGATCCTCAAGTAAACCCTAGTGTCTGTTGTTCCCTTCTTTGCATTTGTGAATTCTCATCATTTAGCTCCCACTTATAAGTGAGAACATGTGGTATTTGTTTCTCTATTCCTGTGTTAGTTTGCTAAGGATAATTGTCTCCAGCTCCATCCATCTTCCTGCAAAAGACATGATCTCATTCTTTTTAATGGCTACATAGTATTCCATGGTGTATATGTACCAAATTTTCCTTATCCAGTCTGTCATTGTTGGGTGTTCAGGTTGATTCCAGGTCTTTGCTATTGTGAATAGTGCTTCAGTGAACATTCACGTGCATGTGTGTTTATGGTAGAATGATTTCTATTCCTCTGGGTATATACCCAGTATTGGGATTGTTGGGTCGAATGGTATTTCTGTTTTTAGCTCTTTGAGGGATTGCCATACTGCTTTCCACAATGGTTGAGCTAATTTACATTCCCACCAACAGTATATAAGTGTTCCCTTTTCTCCACAACCTCACCAGCATCTGTTATTTTTTGATTTTTTAATAATAGCCGTTTTGACTGGTGTGAGATGGTATCTCACTGTGGTTTTGATTTGCATTTCTCTAATGATCAGTGGTATCGAGCTTTTTTTTTCATATGTTTGTTGGCTGCATGTATGTCTTCACTTGAAAGGTAGCTGTTCATGTCCTTTGCCCACTTTTTAATGGCTTTTTTTTTCTTGTAAATTTGTTTAAATTCCTTATATATGCTGGTTATTAGACCTTTGTTATATATTTGTCTTTTCTTTCTCTATTTTATTCTATTTAGTATTTTTTCTACTTAATTATTATTATTAAAGAACTATTGTTGGAAAATCTTGTGGGCCAATAGATACAGATCTGGCTGTTTCTTTTTAATGCCTGAATAGTATTCCCCAGTACAACTGAATCACGCTTGATTTAAGCAGTCCCTTAATTAATGACACTCAGGTTGTTTCCAAGATGTTTGTAAAAGATGATGCTGTAATTAATGACACTGTAACTCTAATCTCACTGATGCTTTTATTTTTATAGATTAGATCTCTCAATATGAGATTTTGGGGACAAACATCTATATATTCTAACATATAATGGGTATTGCCAGAATATTTTGCAAGGATGTTGTACTAATTTACACTCATACCAACAATGTACAAGAGTGCCCATCGAAATTTTCTCCAGCACTAGATCCCATGACTTATTTAATTTATTCCAGTTTTGAGGGGGAAAAATGGGAACATATTGTCGCTTTATTTGTGTTTTCTTGATCACTAGTAAGGTGAGAATCTTTTAATATACCTATTGGTCATTTGTATTTTTCTGTCCTGTAGCTTGCTTGTTACAGACTTTGCACATTTTTCTGTTACCTTGTCTTCTCCTTTCTGATCTATAGGCCCTTTTCTGATTTTGGGAGAGTCACCATTTGTCTGTCATTTGAATTGTCAGTGTTTTACTAGTTCTGTTAGTTTGATTGAAGATGCACTGTCCATTTCCAATGTCTAAGAACAGATTCTATTTTTTCCTGTGAGTGACTTTTATATGTAGAAACTAGACTCACAAGTCTGAGTACAAAAAACAGCAGGCTTCCATGCCATCTTTCTTATGCCTAGTCATAATGGGGCGGAAAGGAGAGGATCCCTAACTCTACACGGAGTAAAGTGTTACAACTTCTCACCATGCTAACAGTGGCAAGGGCCTTGAATGTGATTCTCAGAGTCTGTATATTCCAAGGAATCTATTTTTTCCCCCTTATCAATTATTCCAGCAATTCTCAGCTGGTACATAAGTCATCAGCAGGAACTTGGAGTGTGTTAGGTTGTCCCTCTCAGCTCTTGAGATGGGCTCCAGGACCCTGACTTCTGTTCGCTTTTCTAATTTTAAGTTGCATGGGATTCTTCGGAGACTGCTGGGCCTTCAGAGGCAGGACTGCCCAGGCCCAGCTCACCCACTGGTTCTTTGAAATGATCTGGTAAAGGGTAACCCCTGTCTTAAGTTTCAAACACAACATGTATACGTAAATACAAACTGTTGCTAATCAAGGTATACAACAGGAGTCCCCAGTCCCCGGGCTGCGGACTGGTACTGGTCCATGGCCTGTTAGGTACTGAGTTGCACAGTGGGATGTGAGTGGTGGATGAGTGAGCATTACTGCCTGAGCTCCGCCTCTTGTCACATCAGTGGTGCCACTAGATTCTCATAGGAGTGCGAACCCCATTGTGAACTGTGCATGTAAGGGATCTTGGTTGCATGCTTCTTATAAGAATCTGATGCCTGATGATCTGTCACTGTCTCCCATCACCCCCAGATGGGACCACCTAGTTGTAGGAAAACAAGCTCAGGCCTCCCACTGATTCTACATTATGATGAGTTGTATAATTATGTTATTATACATTACAATGTAATAATAATAGAAATAAAGTGCATA
This sequence comes from Pongo abelii, assembly GCF_028885655.2. Classification (NCBI taxonomy): domain Eukaryota; kingdom Metazoa; phylum Chordata; class Mammalia; order Primates; family Hominidae; genus Pongo; species Pongo abelii. Next base: position 15,160,374 of record NC_072004.2, on the reverse strand, counting down.
ATAAATGTAATGTGCTCGAATCATCCCCAAACTATCCCCCGACTGGCCCAAGTTCATGGAAGAATTATCTTCCACGAAACCAGTCTGTGGGGCCAAGAAGGTTGGGGACTGCTGGTATACAAGCCTGCTGTATATGTAAGTCTTACAGGTTTCAACTAATTTAAGAAACAATTCAAATTGTTTCCAGACAATTTAATGTGATGAAAGAGAGAAAGTCTCATCACAATATGGGCTATAAAGGAAGGACCTAGGCTCACAAGGGGATTTTTTCTGGAAACCTTTGCCATTATTATGCCCATTAACATTTGCCTTTCGACTTTGCAACTTTTTGTCATATAAATAGTTAATAATTTTATGTGGCAGAGAGTGTCTTTATGGATTCTTGATTTCTGTAGGCTTGCTTGGAAAGATCTCTAGAGCTAAATTCTTCTGAGACTTCTAGTGCTTTTATTTTTACATTTACATATTTAATTCATGTGCAATTAATTGCTGCATATGGGCTGAGTCTGGCTTTGCTTTTGTCTAGAATGGAGAGCAAATCATGCCAGCACCATTTATTAAATATTATAATGTCTGAAGAACTACTAAAAATCCATAGAGAGATTTATTTAAATATGCAATTATTTCTCACTATAAGTGCATTTTGGAAATTGCAAATTTCCGAATGAAAAATGGAAATTTGGAAATTTGCAAATGGAAATTTTATTGTACTCCTTTCAAATTGGAGAAATTAAATAGGAAAATATAAGTAGATTTATCTAGTGTTTGAACAACACAAGCTATAAAGTAATATACAATTAAAATTAGGTTATTCAGTGCACACATGCTTGCAGAAACACACTGATAGAGACAACGTGTCTTTCTATGACAAGAAAAGGTTATTTTTTTTCTTATGCTTATGGAACACTTATAAAAGTTTAATGATGTACTTGACCGAAAGAAAACTTTAATAATTTACCAATAGTGCAAAGTTTATAGACCACATTCTTTCATCATAATTCAATAAAACTAGAAATGAACAATGAAACCAAAATGGACCAAAAGCGATTTTTGCATAAATTAAAAAAACACTCTCACAAATAACCCCTAAACCAGATCATACCTGAAAAAACAAGTTTTTTTTTTTTTTTTGGAGATGGAGTCTCACTCTGTCACCCAGGCTGGAGTGCAGTGGCGCGATTTCGGCTCACTGCAAGCTCCGCCTCCCGGGTTCACGCTACATTCTCCTGCCTCAGCCTCCCCAGTAGCTGGGACTACAGACGCCCGCCACCATGCCCAGCTAATTTTTTTTTGTATTTTTAGTAGAGACGGGGTTTCACCGTGTTAGCCAGGATGGTCTCGATCTCCTGACCTCGTGATCCACCCGCCTCGGCTTCCCAAAGTGTTGGGATTACAGGTGTGAGCCACCACTCCCGGCCAACAGGTTTTCTCAAAAAGAATAAAAATAAAATATTTCATTAGCAAAACCTGTGGGTCATGACTAAAATACATAGAAAATTGTATAGGTACATGAAAATTGTACATGACATTATGTTTAAGTTTAAATAAAGACACCGAGCTAATGAAGAAAGTATATAATCTTACAAATTAAAAAAAAAATCCAAAATAAACCAAAGGAAAGCAAGAGGTAGGTGTCAGGGAAGATAAAAAGCTTATATTGATTCACTAGAAAATGAAGGGAGAGTTGAAGAGATAAATACAACCAAAAGTTGTTACTTCAAAGGGCTAATAAAATAGTTTTTTCTCTGCTGATTCTGGTGAAATAAAAAGCAAGCAAGCAACATCATGCCGTGTTAGTAACAAGAAGGGAGATATAAATATGGAAGAGATTTAAAGAAATATTAGAGACTATTATGTGCAACAATGTGGGAATATATTTTAAGATCGTGAGGGCACAGAAGGGCTCCTATTAAAATATTAACTTCTGAAATGGATCCAGGAAGAGTTAAAAAACCAGGACAGACACAGAAAGGACTAAAATGATAATTACAGAGCTGGTATTTTAAAAAAGGAAATAGACTCAAATGGTTTTACAGCTGAGTTCAATATAATACAATGGATAATGCCTATATTTATTTGAATGATTCCAGACTGCAGAAAAGACAGAAGGCTCCTCATTGATGTGTGTATGTTTGTGTGTGCATTTATACATATTATAAATTTTATATATATAACATAATGAAGGGTAAGAGTGAATGCCTGTTCTATTTTATGATGGCCTGTGCTTTATTTTTTTTGAAATGAAGTAACATTTTCTTAAACATCTTTGAGAATATAAAGTTCTTCAAAAAGTTTTCTCAGTGCGAGTTAGTTGCACTGAGGCTGCTTTGAAAAGTAATTTGCTTCCATTCCTCATATGGGTCTTCTTTTACACCATTCATTCTTAGAGAAGTAGGTCTTTGCCTACACAATCCTGAGATTTTGTTCACGGATTCCCTAAGCACTTATGTGAATCTTTGTGAAATCTTTGAGGACAGACCAATAGGAAAGGAAATTTTATATCGAAATCTCCTTTGCTAGGTAGATCCTGTGGTCCCCTGTGGGCTAAGAGAGACCTTCCGGTTGAAGGAGGCTGCCTGGGGTGGGGAGTTTCACCTTCCTGCTGACTGGCCTTCCACAATACCTGCTTTGGAAGCCTGAGGCTGGCGGGCTGCGTTCTTTCTCCGACACATCCTGACGGGGTCTCCTCTGCACTGAGTGCTGCCCCCAACCCCTGACACCTCTGTTCACTCCTCCTGGGGTTGCAGTCAATTTTCTTGCTCTTCCTAGGTGCATAAACATATTTGCTGCAAATGACATTACATTTGTTTTTATTAAAATGTGTAAAATCCCAATTGTAGGTGATGATATATATCAAAGAAATGAACAGTCTACCAGGAAGTCCTGTCAGTCAAAGCTCTCAAATGTCTCTTTGGAAGAGCCCTCCTTACACCCCTTCTGTTGCCTCCACAATAGCCCCAGCCCCATCGTCTCTGTCCTGGACCCACCAAGTGCCCCAACTTCTTACCATGATTCTACTTCTCTTCCCTTATAATCCCCTTCCCACCCAGCATCTAAAATTGTCTTGGCTGGGTGTGGTGGCTCACACCGGTAATCCCAGGGCTTTGGGAGGCTGAGGTGGGTGGATCACGAGGTCAGGAGTTCAAGATCAGCCTGGACAAGATGGTGAAACCTCGTCTCTACTAAAAATACAAAAATTAGTCAGACGTGCTGGTGGACGCCTGTAATCCCAGCTACTTGGGAAGCTGAGGCAGAGAATTGCTTGAATCCAGGAGGCGGGGGTTGCAGTGAGCCAAGATCGCCCCACTGCACTCCAGCCTGGGCAATAGAGCGAGACTCTGTCTCAAAAAAAAAAAATTATCCTTTAAAAATACAAATCAGTTCACACTCTTCTTAAGTTTTAAATGCTTCATTGACTTCTAAGTGTATTAAAAATAAAATCCCAGCTCCTTACCAAGTTCTGCAAATCTCCACACTAGCTTGTTTGGACACAACTCTCCAACCTTATCTTGCACCACTCTCTCCCTTGCTGAACTCTCTCCATTCCCAGAACATCCCTAATTTTATTTCATCTCAGGATCTTCTCTTGGTCTGGAACACTCTTCCTGCTGTGCAGCTAGCTCATTCTCACTATTCAGCTCTCTCTATTATAGCAGCCTGTTTATTTCCTTTCTTAGGCTTCAGAACCAAAAATTATGATTTTGTTTTCATGACTGTCTTGCCCATTGTGAGAGGCAGATTTCTAAGAACGACTGTCAGTGACCTTCACCAATATATGTTCCCCTTCCCTTTGAGTGTGGGTGAAAGCTGGGAATATGCTTAGATATCATTCCTGTGGTTATATTATAGGGCAAAAAAAGAGATGATCTGGGTGGGCCTTATAGAATCACAGGAGCCCTTTAAAAGCAGAGGATTTTCTCTAGCTGGTCGAGAAGAGGAAGTTAGAGGAAGTCAAAGCATGAGAAGAACGGATGTGTCATTGCTGGTTTGAAGAGGGAGGAGGTATGGGATGAGGAACGTGAGTGGCCTGAAGGAGCTGAGAGAGGCCCCGACAGACAGACAGCATGTGACTGGGGACCTGAATCCTACAACTACCAGGAGCTAAAATCTGCCAACCACCTGAATGAACTTGGAAGCAGATTCTTCCCCCAAGAGCCTCCTGGTAAGAGCAGTGCTTGGCAGGCACCTTAATTTTGGTCTTAAGCAGAGACTCCAGCTCATCTTTTGATCTTGGGCACTGCATGCTATAAATGAGTGTTGTTTTAAAACTCGAATAATTTGTTGTACAATGACAGAAAACCAATATATCCAGGTTGAATGTAAACTCTGTGAGGCCAGGGATCTTGTCTGTCTTGGTGATTACTATATCATTAGTTCCTAGGACAGCCTAGCAGACATCAGACACTGAAAACATATTGATGAATTGGACTCACAAGTGATTGGCTGATGGACAGCAAGTATTGGGTGGAAAGCCAAATAACAAAATGAAGGTCCTCCGGTGCCTGGGTAGCTGACCCCTTCCCCTACTTATGGCAGTTAACTGTTACACCATTGATACAATCTGTTACACATGCATCTGTTACAAGATTGCATTCACCTTTAGGCAGTCTTAGTTTTTCAGCCTTAACTCTCATAAATAACTCTCATAACTTTTGGGAATCAGTTGGATCCATTTTATTATGGTATGTTTGTTGTAACAGAGAGGACATTCAATGTCTTTGTTTTACTTCACTGTTCTACTCCTTAGCTGGCTTGCCTTGGACAAGTTATGCAAGCTTTTGGAACCTCAGTTCTTTCATCTGAAAATTAGAGCTTATGGGAGTGCATAAGACAGATAGAATTAATATTTTTAAAAAATGGCATTGACATTACAGCGTAAAAGCATTGTAAGTTTCATTGTTTCCTCTCAAGTACTCATTATTCTTCAGACTACCATGTCGTGAGCTCTATGATAGAAATCATCTGGAAATAAAATATGCCATTTTACCACAAGAGGGTGTATTTGACCTTTGTAGGCAACAAAGCTTAATATTTAAAGCTTCACTTCACAGACATGGACTTTTCAGAGGGTTTAATATGCATGAGATCAATTCCAAATGTATCATCAAATTATTTAGGAAAGTTATTCATGTGTCTGTGGGGTGTGTGTGTGTGTGTGTGTGTGTGTGTGTGTGTTCAGGAAGTGTATATATCCCTCCCATGTGTTTTCTGATGACTATGGAATGGGAACCATATTTTGACAATGTTTTCTCCATCAAACAGTAAATCTTTGGCATTAAAACAAGAGATTGTCCCACGAAGAGGACAAGGGTTTTCACTTGGAATTCATTAAAAAAAAATCTCAACTCAAAAGTATTGCTAAAAAAAAAACACACACGTCTTGCCTTTGGAACAAGTTGAATGACTCACAGGTGGAAAGTCCAAGTCAGAGCCTCGAGTCCAAGGACATCTTCCTTTCTAAATTTCTTCTTTTGATAATTCAGATTTTTACTTTTTACTTCTCAAACAAACTTCTTCCTATTGTCCTTTTCTCTACACCAGGGAAATCCCATTTTACATTCTGTATTCCAAGCGATTAAGCCTTTTTTTTTTCCATCTAATAACAGGCTTCCTGGCTCATGCCATCAAGTCTTGATAGATGTCAAGCCTTATCCAGTTATTGTCTTCCTCTTCATTTCCCCAAAGCCAGAACAGAAGCTCCAGGGAAGTCAGAGTTTGAACTGAAATCTTTCTTAGTCACCTACTGATTGAGTTACCTTGGAAAAGTTATTCAAAGCTTCTTTGTTTCAGTTTTTTTTTTCATCTAAAAGTTGGAGGCTGTATTAATTAACTGATCACAAGCTTGCTGTGAAGTTTAATGAAATGATATTAGTGTGGCAATACACTTTTTGAGAAATACAGTTATGTTTTGTTTTCTGTTGGTTTTCTCCTCCCCCACATCCATTCTACCAAAGTACACAGGTCTTCTATGTTTCTTTGCTTTGAAAAAGAAATTTCAATTATAGCAGGAGTTGCCTGCAAACCACTTCCCTTCCCAGCTTCTGCTTTACTAAATCCTAAGCTTATTGATGAAAGTCCATTAAGGAATCCTTTTTGAGGGATACCAGGAGAGAGGGAATGTGGGAGGGAGAGAGAGATTATCAGTTTGTTTTTACAATAAAAAGAGAGGACCGAAGCCAGAGTGGGGTAAGAGCACATACCCACAGAGTTCCTCCTAAAGTCTCAAAAGACAGTGGGAAGTAATGGGAGTTCTTTTCAGGATGCTCAGGGAAGCTGGACTCTGGGTTCTGAGGCTTTCAGCCCAGATGCAGATTCCTGCACTTAACCTACAGATAGTATGGCAGCAGCGAGCCTCTACTCTCAACACATCACTATGGACTCATTATGATTTCAGCAGGGTTACGACTAACTGGAGACTAGAAGCCCTTCCTATCATTGCTAGATATTGCACAAACCTTCTTGATTCTGTTGCAATTCTTAGACAAGGGAAGGATCTTGAAATAACTGAATTTTCTTGCAGCCTACTTAGCAGGGTTCAAAGTTATATTTTATTGGACTTAAAGAAAATACAGAAATAGATATTTCCTGTATGTCTGAGTTTGTACACTGAGAGTTACTCCTGATACATTTGCAAAAGTCTTAGGATCCAACACTTGGTTAATAGTAAATCTACCATTAAAAAATAATAATTTACTTTGAATTCTTGGACAAGTTGCTTAACCTTCTCTACTGACGGTATGATTCCTGCTCTCCCCTCATGATAGAATGTGACTGTGTGATCTATATATCCCCACAAGCTCTAACATGTTCTCAAATAACAAATATTATCCAGTGCCTACTCCATGCCAGGGACTGTGGCAAGAGACTGGAGAAGTCATGGTGAACAAAAATAATCATAGTCTCTGCCAACATGAATTTTATAGGTTAGAGGGAAGGCAAGATGCTAGTAAAGTAATCCTATATGCAACATAACTTACAATTGTAATGCGAGCTATGAACGAGAGGTACTTGTAAATCTGAAGCAGGTTGCGTCGAAATAGTTTAAGCCAGATTGTTCTGAGAAGTTCTGCTAGGACATTTGATGGCACGGGTCTGCAGGAAAAGACAAAAGAAACAATAAGAAAATTCTAGGTTTCTGGTTTGATTGGCTGGATGATGGTGGTACCATTCCCAAAGTAGGGAATGACGCAAGAAAACTTGTTTTGATTGGAAGGTCATTGATATGGTTTTGTTTTTTGTCCCCTCCAAATCTCATGTTGAAATGTAAGCCCCGATGTTGGAAGTGGGGTAGTAGGAGGTGTTTGGGTCATGGGATCAGATCCCTCATGAATAGCTTGGTGCCTTCCCCATGGTAATGAGTGTATTTTTGCTCTATTAATTCATGCAAGAGCTAATTGTTTTAAAAGAGCATGGCCTTTCTCTTGCACCCTCTCTCACCATATGACCCTCTCTTGCCATGTGACACACTGGCTCCCCTTTGTCTTCAGCCATGAATAAAAGCTTCCTGAGGCCTCACCAGAAGCAGGTGTTGGTGCCATGCTTCTTGTACACTCTGCAGAATCGTGAGCAAAATAAACCTCTCTTTATAAATTATCCATCAAGTATTCCTTTATAGCAATGCAAACCAGACTAACACAATCATCATGCTGAATATTGTTCATTTGTCCCTTTAGTTCCATTCCTTTTCCACCCTGATCTGAGCCCTAGAAGGCTGACCTCCATGCCTCAACAAGCTTCCATATTTTCTAGTGTCTGGCTTGGTTTTGCCAATGGTCAGGAGGTCACAGGGGCAGAAAGGGTGATATCAGAGTATTTATTTCACCAGCTTACTGTTTGTTGTTGTTTATTTTAACCATGTCCACACCTTGACAAACAGTCCTTTTATTAACATTTTTTTTCAAATTCTTATTTTCAATAGGAGGTGCAATTTTTTCCTGCCAAGATGTTGACTGACACAACAATGAGTTCGCTTTTGCTTATATTGAGCCTCAGGAGATTTTGACATGTCCATGAGGGTAGATCCAGTAGGTAAATGAAAATAATGGACTGGAACTCAGAGGACAGGTCTAGGCTAGAGATGTAAATGTGTTAGTCATCTACTAACAGGTGATAATTGAAGCCAGAGGCATGGCTGATGGTGCTTTGGAATAGAGGATACCGTGAGTAAAGAAGAACTAGAACCAGTCTTGAAGAAATCCAACAAGTATTGGTTGAATAAAGGAGCATGATCCTGCAATGGAGCCAGAGAAGAACCAGGGAACCAGAGGGATATCCAGGAAGTGAAAACAGCATTTCAAGAAGAAAGAAGAAAGAAGTGATTAACATTATCAAATACCAATGAGAAATTAAGTAAAATTGAGGATTAAAAAAGGTTTATTGCTTATAGTGACAAATAGTTTTTTGATGACCTTAGGAAGGGCTGTTTTAGGAAGTGGCAGGGACAGAAGCCATTGAGAATGGCTTGAAAAATTAGGAGCTGGAGATAGCAAGTAGGTAACATTATGAGAAGTTGGAATAGAAAGAAGAGGAGAACAAAAGGGTGATGGCTGGAGAGAAGATAAGTGAGTGAATGAATTTTTTTAAATGGGGGAGTTCAGTTGATAATAAATAGAGTACACCAATTTGAGAGATAATTTCAATAAAAATCATCTTTATAATTTCCTCCAAAATCTCTATGTTATGTGATGGCAACATAGCAGAGCAAATAAGATTGGTTTCTCCTTAAGGGTTGATCAGTATTTGGAGACAAACATCTCACAGAGCTTAAATAAGTGCTTTACTTACTATTAGCAGTTTATTATAAAGGATACAACTCAGGAATAACCAAATAGATGGGAAGCAAGGAAATGTAAGGCATGAGGGGAGGGGTGCAGAGTTTCCCTGCCCTCTCTGAGCACACCATCCTCCCAGCACCTTGATGTGTTCATCAGCCTGAAAGCTCTCCAAACCCCACCATTTAAGAATTTTATGAAAGTTTTCTTATGTAGACAAATTAAATAATTGGCCATTGATGATTAACTCAGTTTCCAGCCCCTCTTCCCTCCCTGATGGTCAAGGGGTAGGACTCAAAGTTCCCACATTCTAATAATGTCTTGGCCTTCCTGGCCACCAGCCCTGTCTTGGAGCTAGTAGGTACCCCAAGCCAACAATCATCTAATTCGCTTACAAAGGAAAAAAATACATTCATCACTCTGGAAAGTCTGTGGGTTTGGGGAGCTGCGTGTCAGGAACTGGGGACAGAAACCAAATATTTATTTTGTATTATCACCAGCTGTCATTCACAAGAGAGTCTGAGAAGGGCAGGAGGGCTTGACCCGCAGGGTAGCAGTCTTGAAGGTGGGTTTTTACTTTTTGGGGGATATGCAAGTCTTGAAAATGTACAGAGAAGAGAGATGATCATGTTGACGAGAGGAAATCTACTTAGGAAAGTTGCCCATGACACAGGACTTGCTTCTCAGAGACCAGAAAGATAAAGATGATTTAAGGAAGGAAGAGTGATGAAGCTATAAAAAGACTCTGAAATGGAGAGGGAAGAGGGAAGTTGAAAACTTAAGTGTGATGGCTTCAGCCTTTTAGAGAGGGAGGTGATGTCCCCAGGAAGCATGAGACCCCAGCAGGGACCCCCGGTTTCTTTGTGTTCCATCCATTCTTCTTGGAATCAGGGGGGGAAATATGTTCCTTATTCTTGCCAACCAACCGATATGGCTGCTTTCATTGCTGTTTCTGCATCTTTGAGACTCAGTTCCCTGAGTCTAGGTGAAAAAGGATGTTCACTCTGCGATCCCAACCTAAGAGGCTTGCTTGGCTGGAAAGCTTGATTTTCCTGAGCCAGACTATCCCAGTTTTGCAGCAGTGATTTCTCAGACAAATACTCCCAAGTGAAAACCAATACAAGCATCCATCTGTGGATAAAAATTCTCAGCATAAACCAGCAGCCAAAAAACACACTTGTGAGGACAATCCACAAAGTCATACCCTTCCTGTCTCTGCCTAAGGGCTGTTGCTAAAGAGAAACACTCTCATTCTCACTTCTGGCCAAGAGTGGAAAACATGTGTCTCAACTCCAAGCAGAAGTAGCATTCTTGTCTTGCAGAGGTTCACAGGCAGAGTGGGAGGCAGTGGCATTACTGTTTGGTCAAGGTCCCCCAGCTTAGTGCCCAGGCTGGATGGGCCACTTCTGTAGAGAAAGTCTGGGTTTTTTTGTTCTACAATTTCCTGTGAAAAGTACTTAGTGTATTTTTATTTTGTATTTTAAAATAATAGCTTTATAACAACATAATTTGATGTTTTGATATACATGGTGATAAAAGAAAACATTCAGCTGAATTAAATTTAAAGGAATTTAATTAAGCAATGAACTATTCAGCAATGGGGCAGCCTTCTGAGCCAAAGTATACTCAGAGAGTTCATCGCAGCCACATGGTGGAAGATTTATGGACGGAAAATGGAAAGTAATGTACAGGAAATGGAAGTGAGGTACAGAAACAGCCAGATTGCTTACAGCTTGGTGTTTGCCTTATTTGAACATGGTTTGAACAGTTGGCTACATTTCATTGGCCAAAACTCCATGATTGGCACAAGTGTAGGCTACAGTCTTATTACACCTCCAATTATTATAGTTCACTATGTACAGAGAAACCTTTAGGCTGAACTTAAAATATGTAAGGAGGCAGCTTTAGGCTAAACCTGATTAAACAATTCCCCACTTTTGGTCATCTTCTTAATTTTGAGAGACTGACCAAAACTTTACTCATTGATGTCATTATCACTATTGTAAATATACTTATTTGGTCTTGAAACCCACTGGGAAATAGCAGAACAGTGGGTTTGTAAGGTGGGAACAAGGACTTCAGTTCATTTATTTTATTTCGTTTTTTATAAGGGTTAGTGTAGAGGGGACCTCTTTATGCTGGAACATCCTGTTTACAGGAGAAAAAAAAAACCTGGTCTGTTCTAGGATCTATGTTTTCTTAAAGTCTCAGTTTAATGTGACATTTAGCACCAGCAGCTCCATTTTGGTTTGGTCTGAACTGTTGGAGTCCAGTGCATGTGCTCAGTCCTAAACAATGGCCTCCCATAATTTTGTTTAAAAAGTCCCCCTTTTTGGTCAGGTTCTCACTTAGGTGAGAGTGTGATCAAAACTTAGGGCCTTAGCACCACTCTCAGTTAGCATCATTTTGGGTTTCTGGTCTCAGCATGTCATTCATAGGTTATGATGCTGTCATGGCCACACATTTCTTTCAGTTCTTGTCATCCCAGTTGAAGAGAGACCATTTGACATGATAGAAATGGCTGCATGCAAACATTTAAAACTTTTGAGAGAATACAATGCACCAGGGAGACTACTATTATGACTGTTGGGAGGATAACACCAAGAGTTTGGAGTATGCTCCTTACCCAGGGTCTTTATAAATGAAACCACCTAAAATTAAATAGATCAGATAAGGAGCTAAAGAGTTTACTCACTCAACTAAGCAGTCTCTTTGTTAATCCCCTACAACTGAATCTCTCTAATACCCTATGTGATGTATTTCTTCATAGGCCACAAGTGCCAGCAGCTGTACAGATACTTCTGTTCAGCCAGTAAGTAATCTAGGGCCATTCTATTATTTAACATAACTTTCACAAGAGAATTTAAAGTCTTGTGTAACCATAGCCTTTACAGTAGAATCTGCTATAGAGCCTATCATGAGGAATACATTTCTAATCACTGTCTCTTTTACTCCAAGCCATGGAAATAGGACCTAACAAATGATGCCGTTTTAGAAGAGTGAAGGCCTCCTGGCAATGTTCTCTTTAACCTATGACGTGGATTAAGAGGAGTGACCAATGCTTTGTTTCTGACTGATTGTGAGGCAATGTATATACCATTAAAATTTCTCACCCACATTGGACCTTCATCTTTCATCTATCAAGGCAGAATATTATCCATGTATAAGGCTGTCTGCAAAATCCTTCACAAATGAGTATACCTCATAAGTGCACACAACAGACTCCCCCTCCCTTTCACTTCTGTTGTTCACAGAGGTGTAAGCAAGGGAAAAGTATTCAAAGATAAGAGTCTCATGATAGTAGAGAAGTCTTGATCTGTGATCTTGGGAAATGCTCTTCACATCAAGGATGCTATCTCCTTCCAGGGAGAAACTTCTTTGGTTAGCTTTACCTTAAGGGTTCCAATGGGTGTACAGTTCCAAGAGTGTGGAGGGAATCTTCACAGGTGTGAGATTATGAACCCAGGGTTCAAGGTCCTAAAGTTTTGTTACAGTGTGTATGGCAAAGCCAGTCTTTCTCTGTCATTCTCAGAAGATCCAGTCTTCAGGTTCTAGATTGTGAAGGGGTTGATTGTCCTGTTGGTGAACCATAAAAAGCTTTCTTTACCTGGTGAAAATACACTGTGCCATATATAATAATCTACTGTTGTAACATCAGCCCTCTTGCATGGGAAAGCTTTTATACAACCAGAAAACATGCATTGAAAATGACAATTGAATGAAATCCCTCTATAAATATTTAAACAGTTCATCAGGTAACCAAATGTGCTTGAAGCTTTGATTGTCTTCCCAGGAATATGGGATCGACAAACCAAACATTGGTCATAAACGATTTTTGCAATTTAGAAGTCACTAGATCAATATGTATTTAATTTGGATCATTTTATCCTTTCCATGATGAGTCATAGAATGCAGAACTTTTAATAAGAAAAGCTTTAAGGACTCAGAAAGGCCAAGGCTGCCCTCCTGGTTCTCCATGAGTCCCTGCTTAACACTGGACTTATGTCCTCTTGAATACCAGTGGTTTCTCCAATTCAGTTGCATAGAACTCATAACTGATGGGTTTTCATAGGTAATTTGACATAGACCATGGAGTTGATTCAAATTGTGTACCTAAACAATTTCAGTATTGGCTGATTTAGCATGAAAATCTGGCAAAGTGTTTTCTTGGTATTCAATTAATTTTTATTCTACCTGGGTTAACAGTTTTATAAACCAGTCAGTCTTTTCATTAAAGTTCCAGGAATTCTTAGTCCAAATGATATGATTCTAAAGTTAATAGAAACCTGTATTCAAGAAGGCTTTTCAGGGTCCTTTCCATCCTTTCAGGAACCTCCTAAAAGACACCATATGCTAGGATTTTGCGTGCTTGTAAAGTTTTCAGAAACTGCATCAGCATTAAGCAATTAACTGTGGAAATGACTTTAAATAGTTATAAAGACACAATTGACATGGAAATTAGGTTATTTCTGTGGTCTACAATAACTTAGCATAATAACCATAATTATGATTGATAACATATACTCAGACATATTAGAATTTTAGAAATCCCATACAATTTTGGAACATATATTAATATCATTCACTAAAATATAACCTAGAGAAGGTTAAACATTATTCTTTATTTTGACAATGCTTCCCATGTAACTTCACATGTCAAATAATCCTGTTGACCTCTCTTTTGGATGTTTCAGGGACCCTGTGTGGCATCCCAAAGTCAGAGGTCAGAAAAGACAATTTTGAAGCTGAAATTTGATTTGGGGAAGCTTATCAAGTATTTTAAAGGTTTAGAATACTTGATATTATGAAATAGAATTCTAAGTCACCGTAAGTCATTTATTTAGCCAAAATGATGACTCAAAAAAATTTAAAAACGCAAAAACATTCGCTCATTGATAGAAGGAAGACTTAGCTTTCCAAACAATCTGTCTCTTGTCTTTCCCTTCTTTTTTCTGTATTTTATTCAAAAGGCAATCAAAACTCTTTCATTATCCTTTAATATACATAAAAATCTGTTCAATAGAGAAAGCCGAGTCACTCCACTTTAGCGAGGCCAAACAGCCAATATATCTGGTTTTTAACCTTTACCAAAAGTAACCTTACAGTTGAAACCAACAAGCCTTAACTAATGTTATGACTTAACCACAAGTGTACAAGGCGTTTTCAAAGAGGTGGTTAGCAGTTTTTACAAGATCTAGAATCTTTAAAGGTAGCTGAGAAGGAAGATTCAAGAAGCTGGAAGTTGTTCATGGAGGGGCCAAGAATCAACAAATGGTAAAGGTCACAGAGATAGCAGTGAGTAGTACTCATTCCCTAAGCCAGGATTGAACCTGGGTTGCCGCTGTGAAAAAACAAAGCCTTAGCCACTAAGCTACAGTGCTGGGCAATCTCCATTACTCTTCCCAGAAGAAGTTCAGAGCAGCTAATGTTGAGCTTGCAAAGGCACCTGCAACGCCTTTGACATGAACCCAAAACTCCCATTCCCTAGATGGTGGAGAGCAAGAGAAAGTACTGCCACTTGGTTACAAGGTCAAGCTCCCAAAGACATAAAACAAGACAAGGTGGAAACCTCATCCAGTTGTTGTTGTTGTTTCGGGGACCTGCAGGAAGGTTTCTTACTGACCAGCTTGCTGGGATGTCTTGAACAGTGAACTTATGGGGTCCCAAGCCCATGTTCTATCCTAAGGTACCCCTCTTCATGACAGAAGGATAGAAAAAGACAAATTCATAGCACAAAGTATGCTAGATTTGCTACAGCTTAAGACTAGCTTCATGAATCCTTTTTCTCATTAATTAAAACTTTGCAAGAGGTGGTGATTTTTACCATTCCCACAACCGGTTTTCACAGAGAGAAACAGAGAAAAGCATTGCCTGTGGCAGGGTGGGGAAGGTGAAGAGCTCAAGGAGGCCGGAGAAAGACTCACCCATTGCAGCAATACTGAATCAAAAGTTCAGGCAGCTACTTGTCAATCACGAAGGGATCTTTTCCAGCAGTCCTATCAGCTCTCAAGTTTCCCCCTTTGGGGGAAGAAAGTTCCCCATGTTCCATGGTTCTGTACATGCCTAATCCTGTCACCTATAGCTGTCAGCAAAGACTGCAAGGCAGATTTAATTTTTTTAAAATCAATTAATCACTTAAGCTTTTTATTTGCCTTTTGTAAAGTCTTCAAATAAAAATATTGAAATCTTTTTAGAAGCCTCTGCATATAAATAGGCATCCCTAGATGAGGCTAATTTGGAAGCCTTCATTTTCAAATGCACTTCAGTGCAATGTTGTTCATTTGGAATGTTCCACTATAAATTATCTTTAGTAAGATTTTGCTATTTCGATAAGATTTTGCTGCTTCCAGGGCCTAATACTTATGGATATATAACGCAGAAGGAACTCAGTTCTTCAGAAATTAAGGATCCCATTTTTATCTAAATATTGGTTTTCCTTTCAGATTTCCTTAATTAACTTAGCCAATGATTTTTTTTTTAAATATTTGAGTGCACAATAAAAATGAAACAATGGGGTAGAACACAAAAATTCCTGTGAATTTCCAACGGCCAAATTTTATACCCTTTGCAATATTGCCATTTACTACAGGTTTCTTTCTGACCCAGATGTAAGAGGCCTCTAACTGGATCCAAGCCAGTTAATTACCAGATCAAATCCAATCCTGGACCCAGTCCAGTTTCTGTCGTGACTTCTAAACTCACTTTGGATCAGGAATTTGCTCAAAGGAACTCGGAGAGCTCAAAACACAAATCTGTGCAGCTTTGGAAACAGAGAGAACTTACCACGATCCCTGGCTGCTCCAAGAGATCAATGGACACAATTGGGTTCAGTGGGTACCTTGCCTGGTCACTCAGCATTCCTCGGGGGTCGTTAGAAGCTCTTCTTTGGATGCCATCCTCATCCCCATCTGATAAAAGAAAAACATCAGCTGAATTAAATTTAAAGGCGTTTAATTGAGCAATGAATGATTCACACATAGGGCAGCCTTCAGAGTCAGAGTATGCTCCAGCACAGCCACGTGGTGGAAGAAGATTTATGGACAGAAAAAGGAAAGTGACGTACAGAAAATGGAAGTGAGGTACAGAAACAGTTGGATTGGTCATAGCCCAGTGTTTGCCTTATTCGAACACGGTTATAACAGTTGGCTACATTTGATGGGCCAAAACTTGGTGACTGGCACAAGTGCAGGCTACGATCTGTTTATACCTCCACTTGTTATAGTTCACCATGTACAGAAAAATCTTTAGGCCAAACTTAAAATATGTAAGGAGGCAGTTTTAGGCTAAACTTGATTGAAGCATAATGAAATGTTTACTACAGTCAAGCTAATTCACATACTCTTCACCTCACGTGGTTACTCTGTGTGTGTGTGGGAGGCGGAGGTGGGGGTGAGAACACTTAAGATCTACTCTTTTAGCATACTTCTTTCTTTCTTTTTTATTATTATTATTTTTTTTTTGAGACGGAGTCCACTCTGTCACCCAGGCTGGAGTGCAGTGGCATGATTTTGGCTCACTGCAAGCTCTGCCTCCCAGGTTCACGCCATTCTCCTGCCTCAGCCTCCCGAGTAGCTGGGACTACAGGTGCCCGCCACCATGCCAGGCTAATTTTTTGTATTTTTAGTTGAGACGGGGTTTCACCGTGTTAGCCAGGATGGTCTCGATCTCCTGACCTCGTGATCCGCCCGCCTCGGCCTCCCAAAGTGCTGGGATTGCAGGCGTGAGCCACCGCGCCCGGCCAGCATATTTCAAGTATACAATGCAGTAGTATTAACTCTTGTCACCATGCTGTACATAAGATCTCCAAGAACTTATTCATCTTCTGTGACTGAAACTCTACCAATTCCATTCCCTACTCCCCACCTCTGCCCAGGGACTCCCCATCCTACTCTCTGAAAAAGATATACCGTACTGTAGAAAATAGTTATTCATCCAGGTACAATTTGCAGTAAGGCTAGGGCTACCAAAATGTCCCTCTTTGTGGTTCTTTTCTAGAATTGTTAGTTTTACCTCAATTCTAATTACCACATTTATCAAGGGTCTACTTTTCTTTACTTATAGGATAGATAAGATTTAAGAGCACCTTCCCCAACTGCCCACTCCTTACCATAAGGCTCAAGAAACAGGTTCCATTTTGTACTGTATTATCTATTGTAAAGAAAAATTTAGGCCGGGCGCAGTGGCTCATGCCTGTAATCCCAGCACTTCGGGAGGCCAAGCCAGGCAGATCATGAGGTCAGGAGACCGAGACTACCCTGGCTAACACGGTGGAACCCTGTCTCTACTAAAAGTACAAAAAATTAGCTGGGCGTGGTTGTGGGCGCCTGTAGTCCCAGCTATTCGGGAGGCTGAGGTGGGAGAATCGCTTGAACCCGGGAGGGAGAGGTTGCAGTCGGCCGAGATCGTACCACTACACTCCAGCCTGGGCAACAGAGCGAGACTCTGTCTCAAAAAAAAAAAAAAAAAAGATTTAAAAATGCAGGTGGCGATTTCTAATCGTTTGTCGTAGATGTTACTGAAGAATTTGGTTCAGTATTTACAATTACAAAGTAACAATAGATGTGAATTTTGTTAACTTCCTTTTCTACCTTCTACCATAATCCCACCTCCACCCACATTTGAATGATTATTCTAAAACTTTGGCCACAGAGGGTTTTGATCTCCTTTACCCCATAAACCTCTGTCTCCAGGTTAGCCCTCTTTGGACAGCCTTTTTTCAGGGTCCTTGTGTCGACCTCCTGGGAGCGCTGTTTACGTCCTAGCCTGTGTGTGGTGCAGCCAGGTTCCTTCCCCACTGTAGATTTCATCAGCACTTGGAACTCTGAAGATCTCAAAGGTCTTTAGCTCTGAACTTTCTTTCTTTGCTTATAATCTCTTTATCTTCAACATCTTCCTTGTCCTTACCCTATTAAATCCTTTCCTTTCCCCCTCTGGTTCTTTGGCCTCCTCCTTCATCCTTTGAAGTCACCTTCCTTCATTTTCCACTCCCTTTCTCTGCTTGTAGTAAGCCATTTCAATAACGCCTTACATTACACCTAATAGCTTGAATCTTCCACCATTTCTGCATCACTAATCTCCATTCCAAACCTGCTCTTGTTCTTTGGTCTTAGACATTACTGAAAAAAATTTAACCACGTGTGTGCACACATGTGTGCTAATCTACCACATTACAAATCTTCTGTTTAATTCAACAAGCATTTATAGAGGACTACCGCGTGCAAGGCACCAAAACGGGCTTCCAAGGGATACCTTCAAGTTCCAGTAAGGGCAAAACATTGTAATAAAAGTAAAAGAAGGGTTTCAAAAGAAGTAAAACTCTGGAAACTCAAAGGAAGAAAAATTTACACCTGCCTTCTGAGTTTTGCCCTTGATCTTCTGTGTTGCTGTGACTTTGTTTCCCTTTGGCTTTGTTATTATCTACCTCAACTATAAATCCTTGAGGATGGTGATTTTTTTTTTTTTGAGACGGAGTCTCTCGCTCTGTTGCCCAGGCTGGAGTGCAGTGGCGCAATCTCGGCTCACTGCAAGCTCCGCCTCCCGGGTTCACGCCATTCTCCTGCCTCAGCCTCCCCAGTAGCTGGGACCACAGGCACCCGCCACCATGCCCGGCAAATTTTTTTGTATTTTTAGTAGAGATGGGGTTTCACCGTGTTAGCCAGGATGGTCTCGATCTCCTGACCTCGTGATCCACCTGCCTTGGCCTCCCAAAGTCCTGGGATTACAGGCATGAGCCACTGCACCCGGCCGAGGATGGTGATTTCTGCTCTAAGCAACCCACTAGCAACACACACGCAATTCCCAAACACCTCTAGCAAGTCTTTGATTGAGTGTGACCTTGATCATGAATTCTTCACGCATTAATCCTTTACTTATTGGACTTAGTTTGCATGTTGCAGAGAAAATTGCACTTGGTGAGCTGCATCTTGGATCATAAAGTGCAAATATGACTTTTTATTTTTTCCTAGTTTCCACAGCCCAAGGATACATGGATGAGGAGCATCCTGCTTTCTCCTGGCTCTGGGGGAATAAAGAAGGGTGAGTGCTACAGGAATCTTAACTATGGGTGACATATGAACCTAATAAACATTAATTTTCCAAGTAGGGGTGTTGACAGGAGGAGGATAATGGGGGCCCAGACCAAATCTCCATAACTAGTTGCATGTTCTAATTTTAGTTTGCTTACATTGGATATTTATGGGTGTGTCTTTAGAGACTGAAAAGTACTCTTTTTCCTAGCTATGGAATTTATACCTTGTTGGGAAAACGTATACAAACTTGCCCCTATGGTGAGCTAAATCCTAAGAGTGAACTGGACATTATTTGTAGCTGGAGAGAAAGATGAGGTAGTTTACAAAATGTTCAGAGATCTGAGGGAGGAAATTTACTATCAACTGCTTAAATTTCTCTGTTAACTTTAGCATGATGGCTTTGGTGATGAGAGTTTAGAAATTTATGGCATTAACACAAACTATGTGTTCTGTGACTGTGTTTTGCCATTGAAGTGGCTTAAAATGGCATCTGACTAGTAGCTTTTTATGGATCTCTTTTAGTTTCCCATTAAAGCAGTTTTGAACACAGAGTAAGACTAAAGCTCTTCCTATGAACAACCCAAAGCCAGAACATGGAGCAAGGCAGATGGGGCTGGTGGGAGAACAACCAGGTTTTCCCTCGTGGTGAATTCAGGCTCTACCTCATGATGAATAATATTGCCACTGAAATACAGGTAGGGAGATATTTCGTCTCTCACCCCAGGCTCTGAGTCTGGGGAGGAATCTATTTACCATACAGTTTTTGCCTGTTGTAATTCTTAAAGAAATAACTTTCAGAAAATTAAAAAACAAAAAGAAAGAAAAGAAGGAAGGGCTGGAGGCCTTGGCTGTGGTGGGTGAAAGGCTGTGGGGTAGTTCATGCTGGATTGTGGATTCTAAGCACTTGAACATTTTGAGACATCAGAGTGTCCGGCAGGAGAGATGAGAGACAAATACCACCTCACTACATCAGAATGGTGTTAGGTGGGTACCTGCTGTACGGGGCCAGGAGCTGAGCATATGAGCCTGCACTCCAGCTATGGATTGGAGAAAGGATTCAGCTGACTCTGAAGTAGGCAATGAATAGGGCCAAGACCAGTAAAACGTATTTGCATCTTTTATAAACCTAGTCTCTAAAAAACCAAAACCAAACCAAAATACAACTCTACTCTTACTCAAATATGCATAAAGAGAAAATAGGAATTCAATGTAGGGAGCAAAAAAAAATTACTGAGAGAGTCCACCTAGGCTCATGATTTGAAATACCATCTAGATGCTGATGATTCCCAAATGAGTATCTCCAATCCAGCCCTTTCTCCAAAACTCCAGGCTTATATATGCAAATGCTGATTAGGCATCTCCACTTAACTATTAAATTGGTGCAAAAGTAATTGCGCTTTTTGCCATTAAAAGTAATGACAAAAACTGCAATTACTTTTGTGCCAACCTAATAATGGATGTCTCAAACTCACCACATCTAAAACTGAACTCCTGATGTCCCCCTTCCCTGAAACCTACTCTACCCATAGCCTTCCACATGTCAGTTGATGGAAGGTTCATTCTTTCAGTTATTCAGAACCCAAGTCTCAGGGTCAAGCCATCTCCTCTCTCATATGTGACATTAAATCCATTACGAAAACCCTGTTGTCTCCACCCTGAAAGCATATTCAGAAACTCTACAGCTCCCACCCTGACACCATCATCTCCATGTCTTGTTTTGATGATTACAATGGTCTCTTGCCAATTAATGACAATAGCCAGAACTATCATTCAAAAATGAAAGTTAGAACACCATTCCTCAGCTCAAAACCATTCAATGGCTCTCCTGGGTATTTACAGTAAAAAAAGCCCCAATCTTTCAAATCTTTCAAAGCTTAAGGAGATCCACCTTATTGGCAACCTACTGGCAAGCATCCCTGCTCCAACATTATCTCTCTGACCATATCTTCTACTTTTCACTTCACTTTGGTGATCCCAGAATTTCCTTCCGTAATTTTTTCACATAAAGGCAATAGGAAGACATTCTCTAAAAGACAAGTTGTCACTGACATGTCCTCATGTGTCTTTCTAAAAGATGGTTATTTAAAATAGACTCCAAACATCTGAGAGATGCAAAAAGAAGCTGTAAGATGGTATACACTCTGATAAAAAAAGAATGAGTGGATGTGATAAACATATAGCAAATAAATATGAAATCAAGTTTGATTAAGTTGCTTAATATGGTTTCCAAACTAAATAGAAGTATAAAGACTGGTCTTGAAGAACAACATATTTAAGATAAAACAGAATTTAATTATAATAACATTGGTCTGAAATCCCAGACTTTACTAACTAAATACAGCAAGTAAGAAGAGGAAGTGAGCAATAGGTAAGTGTGGAATTTGAAAAAGTGTTAAACTGCATATTTGGAATAGGAAAGGCTTAAAAATGCCATTTTTATGCTTGATTTTGCAGTTAAGGAAAAAGAGGTTAAACATAATTTTTCCAAGTATAAAGCTAACTGCCATTATAATTAAAAACAGAATATAATGAAAATATGTAGCCAAAGACAGAAAACAAAGAAAATAAAACCAATTAATGTGTTTATAGCTAGAAATCATATAATAATATAAATAAAAATGTGTAATAATAATAGTTATCATATATTTTATATTTACTATGTGCCAGGACCTGGGCTTAGAAATTTATAAGCATTATCTCTCAACCTTATAAGTACTATTATTATTATACTTTTATTAATGAGAAATTTGAGGCTTAATGATATTCTATTATAGATAAGAATTTAATATATGATAAAGGTGACATTTTGAAACATTAAATAAAATATGAATCCTTAAGTAAATGTTCATGGGAAAATTCATTCAGCGTTTACAAAAAAAAAACTTCACAACAGATAACAAAACAAATCCTAAATAAATTTGGATTAAATGACACACACAAACTAAAAGAAAATATGAGTGAGAGTATCAGTGAGTTTTTTTTATCTGCAAGTCATCAGATACCTGAGTCACAGTGTCTTAACACATGAAGGCTTTGCATATATCATATCACAAGCATTCTGGAGGAAGGGGATTGCAGGTTGATTCAGAGGTCTATCAATGTCACCAAGGCTCTTATATTCCTTGATTGTGCTGTCCTCATCTGTTTGACATTTTGTCCTCAGGCACACCCTCTCATGGAAGCAATATGACTATCACAGCTCCAAGCATTCTGTTTAAATAGGACTTACTCCCCCAAACAAGAAGGAAGGAGGTAACAAGGACAGTAGGAGGCCACTCCTTGGTAGATCTCTCTTTTTATAACCAAAGAAAAATCTTTCCCAGAAACCCCCCAGAATAGTCTGCTTTCTCTCATTGGCCAGGGCTGAGTCACATGACCACTTTAGCTGCAAAGGAAGCTGAGGAAGTGAAAATCTAGCATTTTTACCTTCTCAATTGAGAGGTAATTTATAGGGACTGAGTGACAGAGAAATAATTAGAAAATTCCCTACCACAGTGATTTTTTTTTTAAATGGAAAGGGAAAATCCTGTTAAGCATACAATAAGAAACTTTAACATAGCCCTGACTCCGAAAATATTACACACTCTGCTGTCTTTAAGTTAAAAAATATATATAGAGGGAAACATTTTATCAAAAAAGAAAGAACAAAAAATCATAAGCAAACATACAAATTAAATGATAAATTGGTAAAATGTATTAGAAGCATCTAACATCAAATGAGTCTGAATATATTGAGATACTCTTAAGATTTTAATCTCTTTGCATTTCTTTCCCTTGTTTACTTGTAAATGACTTGTCCATTAACCAATCATATATATCGACATCACCTTCAATGGCACTGGAGTTGTTATAGTGGGAATGTAAAGAGAAATACCAAATGTTCATTCTTAACTTTCAAATTGGGCATCAAAGGGGAAAGCCCAAGAGAAGCAAAGTGTAAGTTTAAGTTGTAACAATAGACCGGAAAAATACTCTGGAAGGAACCAGGTTACCTGTCATGCTAGAAGAAAGGGATCCCACGTGGGGAGGCGGTAGGACAAGGGATATGAGAGTTGGGCTTCATGGAAATTGGAGTGGCTGGGACCAGAGTGCCCAGCTGGGGTTAGTATGGCCAGAAGGGCATACTCTCCAGTATCTCCGGGCAGTGCCTGGGAGCCCTGTGGAAGGTGAGCCATCTCTCACAGACCATTCCTCACCCTTCCAATGAGTATAGCACAGTACGATGTTCTTATTGAGGAGTCAAGATGCTGTTAGTCTTGCTGCCACGCAGTGAGAGTCTTCCTTCAACAGATGCCTGAACATCTACTGTGCATTGTTCAGCACAGATGCCAGCCTGGGCTTCTCAGCTTTGTCATGCCCATCCAAATTTCCCTACATGCCCAATTTCCGTCTTACTGCCCCTTTTCAACCATCCAGAATGTTCGTTAAATCCCCCAAAACAGACAGTAGAAGTCCTTAGCACCCAGCTGAACAATGAAGGTTTACAAAGCAAAACCACAGCACCTGAATTTGGGTGGAAATGGACAGTGGTGAAAGTAGCGAAATATTCCCCAAACAGCTGAAATATTATGTGAAACCTTGTCCATGTCATAAGAAAAGTCAATTTCCTGAAAATGTTTGGTTATCCAGTTTCAAATGATGTAGTTATTTCTTAACCTTTTGAAACCCATGTCCATATTTGATAAGTATGTGATAGTTTCCAACCACACTTCCCAGGTTCTGAGAAATCCTTGCATCTTAAAATCAATTAGAGGCAGATGATAGTCTTCAGAGTTGTACTAAAGAACAATATTTGGCTGAGTTTGTAAGACAAAGTCAATATGCATTTTTCAGCTATAAATCATTTTCAGATTATAAATTTACACCTACCCTCAGGAGTAAATCAACTCCAGGGTACACTCACACACGCGTGCACACACACACACATTTATACATATGCATACACACATTCAAGATAGAAGCTGAGACCAGAACATTCTTACTTTAACACCATATTAAGTATAATTAATCGTTAATTGCATTTTATGTAGGACCAGTGATGGGACAAGACTAAATGGCCAGTTACTTGTACTTTAATTCTTAAAACTGAAACTCCTAGACAAGTAGGAGTTTTAGTTTGAATAGGAAAGTAAAATCTTGCTGTTTGGAAACTCAGTGGATAGTGCAAAACGAAAGTCCATATAATGAATACTGAAAATATACTCCTGAAAATACCCTGACCTACAGTGGGTATCATAGACTCACATTGTCAGAAGAGGCAATGCCAGGGAGCCAGAGGAAACAAGCATGTCATCCCATAACCTCTCATTGTCTCATATCCTGCAGATGTAGCAGGATGGGCTCAAAACTTCCAGAGGAAAAGGGTAATGAGAAAACTTGGTTAGCAGAATGGGTTGAGCAATTGTCCTACTTACAGCAAAGCTCTGGGTGGGCTAAGGCACCCCTGGCATTATTTAGGGAAAGCAGTAAGGTAAAATTCATAGTTTCCCACACAGGCTGTTCTTTCTCTGCTAAGTGAATTCCTATATGGCTCAAAGGTGAGAAAATCTCATGTCATTTGCAGACTGTTAGAGCTGAAAAATGCTTGGTGGCCATCTAGCCCAAATCCATCATTGTGTGGCTGTAGGTGATGAAACCAGTGCCCAGAGAGGTTACGTGAGCTGCCCAAATCCACAAGACAAGAAAAGAGGAGGGATTCCAGATAAGAAGTGCCCAGCTTCACTCCTTTTTGTTATTTTTACCAGTGCTGAAACATCTGCCTCTCCACTGAAGTCTGTCTAGTAGGGTTGGTCCAGTTTGCTCAAAACTGATTGTCTTCTCAATTGAAGACAATCAATAAGGTGGCTTACCAAGACTTATCAGACGGGGCAAGTCTGGTGGAAAATGTTGCTTCCTCTTTTTCTTGCAGGGAACGGAATTTTTCACAGGGCAAGTGGATTCTGTTGACCTTTTCGTTCCTTTGCCTTTGAAGACAAGAAGTGACTTTAAATAATTTGCAAGCTTGAAAATGGCATTAGAGCATTCTGTCTGCAGAGAGCTAGAGTTCTTTATGCCTAAGACTTCTTTTAGGCATACAGCATGGGCCTTACCATCCTGCAAAGTAGGAGAGTGAAAGGAAGTCTGCATGGTCCTCTGCTAGGTGGGTAAGACTGCTTAATTCTGGGATTTAGTTAGCAGGCCCACTGAGCTCTCCAACCAAAAAATGTGCTCCAATGTGGCATTTATCAACAATAACTGTGATATTTTTGGTACTCATGTTTACTCTTCATTCTACTCAACTTGTTTAGTACTAAGCTGGGAAAAGTGGATCCATATTTTGAGGACACCAAGACTAGGACAGCCCACTGTTTTTGTGACACCATTTTGATTGCACGTTGAATTTAACTAATGGAAATGTGTATTCTCATTGGGACATTTTACTGCAAAGAGGTCATTAAAGGTCATTAAAGAATCATTGGGTCATTAAAGAATGTGGAAAAAAGTGATGTAATACAGAGCAATGGAAACTATGCCTCCTGTCTTCCCTCAGCCAAGGCAGCTGGTGTCTAAAGGCCATCAGTGTTGTGTACGTACTTTCTGTCGTTCCACCATAGAAGGAGTGGCAGTGTGGCCACTGTTTCTCTCAGATGACTGTTTTCTGTTGCTGTGGTTTGCTCTGTCCAGAAATCCTGGCCTCACTATAACATTCGTTTTGGTTGAGCCAGGGACTGGGACTCAGGTGCTGTTGGTGGGTGGAGACAGCCCTCACCTCTTCCTCATCTTCTTCATTTTTCTTTAGCCCTTAGATGGCAGTGAGACCTGGGGAAGCCCCTGCCCATTCATTATTTGGCTCCATCAGTTTAAGTGTAGGCAGCAGGATGTCTTCCCATAAATGGAACTAAAACCAGGATTAAGATCCCTACCATACTTAGGTTATAAAAATATACCAGATGGATCTAGGGTAGTGTTGTGCTAGGCCAGACTGTGTGCCGGAACAACAGTCCTAGTGAACAATTTATAGAGACAGGACAGGAAGTCAGGCTTAGCAACACAGACCATGTTTCTGGGGGCAGGGCTTGTCCCCAACATGGGGACCATGTAGTTCTCAGCCGGTTAGTGAAAATCTCAGAATCCTGGATTCACTTCTGGCTACACTACAGGAAGATTTGATGCAAAACCAGCAACAGTGCTTGGGGTGTATGTAGGGGCTTACAGGGGTAGAAGCCTCGGGCAGCAGCTTGTAAGTGATCATTCATTCATTCTTTTACTTATTCATTCATTCATTCAACTACTCATTTCACAAATACTTATTGAAGACTAGTACTGTCTTCATAGGCTCAGGAGCCGTGGACAAGCATAAGAGATCCATTTTTTCACAGAATTTACAGTCTAATGGGAGAACTTGGACAACAGACAAGGAAACATGTACAAAATACCTAATTGCAGGGTGAGAGAGGGATTTTTTAATGCCATCACCCCTAGGGGACATTTATCTGTTTGGAGAGGGAAATTCCTGATGGTACAAGGGTGGGGCCTCAGAGCGTTTAATTTGGTCTAAATAAAGAGCCTCTAGCACCCAGGGGCTTGGGGAGTTCCCCATCTGTGGTTCCTTTAGCATTGCACTTGTGTGTTTCTTCATTCTGATCGTTTTCTGAAAAGCCATTTATTTATTTACGTACTATTTATTTATTTATTTTTAAAAACTCCCCCTGCTGCCCAACTTTTTCCTTTTGCTTTAACTCCCCCACCCCAGCCCTGCTCTATTTATATTTTCTGGGTGTCATTTTTGCACTTAAGTCTTTGAAAATTCAGGGTTGAGCCTCAGTTCTGACATCTAGGTGATAAGAAGTGCCCAGCTTCGCTCCTTTTTGTTATTTTTTAATCAGTGCTGAAGCATCTGCCTCTCCACTGAAGTCTGTCTAGTCAGGTTGGTCCAATTTTCTCAAAAGTGGGCTCCCTCTAGGGATTTTCAGGCTTGCTGCATGCTATAGTCTCATGTCTGCTCTCTTCCATTTCCTTCCTGGAAGTTCTCTGGGATGCTTGCAGTGAGAAAAATGTCTGAGGGCAGAGGGACACCACATCCCCCATTCTGTCCAAAGACTCACCAACCAACTTCCTTTTCTCCTGTAACAACCACAGTGCCTTATGAGAGACAGAACGTACTGGTGTTCCATTGCGGGCCATGAAAGTGTTTTGTGTGGGCATATTATTATGCCTCCTGGTGTTTGAAAAGGCAGGGCAGATAATGTTAAAAGGAAAACTTTAGACAAATTAAACTTAACAGAGTTTAATTGAGCAAAGAACAATTTGTCAACTAAGCAGCTCTCAAAACCAGAAGAGGTTCAGATCGCTCCATCCAGCAGGCAGCATTTATGGACAGAAAAGGAAGTGAGGTGCAGAAACAGCTGGATTGGTTACAGCTGAGTTTGCCTTATTTGGGTGGGGTGTGATCAGTGCAGCCTGTGATTGGTGAAGCTCAGCTGCTGTGATTGGCTGAGACTCAGCTGGTTGTTACAAAAAATATACTAGATACGCTTTCAGTTTGTTTAAGTACTAAGTTAGATTGCAGTTTGTTAAGTAGGAACACGGGTATAGATGCTGCCTGAGGTCAAACTTAGTTTAATTTAATACTAAGCAAGTGCTCAGCATGGCAGCTTTCTAAGCAGCCTCCTGAGACCTGTTGTCTAGCACCAGCCAGCTGCCTGGCCCTGTGGGTCCTGAGTTTGCTGGAAGGGTGCGGGGGGGCGGGGGTGAGGGGAGGGGGAGCGGGGTGGGGGTCGGGGGACAGGCGGGGGCGGGGTGTGCTTGTTTGCAAGCAGGCAAGTGTCTGATTGCTCATCCACTGTGAGGCAGGAGAATAGGGTGTGGAGGCAGGGAACCTAAGGCCGATTCGATTTGCAGTGACTTCCTAGAACTGAATCAAAAGGAAAACCCCACCTTTTCACACCCAAGTAACAAAAGCATCAGAGGCTACTTCCTTTCCAACGCCCTCCCCGACTTCTACTGCACTGCAGATGAAAAATGGAAAGTACTTCTGATGGATCCCCTCCCACAACCAGTCTTCATTTGCATAGGATATAACTTTGTAGCTTCGCTTCGGCCTCTGATTTGTCCCTTCCTACAACCAATCAGACTGGTTCAGGTCTTCATTTACATATAGTGTAACCAAGTAACCAATGGGAAACTCTAGAGGGTATTTAAACCCCAGAAAATTCTGTAACCAGTGCTCTTGAGCCACTTGCCCAAGCTCGCTCCTACTCTGTGGAGTGTACTTTCATTTCATTAAATCTGTGCTTTCGTTGCTTCATCTTTCATTGCTTTGTTTGTGCATTTTGTCCAATTCTTTGTTCCAAACACCAAAAACCTGGCTACTCCTAGTCAGGATCCTCCACCGGTAAAATTGTGTTGTGCAGCCCATTCACTTTGCTGAGAGCTGTGAGACATCCCTAAAGTCCCATGGTAGACAGCAATCAAGTAGAATGGGAAGTGAGTCCTCTTACTTTCCCTCTACCTCTTTTCTATAATCCCCACTGATTCTTGACACTGATAATAAGGAATACCTCACACAAAGCATAGGTGAGACAGGAATACTGGGTGGTCACAGGGGAAACGGAGAATACCAGTCAGCAGTTTCACTGACTAACATAGAAGCCAGCTGCAGGAACAACGGATGGGAAAGGGACCCTGACAAACAGGATGTGGATGAAACTGGTTTGACCCAAGTTTTACCCCAGACTCAATTATACGCTCTTTATTGTACTAAACCACACACCCACCAGCGCCATGACCATTCCAGGTATACCCATGCTTGGTGTAAAACTGGGTAGCACCCCAATTCCAAGAAATTCCCATCTCTTCTCAGAAATCCTTATGATTATTTTGCACCTCAATTAGAGAAACTGATGCAGGACAGGCAAGCCTCAAAGTTGGAGCTTAGTCCATAAGAGTTTTTGGCTTTTCCCAGAAAAGAATTCAAGTTGATTTTAAACAGCAGTCTTTTATTGAATCCAAGCTACTCCATATGGAGCAGGGCTAACTCACAGGCAGTGCACCCAGAGTTAGCACCTACGGACTGTGGCAACTGCATTTATACTCACCTAAGCCCGCTTTCAATTACATGCAAACTAAGGGGTGGGTCAATTCAAATTGAGGAGCAAGTTATTTAGAACTTTATGGGAAAGGGGCAGTAACTTCTTGGTTGTTGCCATGGAAAGGGGTGGTGACTGCCAGATGACTGCCATGACATTTGTAAACTGTCATAGCACTAGTGTGTGTCTTATGCCAACTGGCAATGAGGGCAGCCAGGGATCACTTTTATAGCCAGCTGCTGGTTCTTGTTAGTTTCCTCACTTTATCCTGTCCAGACCAGGTCTTGTTTTGGTCAGCAAGGTTGTGACCAGTAAACAAGTCCTGCTAGATCTCAAAACCAATAAAGCAAAGATCCCAAACTCTGTTGAGTGTGACTCACTCTTTGGAGTACATTACACTCCCACCGTTGAGTGTGTACTTTCACTTTGCAATAAAAGCCTCTTTATTTTTGCTTTGATTCATCCTTGAATTTCTTCCTGTGGCAGTGCCAAGAACCTGGGCAAAAAGCTAGGGTGAAGTCTCACCAGCGATCGGAGACC
Source organism: Pongo abelii (assembly GCF_028885655.2). NCBI lineage: Eukaryota > Metazoa > Chordata > Mammalia > Primates > Hominidae > Pongo > Pongo abelii. The sequence continues at coordinate 15,130,968 of NC_072004.2, read as the reverse complement.
CATCAAGCCCACCAGCATCATAGGGACCTCTGTTGAGCCCTGTGTTCAGTGCACTGGAGGCCTGGTGGTTGTCCCTGCCTGCTGCTGATGCATCGTGTGGTCTCGGGTAAGTTCTTTGTTAAAAGACTCCTCTTCCGCAGCTGAGTGACCCTGGTTTCATGGCCCCCTTCCCATTACAGCTGCCATCACGGTTCATGGGCAGTCCACTGACTGTGAGGGCTCAGTCACCATAATGATCTTCTAAGCCAAATCCATCATTCTACGGCTGTAGATAGAGAAACAGATGCCAAGAATATGCAACTCACACTCACAGAGCAAGTCAGTAACAGAGGGTGCACTAGGCACTGTTTTGAACCCAAGAAACAAGACATAGAAGCTCTCTTTTTTTTTTTTTTTTTTAGTAATTCCAGCATTGGTTTTATTCTTAGACCATTGATGGTCACTGGAAATGGGAGCAAACAGGGGGTTACCTGGACGTGGATAATTCTCAAAACAACTCATTCAGAAAGCCTTGTTCAGTACACTGCTGGCACTCACTTTCATTACCTGGTTGCTGTCTTTAGGAAGATGTACCGCAGGAAGAAACATGCTGAGCACCAAAATTTGTCATGAAACGCATGCTTTATTGTCTCATCTTTCTACGCCAGGTAACCCCCAAATGGATGCCATGAAATGAACGCTGTCTCTTCCTCCTTCGTATGTGGTGGGGTGGTGTTGGAACATGGAGGGAGGAGAACCCTGCGAGCTGCTGGGGGTGCGACCTTTCAATCTGGCCTTTACACCCTGCCTTTCTGGCTCCCTATGTTTAACCCCTCCTGTCACAATTTCCTAATCCATAAAATGTGTGGGTCAGGCTCCTCCCGCCGCTACAACTTTCTAAGTGGTGGTATTGCACTGTGCCAAATAAATGCAATAAATCAACATTCGCTCTTAAGACACGAGACCTCTACTCTCTGTGGTTCCTTATGGGAGAAGTTTAAATGTTCATCTTAAGAACAAAGTCCAAAGAGGAGCTAAATGCTAGCTTCTTATAAATGGCCCTGCAACACCGGAAGCAGAGTTTAAGGCAAGAGTGTGGAGCCATGTTTACTTCTCCACAGCCAGTTGTTTCAACAAGGTGCAGGTCTGAGTAGAGAAAAGGCAAAGCCCAAATTTGGCTACATTTCTTTGGCAGACATTATGAGGTAAACAGTCTTCTAATTTATAGCAGCCCATTACTCAACACCTTGGATTCATTGTAACAAAGTGCCGGGATGGAAATACAATGCCCTGCTCTCTTTCCCTCTACCCCCACTCACTTCCTCCATCTGCTTATAATATTCACTTCTAAGCACATAAAACCCATTAATGTCTCTAGGAGTTGGCTTGTTTTTTAATCAAGATAAATATGGACAACTTCAGAACAATTAAAAAGGTACTGGGTAAAAATGACTTCAACATATAAAATTTATTAATAGTGTATTATAGGCAGAGCCAATTGTACAGCTATCATATTCTTCAATCACCCACTCTATAAATGCTGGCTTTAGTGTTTTTCTAATGTTGTTAATTTATCTATGGCTGTCACTCCGGGGCTGTTCACTTTGAACAAATGAGTGGTATTAATCACTAAGG